>NW_008338643.1:95390-128093 GCF_000622305.1 Nannospalax galili | reverse complement strand
GAATCACAAAAGACCCAAGACAGACAAAACAACCCTGAGCACAAAGAGCAATGCTGGGGAGAGGTTACCATATCAGATTTCAAACTATATTAACAGCTATAGTCGTACAAACAGCATGGCGCTGGCACAAAAGACAGACACATAGATCAATGAATCAAAATAGAAGACTCAAACATAAGTATGCAAAATTTCAGCCACATGATATTTGACAAAGGTGCCAAGAACACACACTGGAGGAAAGACAGCATCTTCACAAATGGTGCTGGTAAAACTGCATCTCCACATACAGAGGAATGAAATTAGACCCCTATCTTTTACCCTGAACAAAAGTTAACTCCAAATTGATCAAAGGCCTCCATGTAAAAACCTGAAACTATGAAACTGCTAGAAGAAAACATAGGCAGTACCCTAAAAGATACAGGTGCAGGAAAGGACTTTATAAATTGGACACCAGTTTCTCAGGAATTAAGGTCAACAACTGGCAAGTGTGGCCTCATTAAACTAAAAAACTTCTGTCAACTGAGTGAAGAGGAAGTCCACAGAGTGGGACAAATCTTCACCAGCTGCACATCTGACTGAGGATTAATATCCAAAATATAAAAATTACTCAAGAAAACAATCTAAAAAACAAACGACCCAATTAAAAAATGGGCTACTAATCTGAACAGAGAGTTCTCAAAAGAACAAATAAAAATGTTTAAGAAATACCTTAAAAAGTGGTCAACATCATTAGTGATTCAGGAACTGCAAATCAAAACCACTTAGATTTCATATTATCCCAGTCAGAATAGCTAGGATCAAGGCAGCAAATGATGCCAAATGCTGGAGAGGATGTGGGGAAAGGGGAGCACTCATCCACTGCTAGTAGAATTGCAAACTGGTGCAACCACTGAGGAAAGCTGTGTTGGAAACTCTTTAACAAGTAAAAATAAGGGACTGTAGAGATGGCTCAGTAGTTAACAGCACTGGCTGTTCTTGCAGAAGACTCGGGTTTGAATCCCAGCACCCACTGGCAGCTAACAACTGTCCGTAACTCCAGTTCTAGGGGATCCGACGCCTTCTTCTGTTCTCAGAGGGGATTGGACAACACAAGCAGGCAATATAGACACACACATAAAATAAAAATAATAAATAATAAAGAAAATATTTTTTAAAGTAAAAAGGAATCTGTCATATGAGATGGTTACCCCACTCCTTGCCATCCACCCAAAGTGCCCACCCTGCTGCAGACACTTGTGCGGCCATGTTTGCTGCTGCTCTTCACAAAAGCTAGGAAATGGAAACAACCTAAATGTCCTTAAACTGATGAATGAATAAAGAAAATCTGGTTCATTTGCACAATGGAATTCTACTCAGCAATAAAGAAAGACCAATCATAAAATCTGCAAGTAAACGGATGGAACTAGAAACTGTGATACTAAGGGAAATAACACAGAATCAGAAAAAAGCAACATATATTACTTCTCAATTGTGGATCTTAGCACAAATTCTTATACCTGAGTATATATTCATCCTGATGTCACAGTGGGAGTCAGGAAAATGGAAAGAAACCATGAAGGTAAGAAGGAACCTGACATAGGAGGCTAGTAGGAGACAGGTGTTATCAAGGGGGAAATGGGGAAACTGGGAGGTATTTAACTGGGAAGGGAGGAGGAGGGGCTACACAGGGGGAGAAAAAGGAAAGGCAAGTAATGCTTAAGTGGTGGGGAAAACCAGAGGGAAATTTATTAGTTCAAAAGCCTACTGAAAAATACTCAATATACATATATATATGGCATCCATGTGGATAGCTGAAGGCTATATAACAAGAAACACAGTGCCAGACAAAAGAAACCTTCCTTGGAGTTCTTGTTCAGGATAGTGCAAGAGACTCCCAAAATAACACGGGCTATTGCCACAGCCCTTAATTGCCTCTCTGAGCTTGAAGGCAAGACCCTATTGCCGAAGACACGATATGCTTCAGACAGGGGACTTGAACCAATGGCACTGTGCTGACTTGGAAGTTTCCTCCCTGAAGGCTAGCTCTCATAGTATCAGAGGATACTATGTAAGCTGCTAAGGAAGAAGATTAATCATGGTTCCTACCTGGCTGTGAACCCAGTATCCACCACATTGACCAGCACAGCAAACTGTCTCTATTGATACAGTAGTGGCACTTTTATCTTGGGGCAATCAGCAGCTGACTAAGTGGATTTTAAGCCCACTAAATGGAAGGGAACTCATGTGTGATACTATAAAGAGCCAAATACACATGGCTGGAGAGGTCATAAATCCTAGAGAAAAATCTATTTTTATCACTTCCCTAGACAAATGTAATTTCTTACTGTATGCTAAATATATATCCTTATATTTCAGACAAACCTCTCACCATTCATTAAAAAAGCTTCATTTTGCAACAGATGCAAACTATTACTCAAAGGCAGAGAACAGATTTCTGTAAGATGCCCAGCCCTAAGTGACACATCTACAATGTAACCTCAGGGAACACAGCAGAACTGGGGACAGAGAGAATACTAATGCATCTCTCAGTTCTTACCAGCCAACTTCCTCATGCAACAGATGGTGATTAACACTTAACACAGAAAACCATGACAGGCCAAAATGTAGGGGATAAGCAATGCATAGTGAGCGTCCCTGGGTAGGACTTTTATAATCAGCCTCAGCCACACAGGGCTCGGGGACCATTGCGGAAGAGGAGGCAGAAAGACTGTAAGAGCCAGGGGTGGTAGATGACCACAAGGAAATAGCTTTCCAGATGGCTGAGAACTTGCTCATATGATCTTACATGCACCAGACCCACGCAAACTCCAACCAGACCAAAGCCCAGCCTAGAACTGGGGAAATGGAGAAAAGAAGTCCCAGGCTTAGCTGAGGAACTATTGGCAACTCATCACTGCTGGGTGGGGGAGACTTGGTTCTTTAGATGTGAGTGATGCTAGATAGGTTGACCAGTATCCCAAGGGACATCTTGGGGCACAAAACTGACTCAATAGGCCTTAACGTATATGACAGAATGCATGAAATCTGGTGGCAATGGGGGAGGGCTATGGGACTGCAGATAGGGAGGGAGTTTAAATATGATTAAGATGAATAAAATGCACACAACTTTTTAAGAATAGAAAAAAGTTCATTCACTGCTTTGCACTTTGCATCCATCCTCTGTGCATTTGTGAACCACTTCCAGCCTACAGAACACTCATCTTTGTTATCACATTTTGATCCTCACAGCCACTCAGGCGTGATAAAGTATGTTAAAGACCATTGCTACTGCTGATTTGATTCTTTAAGGTTGTGTCTCAATTAATCCGTGGATGCAGGGTTCCACAGCAGACTTTTGTAATGCTTTGGCGTACAATCACATGTTAATAATCTTCCCTGGTGAATACATAACATTTTGATTCAACCCAAAAGCACAGACTTGGTTACTCAGTATCGTATGCTACTGACACTCTCAGATGGTCTTTGACCCCACCATCCCATTAAATAAGGATCAAGTTGAAATCCTCACAGGGACCAGCGGGGAAGAACAATTGCATGATGAGGGTGGGTAAGACTGTGGCAAACCAAAGCGCACAATCCACCCACTTGTTGCCGTGATCAAATGAGGG
The DNA here is from genome assembly GCF_000622305.1 of Nannospalax galili. Lineage (NCBI taxonomy): Eukaryota > Metazoa > Chordata > Mammalia > Rodentia > Spalacidae > Nannospalax > Nannospalax galili. Next base: position 124,485 of record NW_008338643.1, on the reverse strand, counting down.
CAGGTGCAGCCAGATTTGCCGCTGTCTCAAGGGACGTTGTTAGTCCAGATCTTTGCATAATATCCCTACTTTTAAATGATAGCAATATGTTTTTACTCGTTTAAAAAAAAAAAAAAACCTGTCAGTCAAACTGGCCATTTTCTTGTGGCTGGGAGCTTCCACGTCCGACTCCTGCTGCCCCAGACCTTTTTCCTTTGGTTTCTTCAGGATTGGCAAAGGCAATGCCATTGGCTCAGAGCAGACAAATCACTACATACACGTCCACTGAAAGGTCTAATTATGCTTCCTTGTGCCTGACCACTCCCATACTCTGGTTCCAAACCCGGTCTCCAAACCCTGTCTCCAAATCCTATTGTACCTTATGTATAATTCTGACATTCACTGTATTTAGAAGGGTTTAAACCCTTGCTTCTAAGAAGAATCAACTGAGTGATTGAAGGTGGTAAAGAAAACATTCCTATGATGTTGCATGTAGCATGTACACACATACCCATTCATACACACGCCCCACTTGTGACAATATCATCAGTACTACAGCAAATCCTACCATCAAGGATGGTAAGGCCATGGCTTTTTATAAACAATATTAAGGACTGTGGTGCTAGGATCAGAGCAGGTATGCAGCCACTGGAATTTCAAATGGCCTGAGTGCTGGAACATGAACATTGAGCTTTTGAAACACATTTGCTCATCATCTGGGCTACCACGACTGACACCCCCTCCCCATCCTGTTAGGTTGCCCTGGACCCAGTCACAGGAACATGGCCTCAGGCTCCACCTTTCCCGGGCCTCTTGTAACTTCCTGGTTCCTTCTCATAATCCTGTCAGTTGTCACAGCACTTCACACTCAGTCTTTTCTTGGGAAACTTTCCTGGCTGTTTCAGCCCCGGAGCACATTTTCTTCCTGCAAACGCTTGCGGGGTTTATAATGTGGTCCTTCGTCTTTGACAACTTATTACCATCATTCTCTTCTACTTAATGTGTGGTTGCCTCCCAGAGAAATTATCATTAGGAAAAGTGCTGTTTAAAAATGGTTGTTTTGATGGAGAAAATAGGAATTATGGGATCAAGAACTTCAGATTCTCAGGAACGAAGTTATAGTTCCTGCATTAATTTAAGAACAGTTGTGCATAGCTATAAAATCTAAATGTCAGTGAACAAATATAACAATGGAGCGCGTTTACTTCTGCTCAAAGGCCCGTGTCTCTTTGGCATACACACTTTCAGAGCTTTCTTCTTCATTACTCAGTCAGTAAGTGTTTACCTACTACCTACCAGCCACGAATTTAGGTGCAAGAGCTTCAGGGATAAACTAGAGACAAGATCCCTGCTCCCCCTTCTGTCACTGAGTTGACCTTACACCAGAACAAATAAACACTTTCAAACAACAGCTGGGAACATGAGGTCAAACAGGCTGGCGGGCTGCAGAATACCTGTGTGTGTGGCTGAGGGAAGAAACATGGCATGGGATGGCCTGCATGAAAGGTGAAGCACGAAGTCGGTCAAACGAAAAGGCTTGGTGTCAAGTGTAACAGTGTTTATTTTTCCATTAAAGTAGATGCTACTGGTTCCTAGATTCCTCTGGTTGCTTAATTTTACTTTTCACACTTTATGTAAAACATACAGGGAAGTTCATAATTATAAGGGATAGCTCAACGAGCTTCCTTCAAAGCAGCACACCCATGAACTTCTAAGGCCAAGAAACTGAGCATCATGGGTCGCCACCCTAGAAGTCTGCTTGATGCTCTTTTCTAGTTTCATCATTTCAGTCATCATTTGCTCGTATTTATCACCACAGATTAGTTTGTCCTGGTTTCTAAATTTATCTCAGTGGAATCATAATATAATGCTTGGGAGCTCAGGGGTGCCTGCTTGTAATCCTAGCACTTGGGAAGCTGAGGCGGGAAGATCACAAGTTTAAGGCCTGTCTGGGTTACAGAGTGGAAATAGCCTTACTTGGTCATCTTTGATTGAATATGTTAAAATCTTATTACTCCATTCTGCCCCCCACCCTCGCTAGTTTTTCACTATTAAAATTATAGTTGTGTCATTTTGGTTAGAGGACATAGAAAAAGCAAGCTGGAGCTGATCCAGAGACTTCCTCCTTGCTGGCTAGCTTTCATAGTGCCAGACGGTGCTATGTAGGCTAATGGGGAAGTCATCGGTGGCCTTACCCAGCAGTGAATTCTGAATGCTATACTACTGACTTGCTGGGCAAGATATACTCATTGGTACAATGGTGGCACGAAGGTTCTAGGGATAACTAATCACATTCTGATTAGATTTGAAGCCTGTTCCACTGAAGAGATTTTACAGCTGATATGATAAACCTGGCTAAAAGCCTATGATTTGAAAGGCAATAGGCCCTAGGGAGGGATCCTGCTACTGTGATCTTGCTCTATGCACATGTTGTCAAACTGCCTTCTAAATAATTATGTTTATATACACAGATTAGTGCTGCTCTCAACCCTTCTTTCTGAAGTGGGCAGCAGCTAACGCAAAGTGTTGAGAATAAGTGACTGCTGAGTGTTAAGCAACAGCCACCAAGCTTTTCACTCTATGTTGCAGTGGCCACCATGTCTCGCAAACGTCATCTGCTATTGTTCCCATGTAGGGATTCCCTTCTGCCAGTAAACTATTCCTTCTCATCATTAAAACATGTAATAACCACATTGCTACCTTATGACAGGCAAGGCCTCTGCTCCACTTGCTACCAATGATGATCCTTCATTTCCACTCAGGCTGCAAGAGACCCCGCTCCAAAATCCCATCTTAGCACTAAATGTCTCCAACTACTTCTAGTACCAATTTGCAGGTGCCGTTCTCTAGCAAGCATAGATCTAAAGTGGAGTGTCTTACTTTGCTTTCTACTGCTGTGATAAAATACTGGCCAAAAACAACTTGGGGAGGAAGGATTTATTTGGCTTATAGCTCACAGTCCATCATCAAGGGAAGTCAAGGCAGGAACCTGGAACACAGACCACAGAGATATGCTGCTGACTGACTTGCTCCCCTGGTCTATGCTCAGCCTGCTTTCTTATACAACCTGCCTGGGGTGGGACTGCCCACAGTGGGCTGGGCCCTCCCATGTCATCCAGTAATCAAGAAAATGCCCCACAGACATGGCCACAGACCAATCCAATGGAGGAAATTCCTCCATTGAGGTTCCCTCTACCCAAATGTGTCAAGTTAACAACTGAAGCTATCTAGCACAGAGTCTAGTGTGAAGAAGATTTATCATGTAGCTTTGGAGGTCAACACCTATTAAAGAGATGGGAAAATAGGACTAAACTGCAGTCTTAACAAAGGCCCTAGCCAATTATGTGTGAGCGCCACAAATTAAGAAAGGGTAACAAGATTTTATAACTTATATCCACCAGTCCTTGGACAAGGCCATTCCAAGAAAGAGGTACCACTTCGGTCAAGGTAGCTCTCCCCCATTCCCAGCACTTGCGGAAGGCTGGAAGCAGTATCCGAACAAAGTTCCTGGCTGCTAGTCAGCCTTGGATTGTCATACATGCAAAGTAGAGTCAGTTCACACCCTCGTTTCTGCTGCTGTGATCCACAGCTGGGTTTCTCCACCTTCTTACCGCATTGGCCCTCTGCTGTGGTGATAAATACAGACGACCATAGTCAAGATTCATTCCTGACTTCAGGGAGAAAACTTTTAACATTTGCCCATACAAATCACATTTAATGTACATGTTTTTATCTTACCAAATATTAATTTCTCTTCCTACAAGATTTTTTTTATGTCTTTTTGAGACAGGGTCTCCCTGTAGCCCCAGCTGTCCTGGAACTCACTATGTAGACCAGGCTGGCCTTGAACTCACAGAGATCCTCCTGCCTCCACCTCCCGTGTGCTGGGATTAAAGGCGTGAGTCACCACACCCAGCCTTTCTACTAGCTTTTAAAGAATAGATGTTGAGAGGCTGGAGAGATGGCTCAGCAGTTAAGAGCACTCTGGCAGAGGACCTGACTTCCATTTCCAGAACCCACAGGATGACTAACAACCGCCCACAACTCCAGGGGATCCAACGTCCTCTTCTGACCTCCATGGGCACTGCACAACATGGGTGCACTTACATATGCAGGCAATACACTCATACACATAAAGGAACAATAATAAATAATTTTTTTTAAAAAAAAAAGAATAGGCCGGGCATGGTGGCACACGCCTGTAGTCCCAACACTTGGGAAACAGAGGCAGGCGAATCTCTGTGAGTTCAAGGCCTGCCTGGTCTACATAGCAAGTTCCAGGCTAGTTGAGGCTACAGGGAAACCCTATTTCAAAAAGACCAAAAAATAATAAAATAAAATAAAATAAACTTTAAAAATTAAAAAAGAATAGATGTTGAATTAAGCAAATAGATTTTGATTCTGTTGAAATAAAGATGTTACCTATTAAAATTATTGCTTTTCTTTTTCATGAATTACATGGCAATTTATGTTGACTTAAAAATGTTCAGCTAAACAAACCAACTTTGTTTGATATCATTATTGGAATTTTGCATTAAGAATTTTTACTCTTTTGTCTTTAAGAAATTGACCTATAAATTTACTTTCTTGTAATGATTTGTCAGGTCTTGCTTTCAAGGTTATTCTGACTTCAACAAAGAAACAAGAAAATATTACCCGTTTCTATAAAACTAGTATTATTTATTCCTTAACTGTTCAGACCAATTCACTGTGAACTCATAGGAGGCCCAAATTTCTTTGTGGGAAGATTTTTACCTTACTAGATACAAGGCTACTCAAATCTTTCTTCTTAAGAAATTTTAATGATTCTTCTTTGTATAGTTACCCATTTCATCCAAATTGTCAAGCGTTTCTAGCATCTTGTCTTCTTAGAAACTTCTTTTCGCAGTTTTTTGCTTGGTTTTTCTGCTGTCACTGCTTTTGAATTAGAAATTGCTTTGAGTGGGGGAAAGTGGCCTTGACTAGATATGGACTCACCTCTCTGTGCTCTTTAAACCACTTCCATCTTGACCCCTGAATCCCTTCCACCCTGATAGCTCTCTGATATCTTCAAAAAGATATCTTTGTAAATTTCATTCAGCTTTTCTAGTTGCCTGACACGTGGATTTGTCTCCACATTCATCACTCTGACTTGGATATTGATTCTTCCCTAAAGGCCACATGTTGAAAGTGTGGTCCTCAGCTTGGTACTCTGGGAAGGAGGTAGACGCTGTTAAATGATGGGACCTACTAGGAGGTTTTAGGTCACTGGAGGTATGTGTCCTTGGAGGATTGTCGGACCCTGTTTCTATCTCTTTGTCACATCTGGCCTTCTCTGCTGCATGATAAACTGTACCGCAACAGTCTCAAAGCAACGGGGCCATTCAGTTCAAAGCAGAAACCTCAGACTATGAGTGAAATCAACCTCTCTTTTTACAGGTTGCTTTATCTTAAGCATTTGCATATGACTTACACATCCATAGTAACTCTCCATATTGTTAAAATGGATATCTGACTGATAGGAACAAATTGGAGTCTATGATTAACCTACTCACATCTGCGTATTGTTAGAAATATTTCTGCTATAGGAAAAACACCTGTGGCTTTTGGTATAGCACTCTGTTGTTCCTCGAGGCTACATCAGTCTCCTTAAAGTTAAGACCATGCATCTTTGAATTGAGACATAAATTTGGGTCCAAGTGATCAATGCTTATTGCAATTTACAAAACACTGGAATTATCATCATTGCAGCATATTAGGGGTTCCTAGTCAGTATAACCTACTGCTATCGGTATTATAAGTGTTTATGATATTTCTATAAGATGACCCTTGGCAAAGAGAAATGAAGAACATTTTTTCTCAATTGTTATTGAGTATGTTAAAGCTGTAATGAAATGCTTCTTCTAAAAAATAAAAAAATATATTTAAAAAATTTCTGAACATGGCTTGACGGCTTAGCAGTCACCAAAGTTAATTTGATGAAAAAAGATGATAATACACACAGTATAATCAGCACCACTTATCTCAGCCTCCTTATTAAGATCAAGACTGATCAAACTTTCTAGACAAATGTAACTTATGCTATATTCTAAATATGCATATAAACAAGTGTACTGTTCACAATTCATGAAAAAAAACTTTCTTTTGCAACAGATGGAGACTAATATAGTTAAACAACTAGTAAAACGCAGAGAATAAACGTCTGTGAGGCATTTAGCCCTAAGTGACACATCTCAGTGCAACTTCTTCCACCCAAGGCTCGGGGATCATTGTGGAAAAGGGGGCAAAAAAGAATGAAAGAGCCAGAGGTGGTGCATGACCACAAATGAATAGAGCTTTCCAGACGGTTGGTCAGTTTCTAGACAGCTGGACAGCAATGGTGACAGCGTGCACAAGTCCTATGCAAGCTCAAACCAGACAAAATCCCAGCATAGACATGGGGAAGGATGTAAGAAATACTGATTCGACTTAAGGAATTTTTTGTAATTGATGACTATGGCCAGCGGGGGTGGGGGGGGCTTGTATGTGTAATAGATTACATTAAACTGGGGGGAGGTGATAAGGGGAGGTGTGAATGGGAAGGGGATCTAAAGACCATCAAGTTATAGTGTACAAAAATTGTAAAAATTCAATATATATATTTTTCAAAGAACCATCAAGCTTTAGACCAGACACACACATGAACAGAATGAGAGTCATAAAACACAAATGCTACCAAAAGGGGATGGAAAATCATCTGCTCAATTCAAAATTCAGTCAAATGCTCCCACTTATAGCATTTTGGAAAATAGATAAATTCTGAATAATGTAATGAAACCTCTTAAGATTTGTTTGACTATATCTATCTTTATGAAATGATTCCTGAGCCTTTGTGCTGACGCCTGTGGCATCAAGGTGCTGGTACTTACCCAATGGTCCTAGTGATTAAAAGAGAATTTCAGCCATCTGGATCAAACAGTTTAGGAACAACCATAGTTAAGGCATTTGGTTAGATTCTGGCTATTGGTAGAAATGATAGGGACAACCAAACTTCAGCTGACAGTTAACCTGGTTAAACTCTGCTCTGAAATGCCTTTTAACTCAATCTCTCTATTTAGAACTCCATTACCCTGTGTTTAAAACAAAGGCAGCCCGTTGAAAGCAAGCTGTAATTGCAGTCTTTCAGCAAAACAGCATTTACCAAAACATGCCTTTTAGAATGGCACAATTTATCACCCCCACGGTGCATGACACACAATTACATTTGTCTCTGCTGTAATTGGATGTTACATGTCAGTAATGACTCATCAGCCGCAGAAGTTATGAAAGATGAATTCCTTGCTACCAGACTTCAGAATTTGCTCCGAAAATAAAACTGAAGAATAGCTTATTTCTTACTCAGAGTAGAAGCTGAATTTGGAGAAACACTAATTCCTGTTTTAGAAAAATAATGATGTATTTCATTTATTGACAGAAAGATGACTGCCTGAAATGTTTCTCATTACTCCAAGATCTCAAATAAGTAAATCACTGTCAGACAAACCAAGGTTAAAACTGTGTGTGCACATTTTAACAAGGTGCAGCAAAAACATAGTAATGATAATAAATTTTAAAAATCCCCATCACTGGGAGAATTGTTAATTCAGAGAATTTTTCAGAATCTGTGATCTGATAAGCTCTGCAACCCAGTCATCGCTGAAATTAAATTAGGTTTCAGAAAAATGAATATTTCATTTTTAAGATTCTGTTGCTTGGAGACCTGGAAAGAGAAGGCGGGCTTAGCTTGAGACAGGAGAAATGTTATAAGGGGCAGCAGCCGAAGAACGCGTAGGAAAAATTACAGGAAAGAGGTGAGACGTTGATGGTGGTACAAATGGCTTCATTAGAGATGCCACAATGCACATTATATCTTCCAAGCTCACAAAGTCTCTCTCTACCCTTCGCCCTATTTCTCACACTTAAACTTGGAAGATATGATGCCATAGAGCCAACCTATCCTTTGTTTTAACAAGCACAGGGTGGAGGGCAGGCAAAGCAAATACAACCTCAGTAGCAATGCAGAGGGTGATGGTCCTAACAAGGGGAGATGGTGGGCAGCAGGGATGTGGAGACTGATGCCTGCATGTTGGGCTGGACCAACACCTCCTTGGCTCCAGTGTTTAATCAAGATCACAAGCACCTAACACCCTTTCCTTTCACCACCCACCAGTAACTCTAGAATGGTTTGCATTTAGGGGTCTCTTTCCTATAGAAATCAGCTTTCACCTCAACTAAAACTTTATATTTTAGTAAACCTGGTCTCAAGAGGTAGTTTTTCCTCCTATCATTTGTCCAACTTCATCAGCATTCTAACCTACTCTTAAATTATTTTAAAGAAGTATTTTATTTATTATATGTATGAGTACATTGCCTGCCTGTGTGTAAGTGCAGCCATGTTGTGCAATGCCAGCAGAGGTCAGAAGAAGGTCCCCTGGAACTGGAGTGATGGGTGATTGCTAATGGGCATGTGGGTGCTGGGAATCGAACCTGGTTCCTCTGCAAGAACAGTCAGTGTTCTTAACCACTGAGTAACCTCTCCAGTCCTGTGCTCTTGATTCTTGTTCTCCTCTCTCCATTCATTAAGGTAGAAACAAATTGAAGTCATAGCCAAAATTTCTAGGGCCTTGTTTGAACTACTTCGTTTGTTTCTCGATAGGTTCTACTCAATTCTCCAAAAGTTCTAGGATAAAAGATGGGCTTGGTGGCTCAGGCCTATAATCTCAGCGTGAAGAAGCTAAGGTAAAAGGCCAGCCTGGGCTGCACAGTGAGACCCTGTCAAAAGACAGAAAGAAGAAAGGGAAGGAGGGAGGGATGAAGGAATGGAGGGAGGGAGGAAGGAAAAGATCTAAAGAAAGGAAGCATTCTAGTATATGTTGAGTGTGAAATGCATCCAGTAAATGGCCTTGTCTCCATGACAACAGTGATTGCCCCAAGAAACAGACACAGGCCCCAAGCTGGGATGGTTTGAGTTCTTTTCCGGGATGTCCCTGGAGAATGATGAAATAGATCCCTTGGCTGTGGGGACCTTTCAAAACGGGGAAGAATGAAGTCAGTGTACAGATATGAAAAGCCCAGTACTTGTCTCTAGTTAGCAAACCCAAGAGCCTAAAGGTTATAGGCCATACCAATCCATTCCTAAAAGGGGAAAAAAAACTGAAATACAAGAAAACAACTATTTTGTTGTAGACTGGCGTGAATGGGGTGTTAAAATTAGTATGAAGTATTCCTGAGTAATGCTCTTTTCAAATTAACATCTTTAACAACAGTGTTTTATTTTGGTTTAAATGGTTTTTTAGATTACCCCTACCCCCACAAAAACATCAAATGCCAAACAACAAATGGTTAAGAAAACTCAGTACCTTAGCTATCCCGTTAGAGATTCATGTCCTATACGTGGTCAAATTTCTCTCTTCAAAGCACAGTTTTCTTCTTTCAGGCTAAACATAAGTTATTGAAATCTATAAATGCTGCTCTTGTTTGGTTCCCGCCATGCCACACCACATGGTTAGTTCAGAGCAAAGTGCTAAGATCATCGGAGGAAAGTATTTTTCTGTTATCCTACTCAGCGTATGACAAAGAGATTAAATCTACCTTTTACAAAAAGTGAAAAATTATAATGCTTAACATATAGCATACACTGCACTACCAGAATGGCAGCTGGACTGGGAGGACACAGTGCTGGAGGGCTGGCCTGGCTTGAGTGAGATCCTGGATTTGATCCCTAGCATGTTTTCTCCAATACATAGACAGTTGGGAAATGAAAAATCTGATCACCTGTCTGTTCGTGAAGTAAGGGCATCTGCTAGGCCAGGTTCGATGAGAACATCAATCCCAGTGGTCTGACTACCTTATTTTACAAAGAAATGGAAGGGTGATGAAGTGGCCACTTCTCACGTTGGAGGAGGGCTGTAGGAGTCTTGCTGAGGTGGACAAGAAGGTTGACATTAAAAGGGTGGTCATTTCCATCTTGCTAGTGTAATATGATCATAAGAAGGAAGAGATTCTGTTTAGCTCCCAAACAGTAATTCCTCCTGACAGATGTTGACTTAATTTTACTCAACTAAAACTCTTCTGAAGAGGGTGTGGGAGCCATTGCAGAGTGGGAGCATGCATGGCAGTAGACATTTAACAAGACATTTCCCTCATGGCCTTTGGGTGCCCCCTAATAATTAAAGCACTCTTCTCTTGATTAAGAAGAGAGAATAATTGCTATGATGAATAGGCATTGATGAGGACCACCACATCGAAACACTTCTCTCTAGCTGCCATTCAAGCCTGACTGACAGGTAGGCAGTGCCTGTGGGTAGAGCATCAAAAGGGAACTTATTTTCAGTCTACTATCCAACCGGAATGTGTTCCAGCCTTCCTGTGATTTTTAAGCACACAGTAATATTCTGTTTCCAGCAAGCACTAAGAGATGCCTATAAGGAAGAAAGGTAGCCATCAGTAGTACATGTCCAGTTCTTAGAACTATTTTTCTTTGGAGTATACGTCTGTGGAGAAATGCCAGGTTTCAAAGGAAGACCAAGAGATTCACTCTTCCGTAATCAAGTAATGGCGATTTTGTGCAAATGAATGGTAGGCCTGTTAGGATAAGAATCAGAAGGAGACATTCTTTTCAGAAAAGTTTACAGTCTATGTGAAGGGAAAACAGGACTCAGCGTCAGATGTAAAGACAGCAGCCCTCGGAGTAGGTCCCTGATACATGAAAGACACCGAGTTCTTAGGTGTCACTCACATGGGTGAGAATCTGGATTTTCCTGCTGCCATTTTCCCATGCCATTAGGTTAATCATTACTCAGCAGTGTTATGCAAATAAAATCACTTAGGTTTTGTTCAATAACCCCCCAGTCAGAGAAAACTAGAACACTACCAAAAATGGAAACTCACCACCATCTGCCAGAAATTAGAGAGTATAACAGCAAATACATTAAAAATAAGACAAAGATAGAATGTCAGCTAGATATTTTTGCCTATGGAAGGCTGAGAATACTGGGTCTTGATAGTCCCCGACTGCATTTCACCCTAAGCCATTCTGACACCATCAAGAGTGTGCATTCTCCACTCAGGGATGCACAGTTTGGGACTGAGAAGGAGTCTGTGGCCAGGCACCTGCTGAGGTTTCAAGGGAAATGCAAGATCTGAGATCGGCTTGAATGCATAGTCAGAATTGTCCAAGTGCTTGGCCTGAGAGTAGAAATAACCCGGTTATTTACAGGGAAGAGTTGAGACATGGGAGTGGTTTAAGTGTGCTGAGATTCTATCTTAATCTACCCTATATCTGCTTAGGACTTCAATAATGGAAGACAATTAGCAGCTACTAACTACTTATGCCCCCAATACTAAGCTAGGCAGTTATGTTTCCTCTTTCAATCCTAATGATATAAAGAGGCTGATATCAACTCCATTTCATAGAAAGTAATATTATTTCATAGATGAGTAAACCAAGGAGCAGAACTAGTTCAAGATTACACAGCTTTGAACACAGTAGAACTGGCGGTTTCAATCCAAAGTCTTCTGTTTCCAAAGCCAACGTTTTTTTCCACACAAGGTTTCCTCTGAAACAGTGAGGTAAAAGCCACAGGCCATCCTGGGTGGTTCTCACAAAACAGGTGTTTAATTGGCACTAAGAACAAAGAAAATAGCCAGGTATCTTGACCTCCTCAGTCCCTATACTTGGGAGGCTGGGGTAGGAGGATCTTGAGGTTGAGCCAGCCAGGGAAATACAGCAAGACCTTGACCTCCTAAAACATATAGATCATATAGGGAGAAGCATGCTGGAGCTAGCTAAAGGAAGGGGATGTTCTGGTTAGCTAAGCCCCAACAAAAGGAAAGTTATCAGTTCCCCCATAGATGAGAGAGCATGCCAGTCTTTCCTTCTCTTCTGGCATTATGATTTGTCCTTCAGCAATGAAACCAAAACTTCAAGGTAGGCCTCCCCACTCAGAAACTGGAAAATATCATCTGTGCCTATCAGCAGCATCAGTGACCACAGGCTGACCTTGCTGAGTTAATCAGTAGAGAAATTAATCAGTTGGAAAAATGCAAATTTGTTTTCTGCACAGAGTTGGAAACTCATTACACTGAACCACTCCTTAAATTAAGTTCAGAGTAGTGGCTGAAAATCTGGGTCAGATAAGAAACAATGAAAGGCTGTAATAAGCATGCTGGGCCATGGGCACTGAATCCTGTCAGCGACAGCACTGGTGTTAATTTCTCCTCAGTCCCTTGACTGTGTCTCCAGCAAATGGCCTGCTCCCCTTGGATCAGCTTGTCTTCTCTGGTTGGCACATATCTAGGTGGGTGAACATTTTCTTGTAAGCACAGTGTGTCTTAGAGTTTGAACAATGCACCTCCTTCTTTAGCACAACTGTCCCAGTCCAACCATAAGCTGTTTCGTCTTTGCAAATAAACAGCAGATTGCTGTGCTGCATTACCTGGGTAATACAAGTCGGCAGGTGAACATCTTATGGACTGACTATCCTTTACTGCCTAGAACCCCTGCATTACCAAGCCCGAGAAATCAGTTTCATTATTTTGCGTTATTTTTTATTATTATTTTTATTTTATGTTTGTGAGTGTTTTGTCTGCATGTATGTAAGTGTACCACATGTATGAAATGCCTTCATAGGCCAAAAGAGGGTGCTGGATCCCCTGGAACTGGAGTTATAGAAGGTTATTAGCTGCCGTGTGGGTTCTAGGACTCAAACCCAGGTCCTCTGGAAGAACAATCAATGCTCTTAACAGCTGAGCCATTTCTCTAGCTTCTGTTTCTCTTTTGACACGTCAGTTATTGTTTAAAGCCACTGGCTTTCATTCAGCATCCCAGAGGGACAAGTCAACAATAAACCCCAGTTCCTTTTCTCATTCTCCCCAAGTGATCACACAACTTCAAGAAAAGTGGTCCTGTCTTTCTACAGTGTTGCTGAGCTACCCTTCCAATCTGCTTGGGAACCTGTGTGATTGATTCACAGAGAAGGGGCCTGCCCAGAAGTCACACTAAGGAACAGAGGACCTCACGAAAGAAGCACAGTGCTTGGTGTGATGATGTGTGATACAAGGTTCTGTGCGTTAACGCTTCCATCTTGTGATTAAATAATCACCAATAAGATAGAATTGTCTAGAACCTTAAAGTAAAAATGCCTTACTCAATGTAAAATTGAGGTTTGACTAATATATCCAGTCTTCCAAGTATCTACTACATTCCTAGCTCTCAGCAAGTTGCCAGAGGTTCAAAGTTAACTGGACTCAGTATCTCAAAACATCTCCTGAACAAGCTAGTAGGTGAGGCAGGTAAGATGTGGTCAACAGAGAGACATGTGCAATTATAAAAGTGTCCACAGGAGTGAAAGTAGCACCAACTTTTCTTTCTCTCTTAAAAAGTCTTAACAGTAACAATAATGTAGGCAAGATTCTTGAACCTGAAGAACGAGCAGAGAGGTTGTGGATATCTACCGCCGTCTTTGGATAGTTGAGGGATTCTCATAGAAAGAGAGAATTGTATTCCTCTGCATAGCTCACCAAGGTGTACCTGGTTACATACTGTTTCAACTTGTCATCAGAAAGAACTTCCTCCTAAGGTGGGCATTCCCATAAGAAGCCAGTCTCTTTGAGAATTACAGATCTAGTCTATTTTTATGTTACACGTTGCTCTACGTTTCCTTACCAGCTTCTTGTTACTACATCTTACCTCTCTGAGGATGTCCTTTACCCTTATGCCTGGGCCAATACAGGCTCACAAGATATGGTCTAACTGCTGCCACCACATCCAGTTTACTAACTGGCTGAATCCTGACTTGGGTTTTTATCCCTAGGACCCGTAAGGAAGTAATGCAGAGACTGTGACTGGCCTGCCACAGGTCCCTATTTGTAGACTTATGAGCTGTGTACACAGACCAACTCAGAGAGAAGTCACTTTATTAATTACTTTTTCCTATTACTGGTATAAAACATCATGACCAACTTATAGAAGGAAGAGTTTATGTGGCTTATGCTTCCAAGGGGGTAAGAGTCCATCATGGCGAGGAGGCATGGCAGAGGCAGCGGGAACAGAAAGCTGAGTGCTCACATCTTCAAACAGGCACAGGAAGCAGAGAGAGACAGACCAGAAGTGGGAAACCTGTATACTCTCAGGGCCCGTTCCCAGTGATGTGCTTCCTCCAACATAAGCACACCTCCTAAAGGTTCCATGACCCTCCTCAAACAGTGCCACAAGCTGGGGACCAAGTGAAGAAATACATGGAGCCTATAGGGGACATTCTCATTCAAACTACCACAGTCACCAAGCTCAAACAGACCCACAGCTGCTGAAGCGAGAAACAGGACCAAGTAGCCTCAGACACCGAGGGCGGGCCTTTGGCTTCTACTGAGTTCTGACTTCTAATGCCTACAGGACTGTGTCTGAGTTTAGCCATCAAACCCTTAAACGGACACCCTCTTTCCTCTGCTAACTCCAGTAAGCTGCTCCCTATATGACCAGTGCTTTCTCCTCAGACATTAGTAACTGTTAAGCAAGTCTATATGTCTCTGTTAAGAATTAAGCAGCATCTCTATACACCCTGCCTGAAACTTTAAACAAAAACATGCTGGAATTGAGCATTGTTTCCTGAATTTTGTTGCTCTAATCACATTTACATGACCCTCCAATCTTTTGTCTTACACATGAGGAAAATTCCAAGAGGACCCAAGAATGTTGAGACCCTTTCCTCTACGACTGTCTGGTAATTTCTATACAGCTCACGTTGCCAGGCTGTACATGTGCCATCCATTGCTGGACAAGTTTCACTCCTTAATACACATCACGTTATTTCTTAATTCTAAGGTTATATAGGTTTTTTTCTACACATCCCACTAAGTCAAAAAGTAACAGTACTGTGAGCATATTTGTGTGTCCTTTTTCAAAAAGGAATATTTATTATTTTTACTTTATGTGTATGTGTTTTGCCTGTGCATAGGCAGATGCAATGTGTCATGTAATGCCCCTGGAGGCCAGAAGAAGGCATCGGATCCCCTGGAACTGGAGTTACAGATGGTTGTTAGTGGCCCTCTGGGTGCTGGGAACTGAACTCAGGCTTTCTGTAAGAGGAGTCAGTGCTCTTAACCACTGAGCCGTCTCTCCAGTCCCTTGTGTGACCCTTTTGCAAGCCTCTGCCTGGCATTAGGGAGCTCTTTTAACCTACAGCTCCAGAATTTTGTCATCTGTGGGAAGTGTGGGAATTCTGCCCATCTGCTCTGTTGTTCCTTTCTGTTGCTTCCCCATTTCTGTTTTCACATCTGTTTGAAATATCTCACTTGGGGTCTGGGGAGATGGCTTGGTAGGTAAAACACTTGTCCTGCCAGCATGAGGTAGAGGTCACCTATGATGCCAGCATTTGTGGGGGGCAGAGATGAGATCTCCAGAACAAGCTGGCTAGAGCTGGCAAGAGACCCTGCCTTAATAAATAAGGTGGAAAGTAATTGAAGAAGACACCCAGGGTCAACTTCTGGCCTCCACACACATCCTCACACATACATGCACCCACACACATGAGAAGCATGCGTGCATATAACACATGCAAAAAAAAGAGAAGTATCTTATCTCTTAGATTTGTCTTGGTTATCTACTCTTCCCCATAATGTTAATTCTTACGCTTTTGCTCTGTGTTTTAAGACAAAGTCTTTGATTACTTTACCAGCTCATTAGTTCAGTGTTCAGCTATTTTGTGTCTGTTTTCTATTTTTGATTTGTGTCAACATACATTTCCTCTGAACTCTTTCTTGTCCTCCAATTACTTCTTTTCTTTTGAAGCATGGGTGAGTTGCTCTTATTTTTAAACACTATTATGCAGTTGTAATGAGATTCATATTTTAGATTTTTAACTTTTATTCCTCTTTTCTCCATTGTACCACTTTCACCCAGCAATAGAGCATGAAAAGACAAAAACGGGGGATAGGTTAGACTGAAGACAAAGTCAGAAACTAAAGCAAGATGAATACCTCATGACAGAAATGAGAGACAAATTCCAAACAGCAAATTAGAAGCTAGGTACACACAGGAGCAGTTAAGGTTCGGCCTGTCACTGAGCATTTGGGTCTGAGTACG
The DNA here is from genome assembly GCF_000622305.1 of Nannospalax galili. Classification (NCBI taxonomy): domain Eukaryota; kingdom Metazoa; phylum Chordata; class Mammalia; order Rodentia; family Spalacidae; genus Nannospalax; species Nannospalax galili. The sequence goes on along the minus strand of NW_008338643.1, from coordinate 108,428 downwards.
TCCCAAGAAACACGGAACACTAGAGTCAAGAACAGGGGACCCCAAGAGAGAATGCACCAATAACCTTAAGTTGAAAAGGGATAAATTAGCAAATAGCATAGAGACAATTCTATCTACCTAGGATGCTGCATGGTGCCAAATTTTCATCTAAATGAAGGTCGAAAGAAATATAGTTTTGGATATATAAAAATTTAGGCAATTTGATGATGTTTGTGTTTTGTTTGATTTTGTTTAGATTGTTTTTGCTTTTGCTGGTTTGTAGACAGTTTCTCACAGTAGCCCAAGTTGGCTTTGAGCTTGTGATCCTCTGGCCTCAGTTGCCCCACTGAAATTGCAGATGTGTGCCAACACACTTTGCTTAGATATTTTTACCCCTACAGGAATTATTAGCAAGAATATTGTATTTTGAGTACAAGGTTTCAAATGGATACAGGGAGCCACACAACCCCAATAGAGGATGTTTGCTAATAACGTCTCTACTGAGTATGACCTCCAGACAGTGAAGTGTACATATATATTAGATACAAACACATATACATTTGAATACACATATATTTGTATGTATAATGTGTGTACGTACATTAGTTATGTATAGTATTCGCATGCACAAAATATGTGGACTGGAGAGATGGTTCAGCTGTGAAGAGCACTGGCTGTTCTTGCGGAGGACTCGGGTTCAAGTCCCAGCATCCTCATGGTGACTAACAACTGTCCCTAACTCCAGTTCCAGGGGAATCCAAGGCCTCTTCTGAACTCTGCCAGCATTGCATGGCATGGGTTTACTTAGATACGTACAGGCAATACACTCATACACAAAGAATAAAAATAATAAATGAAATTTTTAAATATATGAGGTATATGTGTGTATGCATATATACAAAATTGTGTTGTTTATATAAGATATGCAAAATAACTAACTGTATGATGAAAATGATCATTTTTTCTGAATTATAGTACCAGATAATGCACTCTAATTTTCAGTGCATCTGGAATATTCCATATTAAATACTTCTTAAGATTTCGGAGCAGGAAGTCAATGGGCACAGACTGCAGAAGCATAGGTTGGGCAGCTGCGACCATCAGTAACCCATCTCCCATTTACTCAAAGTTCATTGGTGGTGAAGTTATTTTTTTAAGCTTATCATAAAAATGCTGTCTCCTGCAAAGTGTTTAAAAGATAAAGATAACTTTGAGATCAGCTGTGCATTTTGGAAAATATTTTCCATTTTTGAATGTAGAATTCCTTGAGTTTTAAGTCCTTTTATTTGAGGCGAGAGGCTTGGTTTGACAGGAGGATTGTTACAGAATGGTGCGCGAAAAGCAAGGTCTTGTCTCCCCTGGTGAAGGGAGACCATCTTTAACAGTCTTTTTCCTCGGATTCATAAATGGATTTCTGCCTCATCTTGCAACAAATCTGAGACCAAAAGAATTCATAGGGCCTCCTAATGCACTTAATACAGCGTGACTGATAAAACGTGGCAGGCACAACAAAATACCTAGTTTTCTGAGAACCACACTGAAATGAGCCGTCCTGGCCAGAAAGTCAAAACAATACACAGACTTGAGCAACCGGCAAAGTTATTTTCCTTGATTCTCTCGTATTCTCGGCTCTTTTGCAATCTGGATTACAAAGCACTATCTGTGTATTTTCTGATGGTGGGTGACAGCTACTGTTTATTCCTAGAAACTCAAATTAATGGTTTTGTTAAATCGACTTTCAGCACTGCACACATAAGTCATCCCCCGAGTATCTGTCTAAAGGTCTAAGCCAGTTTCATGTACTTCAAAACGAGTGCTCTTAAGCAAACAGTAAGAAAATTGGTTACCTGAACCCTGAAAGTCAATTGAGGTGCCGCCTGCAAGGACACGGGAGGGTCAGAAGAAACAGGTGTGAAGTAAGAACCAACTTCATCTGTCCTTCCCTAGCATACCATGTCAGTGGAATGGACTGTAGGTAACACTGTCGGTGAGGACGGGATGGCAGAGGCCTGGGTTCCAGCTTGGTTCTCCACCCTCCCTCAGCCTGGCTTGTCCTACCTTTAACCCAGGAGTCCATAGCACAGCATTAGATGAACTTATAAAGGCTGAGGGTATAGCTTAGTGGTGGGGCACTGGCCTAGGATGCGTGAAGTCCTGACTTTGATCCCCAGCACCATGCACAAAACTCCAAATATGAAACTATTTTGTAGAAGCGAAATACCATAAAATATTAGAGATTAGATTACCTTTTAGATACTTAGCTGATTTTAAAAGAAAAATTTCAAGTTCATGGCTTAGACTTAGAAAGGTAAGGGTCTAAACCACCTCTGACCTCTCATGGTTGACAGGGTCCCTTGGAGAGTGTCAGTAACCGTGTTAAATGAGAAGCAAATGAGGAAACAGATGTATACTGCAGCATGAAAGGGCTGGGACACGTCAGTGTGCTGGTTCTGATGAGCGCTCTGTCTTCCTTCTAAACAAGTACCTTCCTTTAGCATGTTGAAGGAAGAGCGGAGGAGATGCCAGCTCTCAGCAGCCACATCATACCATGTGGCTCAGATGTGGCTCAATTTTTTGCAAATTTCAAATAGAAATTGTGAGTTCTTTCTTATGTTTTTCTTATTTTTGTGAGTCAGCTTGAAAAGAGTGACTGTTCTCCGTTTCTTTCGTTACTGAGGAGAAATGAAGGGATTCATCCGTTGCAGGAACTGCATGCGTGCGGGCTCATTTTGGAGAGATTCTGAAGACAGTTACAGAATTAGGTAATGGCATCGCCTTCTTTAGGTTGAAAAGATGTGGGGGAAGGGGGAGAGGGAGGGGCTATATAAATTGCCCAACTGGTGGCCTGTCTAAAATATCTAAAGTCAATATCATCTACTCAAAGATCATAGGAAAGAACACAAGTGGGCAATATTAAAGCCACAGGCCTACTTTAAGTGCCTGAAAACTGGCAAGAAAAGCCAAGATTGACAAGGTTTGCTTCCATTTCAGAGAAAGTCCTTCTCAGAATGAAACAGCAGTGAGTCAGGTTAGGTTACTTAACTCTCACATATGCTTATTCTGCAAAGGGCGGGGGTGTGATACGTCCGTACCTGCTCTTTACTGAACAAGGCTGTAGAAGGGAGTGAGGTTTCAAAAGAGTAAAGCTATCTTGGTTGTGTTGATATACAGTTCAAGGAGTTGTTGGCTGTTTCTTTCTTTCTCTCTGGGCCGCTCATCAGACTAAAGGTTTCATTCCAAAAGTGATATTTCACAACTTCTCCCACACATAAAAAAATGTGGTAGTTAACCATGGCTGTGGATTGAGACTGCTCTAGGTGGTTCACAAAGCCCACGTCTGGGATATGTTTTAAGGGCATTCCCAGAGGTGATTAGAACACAGTAGGTCCTGAGGGCTCTGAACTAGTCAATGGCCTGATCCCTTGTTGCACTCATCATGTGATGGCATTATGGAGAGGTGGTGAAAGTAAGGGGTGGCAACGAGTTGGGGAAGTACATCACTGAGGGTGTGTCCTTAAGTCTCTTCTGGAATGCCCTTTTCTTACTTCCTGGCTACCACACACACAACTGTTCCCCTGCCATCTTGGTTTTCCCAAGCTCATAAGATCATGAAAACACGAACAGAACCCTCTGAAAACTTGAACAGCAATAAATCTTCTCTCCCTTAAGATGTTCTGTCAGGTATTACGGTCCATGTGTATGCTAATGATACGCATGTACATTGGCGATATTTTGTGTGCTGTAACATGGACTCTTTATGGCCACAACCTCTGCAAGGCCCATGGGTTCTCTTCAAGGGAGTCTCTATTTCCTCTGAGGTTTTATTATTCATGTGTGTTTATTTATATGGATATATAGTCGGTATATATCTGTGTACATGTACACATAGAATGACATATCTTATTGTTCTGAGACCCATGGCCCAGAACATGGCATCACTTCCTTTCAGTAGCTAGGTATCAACCATGTAATCTGTATTTTATCATAACTGTTCCAGTTCTTTTTTTTAAGAGGTAATTTTTTGTTCTTTTATTGAATAACAATATTATCAAGTTATTTTCTCCGAAACATAACTTAAAATTTAATAGCATGTCATTTAAAATTTCAGTGAAATTTTATATTTCATAAACATATTCTAAAAATTACACAGAAGAATTAAGGTCTATGAATAGCTAAGCCAACCTTAAAACATATAAGAAAGAGGTAATAGTTTTCTATCTAAATATGACGGCAGGTTACAATGTGTTATATTTATTTTATTTTTATTTTTTAAACTTTTTTTTTATTTTTGTTTTTATTGAATTTTTGTATATTTCATATAGAACATCTCAAACAATCCCAATCATCTTCATACCCCCATACCCACTGGCACCCTCCCATAGCCCACCCACTGGAGCCCATATATTCTGTCATCCTTGTTAAAGCCCATTGTATTGTCAGTGCCCCAGCTGTTCCCCACGGCAAGTCCATCCACTGAGGTCTAGTCAGCTTATCTAGGGTCCCTTGTTTTAGGAAGGTCAGCTCTTCCTCATCTAGTAGCAATCAGTTGCCAACATTCCTTCAGATAAGATTGAGGTCTTCTCTTCATTTTCCCAGTTCTATGCAGGATTACTGTCTACCTGAGTTTGCATGGGACATATGTATGCTAACACCATTGCAGGTTCCCAGGAGCTTGTCGGACTCTGTTTCCATATGGTCATGCATCTCCTCCCTGGCTCTTACAATCTTTCTTCATCCTCTTCTGAAATGGTCTCTGAGCCTTGGACGGGTGAAGTTTAATAAGGGATCCTGTCCAAGGACCATCATTCAGCAGACTCTTGATCTCTATGCTTTGGTCGTTTGTGATCTTTTGTGTTCCTGACTCTCTGCTGAATGAGGGAGCTTCATTATTGAGAACTGAGAGATCCATTAATGTCCTCTTCTTTACCCCTGTTCTATGTTCCATAAGCTTTAGGTGTAGAGGTTACATTGTAGATGTGTCACTTAGGCCTGGGCAATTCATAGACAATGTCCATGTATGACCAGTTGTGGTACTTGGTAATTGTCTCTGAATGGTGCAAAATGAACTTCTTTGATGAGTGGTGACTGGGATATTTGTCTGTAAATATAAGGGTACATATTTTGCACATAGTAAGAAATCACATTAGTCTAGGGATATGACATTCTTGGGGTTTTCTCTAAGATCTATGACCACTCCAGCCATGGGCATTTGGTTATGTTTACAGTGCCACACTTGAGTTTCCAAAACAAAAACCTTCAATATTTTATTTTTTTAAACTTTATTGCATTCATTTATTGTATGTGTGTAGGATGCACTTGTGGAGGTCAGAGGACAACTTGTGGGAGTCAGTTCTTTCCTTCAGCTATGTGGGTACCAGTGATGGAACTCAGGTGATCGGGCTCAGCAGCAAGTGCCTTTGCCTACTGAGCCATCTTGCTAGCCCATGAAATATTTTAAAATATTTTATTTATCATTTATATTTTATGTGTATGAGTGCATTGCCTGCATGTGTGTGAATTCACCTGTGTCATGCAACGCCCATGGACATCAGAAGAGAGCATCGAATGCCCCTGAAACTCGAATTATGGATTGTTGTTAGCTGCCATGTAGGTTCTGGGAATCGAACCCAGGTCCTCTGCAAGAGCAACCAGTGAGTGCTCTTAACTTCTGAGCCATCTCTCCAGTCCCTGAAATACTTTAAAATAAAACACAGATGACGTATTCCCTTAACGTATTTATTTCAGTTGCTATTTCTTTTTTTAAAAAAATATTTTATTTATTATTTTTATTTTATGTGTATGCATGTTCTGTCTGCATGAGGGTACATGCCATGTGGGTTCTAGTATTTGAACCCAGGTCTGCCACAAGAACAGCCAGTGTTCTTAACTGCTGAGCCATCTCTCCAGCCCCCAGTTGCCATTTCTTTATGTTTTTGTTTTGTTTAACTTTCAGTGTCTGACAGACATTGAATTAACAATATTTAAATGAATGTTGGAGGGGACTCTGCAAAACAAGTCCAAAAATGACAACCAAGAAGATGTAATGTTTTACTCTTATCTGAGCCATTCTTTCATGTAAAAACGGTCCCGATTTTGCTTAGTAGAAGAAACATGCTAAGAGCTAGAGAAATGGCTCAGAGGCTATGAGCACTGGCTATTCTTGCAAAGAACTCAGATTTGATTCCCAGCACCCACATGGTGGCCAACCGTATGTAACTCCAGTTCCATGAGATCCAGCACCCTCTTCTGGCCTTCGTGGTAGTTACATGCATGCACATAAAATACACATACACATAAAATAATTTAAAAACTTTATAAAAGGAAAAGAATGCTAGATATTTGAAAGCCAAGTGCTTCCATTGAGGTTTTGACTTAAGACAGCTAGTGTTGTGTCTGTTGCCTAGTTACTTACTTGCTTCAGAACTTCTTGATGACCTTCAGAACTCAGCAATCCTCCAAGTGATGGAAACAGGCCCTCAACTGACAGTCACCTCTAACTTTAGCAGAGGATTCTCGTTCTTCTATGATGCTCACACCAGATCTGATAAATCTGTATCACGTTTACGTCATGGATTCTCCTTTCAATTATCTGGAAGCTCATATTCTCACATCACAGAACCAACTAGGTCACAGAAATACATAGGTTTCCTTGGAATGTTAGGTACTGGTTGCCTTGTTTACTATGAGGAGATATGTGTTCCCTTCTATTAGCCAGTTGAGAAATAATGTATTTTTGTCAACCAAAGTCAATTGCCTTGGAATCAGCTGAGCGCAAGCAGCAGAGGCAGGGCTTGAAATGACTGACAGCAAAGACATAGCCATGGACAGTGCAAGCACCTCCTATTCTTCATCACAGTCATCAAAACGGACCTTGCCCGGGCATCCTGAGGGAAGGAGGGCTGGGGAACATGCCAGCACCTGCTTTTTGTTTGTTCTGTGTTATGGCATTACATGTAAGGCCCTCAGGTTTTCTTAAACTGTACATAAATGCCCTCAAAACTCTACCCTTCGGTGTGATGGAATTTAATTTCATAACTTTATAGTGTTTTGTGCGTTTGGTATTGTTTATAACATATATGCTTCATTTTCTTTCAAAAAAGAAGGGTTGCTGAAAATATTTTTCACACAGCACTTTGTCACCAGTTTCTGACTTTCAAACAGAAATGGGAGGGTGGCAGTTACCGAGGAGTCCACGTACAATTTCCCACCATGTAAACCTGTGATGAATCCAACTTTTTCAGACGTCTGCTAGAAGTCAATGTCTTATCCACATGGAGGTCAATAAAGAGGAAAGAATATAAAATATGTTTAATCACTCATTTCTTACATTCCACTGTGTGTGTCAGTGTTTAGCATGCAAACACCATGGTTTGTTGTGAAAATATGACATATCTGAATCAAATTCAGGGCCAAAATAGCAAACAAACCATTATTTCCACATGTTTTAATGTTTAATAACACTATAGTTATTTTCTTTAAGTTCAAATATACATGTATGAGCAGATGCACACACGTAGATATATACATACATATGCATAAATATACATGCAGAGATACATACATACATAGGATGGTCACAAATCTCCTTTTGTTTCCATTTAAAACTAAAAAGCTTAGTTAACATCTCACGTCTAAATATCAGAGTTTTACAACAGGAACCAAAAAGCAAGCGGCCTGAAAAGCAATTGCTTCTCTCACTGCATTCCCCTCAAAAGCATCTTATCTAGAGCTGACCCCATTGGCTGAAGCTGCCTTCTCCCCTGCACTGTACAGGATTCGGTGTGTCACCTGTCTCTTGTTTGTCTGTAGATTAGCACAGAAATGTCATTGCAAACTAAGTGAATAGGGCACAGCCTCAGCACCTGCCACTTTTCAAACTCTTTAGAAGATTCCCTTGTTTGTTTTGGAGACCCCCTGGGGGCACTCAAATAGCTGCATTCAGATAAACAATGCTGCCGATGATTAAAGAGGCTTTTCACATGAAAATTCACTTCAGAAAAATGTTTTGCAGATGTAGTGAGAACACTGTATCACTAAGAACCACTCAAAATACTTTGGTGGACCAAAACACCTTTATATTTCTTCTGGCAACCTGCCAAGTTCACTGCCAGCTTGAAAAGAATTCTATAGCTGGAGGCTAGGGCAGAAACTGCAATGATTTAAAAGAGAATTGGCTACAGTAGGAACGATAATGCCCTATATCGTTAAAATGCAACTGGCATCTTAGCCTCCCTGCAGCTCTTTGAAAATGTGCTTACTCTTCAACTATTTACAAGGAAAAATGCAGAGACAATTGAAATCACAGGAAATAAAAATTATTGTAAAGGGCTGAGAAGTATTTGTCAAATGATTTATCAGTAGTGCTTATAAAATAATAGCATGTTCTCAACTGTTAAATGAGTTCGAAACCCATGCAGGAATCCTGCTCATTATGAAACTCACTCATCACACAAACCATTTTCATGATGCCCTACATTAATTAGTGCCGACTGTAAACAGAGAAACAGCCTAAAATTAAGATGTGGGTACAAATGCACAGTGTCCTGATACGATTGGTTTCTTTTAGCATTTGACAGAAACAAAGAGACTCGAATTGCTTATGGTTTCTGGACGGCTGGGGAGGAATGATGATTTGGATTGGTACGCTACAGAGAAATGAAAGCGTCCATGGACTAAATAACTAAATAAAGTAGAATCACCCCAGTGTTTGCACAAAAACCAAGGGTAACATCTGCCCAGTGGTTTCGACTTATAAACAGCCACAACAATGCCTATAGATTTAGCATTGACAACACGTTGTACAGCAGCCCCCTATTTCTTCCTTATGTAGAAATGAATAAAATTCTCTTTTCAGTGCATACAAATACCTCTCCTTTTAAATTCACTCTTGTGAATACACAAATGTCAATGGGGAAGTCCAGAGCAATTTGCTACTAGCTCAACATGGGAACTGCAGAGAGGAAACACTCCATTTAGCTCACCAATCCCATATTGTATGCCAAAATTTAAATAAATCATGCTGGTATCTGGCCTTAAGGGGCTTTATGCAAAGGGCGGGACATAAGAGGCACCTAAATACACAGTATTGGCCAAGGTTAAAAAATACTCCCATGAAAGTTTGTACTAAGTGCAGTGGGGATGCCAACATGGCAACGCTTTCTGAAAATTTAAAACTAAATAGACAAAAACTAGGGAATTAGGACTTTGATATTTGCAACCCAAACTCCACATTTCTGCCCCCAGTAGTCATACCATCTTTAGATTTAAAAAAGAATGGGTGGGTTTGTCCCCATTGTAAGCAGAGGTATTTGTGAGACATGGAGAAGTCCCTGCTAAGCCTCTCAGACTTCTATCATTTTTTAATGTTTTTATTACCATATATTAATTATATACAACAGTGAGCTTCATTATGACAAATTCATACATGTGCATAAGGTATTTTGAGCATATTCACCTCTCCATACCCTCTCTTGTTTCCCTCACCAAATCAAAAAGTGGGTTGAGGAACTGATCAAGGAACTCTCAAAAGTAAATGCAAATGATCAATAAATATTTTTAAAAGTGTTCAACATCTGCCAGGCATGGTGGTGGCACATGCCTTTAATCCCAGCACTTGGGAGGCAGAGGCAAGCGGACCTCTGTGAGTTCAAGGCCAGCCTGGTTACATAGTGAGTTCCAGGACAGCTGGGGTTACAGGGAGACCCTGTCTTAAAAAGAAAAAAAAAAAAAAAAAAAGTGTTCAACATCCTTAGCCATCAGAGAAATGTGAAATAAAACTACTTTGAGGATGTATCTCACCAAAGTCACAATGGCTGTCATAAAGTAGACAAATGTCAACAAACTCATCTGGCATGGATGTGGGGAAAGAGGAGTACTTATTTACTGATGGTCGGAGTGTAAACTGGTGCAATCACTATTGAAATTCAGTGTGGCAGTTTCTCAAAAAACTAAAATAGAATTTCAATACGACCCAGCTATACCACTCCTGGGCATATACCCAAAGGACTATACATCCTATCATAGAAATACTTGTACATGCAAGTTTATTGCTGCTTAATATACAATTGGAAGAAATATAATCAGCCTAGATATCTATCAATGGATGAATGGATAATGAAAAAAATGAACATACAAACTGGTTTTTTTTTTTTTGAGACTTGGCCACATTATGTAATCCTGGTTGGTCTAGAACTCCTAATGTAGAGCAGTCCGGCATTGAACTCACAGAGATCTTCCTGACTCAGCCTCCCAAATGCTGGGATTAAAGACATATGCCACCATGTCTAGTTACACAACGGGATTGTATTGAACCATAAAGAAAAAAGAAATTATGAAATTTTTAGAAAAATGGATGGAACTAGAAGATTTTATATTAAATGAGATAACTTGGCTCAACAAGACAAACACCTATATTCTTTTTAATTACACATGTGTATTAATGTGGAGTGAGTTTGTATAGAGCAACAGGAACTAGAAAGGGGTCCATGATTCTTTAAGTAAGGGATAGTAATAGACCATGTGTGATACGAAAGCAGAAGGGGGCTTACTGGAGATAGAAAGGTTTGAGTAGGAGGGCAGGGAACTTGGGCAAGGGCGGGTAGACAAAACTAACATTGTCTGAAAAACCATAAGGAAATTCAATTGTGATAAGTTAATAAAGAAAAAGTTTTTTAGAAAAATAGTTTGAATGGCGGTATCCTGTGTTGGTGATTAAAGCTACTGCCAACATCTATGAATACATCAATAAATGAAGATCCCAGTACCAGGAATGGGCTACTTCCTTGTGAGTGGGTCACTGAGGCCCCTGAGACCCCCAAAACAGTATAGGGAATTGCCACTGTGGTTGGTTGCACACCAGAACTAGATGGTAAGACTTTATTGCTGAAGAAGCTATAGATCTTGGGTACAGGACAAAATGAAATCAAGTAGGAACTGGCCTGTAATTTTCTTCCATGCTAGCTTACCCTCCTATCTTCAGAAGGCTATGTAGGCTGCTAGGGGAGAACTGGTATTAACACTCTTACTCCCTTGTGGACTCTGTGTGTAACAATTCCAAATGGCCAGGCAAGAGGAGCCCACTGGTGCAATAGCGCCAAATATGCTCTGGGTGTAACCAACCATTTTTCTTCTTGATGCTTATTTCTTCAGTTACTTGGATATTCTACACACTAACCCTCTGTGAGATGTATCGCTAGCAAAGACTTCCTCCCAGTCTGTGAGTCATTTCTTCATTCAATTAACAGACCCCTTGGTTGCACAAAAGCTTTGTAATCTCATGAGGTCTCATTTGTCACTTGTTGGCCTTACTTCCCGAGTGAGCGGAGTCCGATTCAGAAACCATTTCTTTCAGATGTAATAGAGTTGCCATTCTTACATTAAGGCCTTTGATCATTTGGAGTTCAGTTCTATGCAGGGTGAGAGACAAGCATCTAGTTTCATTCCTCTACATGTAGATAGTAGCTTTCCCAGCACCACTTGTTGAAGAGGCTGTCCTTTCTCCTCTGTGTGTCTGACACAATCAGCTGGTGGTAGCTGTGGTGGCTTTTCTCTAGTCCTTCATTCTACTTCATTAGTCTTTGTCAGTTTCGGTGTGGTGCCATGCCATTTTAATCAATATGATTCTGTTGCATAACTTCAAGTCAGCCACCTCCAGCGCAAGTTTCAATCAGGATCACTTTGGCTATCCAGGGCCTTTTGTGCCTCCGTATGAATTTTCTGTGTTTTTGTTTTTTTTTTTTTTTCTTTTTTCTGTGAAGATACTGTTTGAATTCTGATGGGATTACACTGAATCTGTAGATTGCTTTTGATATGGCAGGGATTTTTCACATTAATTCTCCTCATCTGTGAGCCTAGAGCACCCCACAGTCTTAATTCTACACACATTTATTGTTTCATTCTCTCTTCGTGGTTTCTTTCTGTCAATGTGCTAAATTCCTCCAAGCTAGACTCACTCTCAGAGTTGTAGACCCATAAAGTTGACTTCTTTCTCAGTTACCAGCCTGCCAACATGTCTCAAACTGAAGTCATGGTCTCCTCAAGCCTCAGTTAAACTCAAGCCCATTATGCAAGAACTAACCTTGAAGTTTGCTAAGCCAAGGTTTGGAAATCCCTCCTAACTTTCCTACTCTGCCTTTCAACCTCAGGCCCAATCAGTTTTCTACCGATTCTATTTTCCTAATACTTTTCAAATGCATCTTTTATCTCCATCCCTACTCATACTGTGGATCTGGGTGCACAGAAGTCTCTTAACTTGACTCCTAATTTCTACGTTATCTGCAAATAGATGCATTTACAAAACAATCCTTCAAAATTCAAACCTGGCTTTCTGCCAACCTGAAACCTCACAAAGGTGGCAGCACAGTCTAACCTCCTTACTGAGTCTCAAACAGGCACATCGTAATCTAGGCCCTAAATATCTCTCTGAGGCTCATCTCTCCTCAGAAACCAACTCCCACTCCAGCAAAAAGCACCATGCCAAGAAAAGATGTTTTTTCGCCTTTCAGCTGAGAAGTTCTCTGTCTTTTGGATTTGCCATGACTATCACTTTCAGGAGCTCTTTATACTGGCTTATGAAGATCCTCTTCTGTGCTTACCAAGACCTAAGCAAGCTCCTTACTTCATTTCTGGGTCTCACTTCCTGGGCTACATTCCCCACAACATTGTTAGAACTTCAAGCTGGGAACTATTATTTTAATTGGTATCTCTAATTCCCAGAAGAGTTCTGAGCTCATAGTAGAGAAGTGGTTTGTTTTGGGTGCTGAATGATGATAAGCAATTTGTTGTGGAACAAGCAGGAATATTTTTACTCAATGTTTCGTCCATGCAGATTGTGGTCAAAACTGTAGTTTTAAAGACAAATAAACATATAAATGCATATGCATGTGTGTTACTTAATAGGAACACATTCTAAAAAATGTGTTGTAAGGCAATGCCAGCATGGTGTGAACATCATAGAGTATACACAGACCAAGATAGCTACAATGTTACTATATAATATAATATTATGCAACCACTATCAAATTGTCTGAAATGCCCTTTTATGGCATATGGCTCTTTCCG
>NW_008338643.1:87895-95370 GCF_000622305.1 Nannospalax galili | reverse complement strand
TGTGTGTGTGTGTGTGTGTGTGTGTGTGTGTGTGTGTGTATGTGTGAAAGACATTTATTTAGAAACTCCAGGTTGTTGTATGATAACTATAAAAAAGGAAATAATAAGCTGGAAAACAAGAGCAGGTTCCAGAAACACAGAAGGAATCATTAACATTTGAAAAGGGTTGTCAAATAGCATCTTAAAATCCTATGTTGGTTGGGTATCTTAGATCTTAAAATCTCAAATGGAAATTGATGCTAGTCAGGTTTTGTTAGTATAACAAATGATGAAGGCAGGCTACTGTATAAAGAAAATAGGTTTATATTTGTCTCATGATTCTGGAGATGTGAGGTCAAAACAATCTACTAAGGACCATCCAGGGGCTCTTTTAACTCATGTTTAAGTGAGTACATTCATATCTTTGTGTGGTGCCTCTTCCTGTCCTTATGAAGCCACCAGAGTTCGATTATGGGAGTTCTATCCTAGTGACCTAATCTAATCTAATCATTTCCCAAAATTCTATCTCTAAACACCATAGTCAGATTAGGATTTCACCTCTTAATACCATTAGCATAATACTTTAGAGATTAAATTCCTGAATGAGTTAGAGGGAGGAAGTAATACTCAAACCATAGCAGGAGTCCTGGGAGTCCGGGTCAAACACAAAGGAAACAGCAGATGCAAACCTTGCGTTCAGACCTGTTGCTTATGTTCAGACCTTATGTTCAGACCTGTTGCTATCAAAGCTGTAGGCTCTCCCAGGCTTTAGTTTTTCATGGATACAATGAATTATGAAACTAGATAAAAATTAAGGGCCAACAAAAGGCTGCTATCTCTGTTTCAACTTTGCAGAGGTCTTACTGAAGTATGCTAAGCCCTGTACATTTAAGGTACGTCATTTGATCAGTTCTGACATCTGTACCTACCTGCACTACAATGGAGAAACATTTTCATCTTCCTCCAAAACTTCCTCATGCCTTTTGTAATCCATCCCTCCCTCAATCCCCTAGCAACCATTGATGTGATCGGAATTGTGTCACTTTCTAGAATGTTATATAAATGAAACCTTGCAGTGTGCACTTTCTTTTCTGCCAGATTCTTTCTCTCAGCAGTGATTTTGGGATGCATCCATGTTGTGTTCATCACCAAACTTAACTCTATCAAGGAATAATGTCCTTTAAAGTATTCCTGCTACTATCACAATCATTTCGTAAAAGCAAAGGCATTTGAACCATCAAAAAAGAGAAAGGGTGTGTTCCTCAAGTAAGAAAGGAAAACTGGCAATCTTTTACTAACAAAGAGTGGGGTCCTTAGGTAAAATTATGTAAGCCCCATTTCCCAAAGCCAGTTCTCCTGGCCATGAAGGGGGAGGCACTGCCCCTCACAAAGCCCTCTACTCCTCATTCAGGAAGGGAGAAAAGCAGAGCCCCCTTGAGACCTGTTTCCATAGTAACCACCGAGCAATTGACAATGTGGCAGCAGTTGGGCCTCCTGAAGGGGAAAAAAATCTTCAACAGAAAGGAGACCATAGAGTGGTTCTGAGAAGGGACAGTTCACACCCAGGCCTGGTGAGGAGGCCCCAGGAATCAATGGGCTGACCCTTTATTGGGATGAATTTCCAGAGAAATGGATGGAGAAGAGAAGAGGGACCTTTCAGAATCAGGATAGTCCACAGACTGGCAACAGGCAAGGCAGTGATAACATTGGAAAAGACTGAGCTGTGGGCAGAGAACTCCCCCTACAATCTACACGACTTTAAGCAATCTGGCTAATCTCTCTAAGGCTCAATTTCCTCCAAAAAATATTAAACCAAATGAATGCCTCTACATTAGATACCTCCAAAGAGTATCGTTTAGGTCGTATCTGGTGTTTGCCTTGAGCCATTCTGGTGACAATGCTCATGTTTTCTGTGATGTACCCCAGGCTGAATGGGGACGGTTTTGTGTGTCGTCGTTTAGATCTGGAAAAAGTGAGAGCTTACAAAACCAGAGAAATATCTCAGCTGACTGGGAGGACTTAACTCTGGGGGCTGTTCATTGGTCTCCAAGTCACCATTCAGGAAGGCTCTGATTTCCCAGCACATGTGACTCTAAATAACAGCAGGACTGTGACCAGATGCATTTCAACACTGCTCCCATCCTCTCCCGGGCTGGTCTACCCAGCCTCCAGTTAACTGGAGGTTTTTACCCCAGTTAACAAGCAAAGCACATCTGACTGCAAATCCCAGTTCTGCCTCTTGACAACTAGGTAATCTTGGATGGATTACTTAACATTCTTAAGCCTCATTTACCACTTGATATTTTAGAGAATTTGCTGGCAAGAATAAATGTGAAAAGGTATACAAACTGTTTGGCAAATACAGAGTGCTCAATAAATAACAGCCTTATTGTAACTTCAAACTTTTCCTGGACACGACAGAATCTTTCTTAGCCCCTTTCTACTACTTAGAGCCCAGTCCTAGACATCCCTGAAACAGGCTGTGGTTCCTACAGTGTAGAAGGGGTGCTCCACTTAATGTTAGGCACTGTGGAAAGTCTAGAATAAGCCTCCTTTAAAAAGTCCATTTACATCATTTTTATTGTATTTTATACGAACGATGTGTTTGGTCTCGGGCCTAGTTCTTGACACAGAGCTCCTAAAAACCCTTGGAATTTTCAAGTGTTAAACTCAATAAAGGTAAAAAGGCACATCTTTTTGTTATTCTCAACAATCCTCTTTCCCTACACCTGAGTTGATGTTAATGAGATGACATTCGGAAAGTCCCTAAGGAAGGGGGCTGGTTGCCAGGGGTGATAAGCATGTGACTGAAGAGCTGGAACTTTCAGTTTCAGTTCTCTGACCTCCTGGGAAAAGAGAAGAGAGCCAGAGGTTGAGTTAATCACCAATGGCCAATGACTTAATCCATCATGTCTGCATAATGAAGCCTCAAAGAAAAAAAAAAAAAAACTAACTTAACAAGGGTTCAGAGGACTCTGGGGGTGCTGAGCACACCGAGGTACTGTAGTCTGGTGTTTTAGGGCCAAAGCCTGGGCTCTGGTAGTTGCAACAGGCTAACCTTGGCCACCTATCCTCATACACCAATGAGGGGAGATCATAGTGGAGAAAGCAGAAGAGGAAATGAATTCATGTAGCCACACTGGGAAGAGGAACACCAAAGCAGCCCAGAGAACCCACATCCATCTTTGGGTACAGTCATAAGCTTTAGGTGTAAATGGAGTTAGAATTGGGCAAGGAGGGAAAGATATTCAGAATTAAGCAGTATTGGTCAAGGTTTGGTTCCACCCATCACAGTCTCAGAAGTCTGTATTGACTGGGGGGACATGGTGGTCCCTAGAGTTTACTTCTGCTATATGGCGAAACCTCACTCTGCTAGATCGCTGCTCTCATGTGGAGGACAGGAATCTCTCTGGTTAATGAGAAAAAGAAATAGAAACAGGTCAGATGGTTTAGGGATAGGGATCCTGATTCTAAGAAACAGAAACTAGTCAAGCAGTTTAGGGTACGGACATTGATTTTTGTCCAGAAGCTGGGAATGGTCTTGGTTTTGAGCTGGCTGGAGGCCAGGAATGCCAGAAGGGAGCTCTGGTTCTTGACCTGGTTTATTATCTTTATTTTCCTTTTATACCACCTAAGCAAACCTTACTGCCGAAATTGAGAAGCACCTGGATACCGCGTGGTGGGGCGATTAGACTGACCAGCTTCCCCTTTCCGCCATAATGATATACCATTTTCTGGGGTCTATTCCCGCTATATAGGAGTCTGCCTTCTTTCTTTTTCTTAAGCTCCCACTCACAATAAAAGTCCTTTCTAAACCCACCCTCCATGACATTCATTCTTTGAGTTCTGAAGACAAAGGGCTCAGAAGCCACCAGCTTGGGGTGGTCCTGGTAGCTACAGATTTGTCCAGCACCTTTGCTCTCTGAGCCATGCATGCCTGAGGGAAAGCTGTCCTCTTTCTCACGCACCCCCTGCCCCCCATTTCCCTGTGAGGTTTTACTCTCTCCAGAATCCACATTGACTGCAGGTTTGAGATAAAAACTTAACCTGTGTGCCTTCAGCCTTGAAAACAGATTAGGTGGAGAGAGTCAGACAGGTGTCTGAGACAAAGTAAAGGAGGGAAACACAAAGTGAAGGGGGAGATGCCAGACTTCCAAGCTGCCCTTAGTAACCTGTGGGCCCAAGTAGGGAGTCAATGCGTTTTAACAAAAGCAGCTTCTAAATACCCATTTCAGTACTGAGAAGGTGGAAGGCCCAGAGAGAGCTTGGGCGCACAGCATCCTCCCCGTGCCATGCTCCGCCTCATCCCTCCACCAGTTTCTGAGTTGTGCTCTTTTTTAAAATAAGTCAATAATCTAGTCAATAAATTTTTCATGATTTCTGTGAACTGTTCTAGAAAGTCATCAGTCTTGAGGAGGGTGCTCATAGGAACCTTGAATTTATTGGCCAGAAGCACAGCGTACAGCTTAGGTTTGTGACTGGCACCTGAAGTGAGTGAGAGTGAGGCAGACAGTGAGGTCCATAAGACCTTGAACATACAAAAAAAAAAAGTTGGCAAAGACAAGGCTGGACCACCCCAGCCAACTAGATTAGACCCTGTACAGGTGCAGGGTATCCAAAGGTGACATACAGCTCGTTACAGTACTAAAACACACAACCCTGGTAGAGATTAGGTCTCATCTAAGGAGATGAGTAATGCGTGAATTGTATGTAGAATCACATATAACTGAGCACGTGCAGAGAAGTCTGTGCTATGCCCATGATATGAGACACAAAAGCCCCAATCCTTTGTGCAGTGGGGCCGTTTGAGCTGCTAAACTTTCACTTGATGCCTTCTCCACTGAAGATGTACTGTTTATTAAGTGTTTCTGCTTCTGCTACAACTGTCTGCTCAGTTCCGTGTTCTCAGACACAAAACTTGGAACCCTCTGGAGGTGCCTTCCAAACAGTGGTATCAACTAATATCAGGAGTGCTCTTGTGGGCATGAGACCTTACCCTGTAGGATCTGACGCTCACCCTGGTAAGTGCTGGAACTGAATTGAACTGTAGGGTATAATGTGAACCTCACCTGAGCCACTTTTCCCTAATTATTTATTTATTTACTTTGTGGATAAAAAGTTTTATTATGAGTGTTATGCCTGCGTGTGTGTAAGTGCACCTGTATCATGTAGTGCCCAAAGAGGACAGAAGAGAGCATCAGATCTCCTGGACCTGGGGTTACAGACAGTTGTTAGCCACTATGTGGGTACTGGGATTTGAACCTAAGACTTCTTCAAGTACAGCCAGTGCTCTAAACTGCTGAGCAATTCTCTCCAGCCCCACTTTTCTCTATTTATAAGCAGAGTTATCTATCTGCTTGTTTGTGACATTTTTTTTGTTTTTAAAGATGCCCTAGTGATCTTAAAACACAACCAAGTTTGAACATGTTAGTGTAGAACAGTCCTTAACAAGCTGTCCTGTGATGGGCCAGGAGTGAATATTTTAGGCTTTCAGGGCCACACCTATTTTCTTTTATATATTCTCTGCTTTTTAACCTCTAAAAGTGCAAACATCATTCTTAAGTTTCAGACTGTATAAAAACAGGCCATGGCCAGATTTAGCCTGTGGGTTATGCTTGCTGATCCCTGATCTGAGATTTCAGCCTTGGAGTTTCCATAATCTAATATGATCATTGGTTTTCCCTAGAATCCAGTGATCATACTGATCCAATGCTCACTTTAGCGAGCAAGGTGAGTCTCCATTCTTTATATCCTCACCTTGTGCATCTCCCACAAGCTTCTGAATAGCTGCATTGCAACTGAGAAGGCGGCACAGCAAGCAGTGTTGCCAAGGAAATGTGGCTCCCATCAGGAGAACAGGAGGCAACGCTGTGTTGTGCTCAAGTGTAGATATACACTGCCAGAGCATGATTTCCAAACATTTATGGAGCATGTTAGGTAGGCATCCTCCAAAAAGCTAGAACAGAGGTGGGTCTAGAGACATACACTGTGAGACGCTGAGCACGCTGGGACAAAGAGGAGACATCACAATTTTTTAAAACAGAGCAGCAGACTATGGGGAGACAGTGTGTGAAGAGCTGACAGAGACAGTGGGATGTGCTGATGGTGGGCATTTCAAATATGGGAAATAAAAAGCCTATGGGAATTTATGCCTTTGTAAGTCACCCCCTCCCGGATGTCATAAACTATGCAAAACCCACATAGAAGGTATTCTGTCAGTTTTGTCAGCCCTGGGACCTCAGAGGGTGCACGCTCGTGGGTCTCCCAAGGAGTGGGGAGGGGAAATTTAGTGCAAAAAGCATCCTTCATTTAACTCATCCTACAGCAACTAGATATTGCTACACTTGCACACAATCAACTTCTGGCAGTTCACCTTCTAAAGTGTGACTCTGAGCCATTTTGGGGTGGAAAGACCTCTCTGATAGGCGAAGACAGGGTTTCCTGGTGCTATATTGGTTTTGACAGCGTCTGCTCCATGAACCCACTGAAGAAGATCTATGATAGAATCTTTCTGATAAAATTTCGATCTCATTCTTGAGGTACAGATAGGATACATAGAGGGAGTCCCAGTGAAACTAAGGTACTTGCTCTGCTCAAGAAACTTACTGCTCCCACCCCATCTTCTGAGCCTGCACGTGGATGCTTTACTTTCATGCCGTTAAGACTACGGCATACCCTGTCTCTCTGAAGCAGAACTCCAAAGAGGAACCTTTTGAGCAGTTATCCTTTGGCGCTTCTTCATTCTCTTCGGTCCTTTGTTGTTCCACCCAGCCTACAAGTTTCCCCACATTTCTAGTGCATTGTGTTTTGGGGAAGAGGAATTTTAAATGCCAGCTAGTGCACTTGATGGCTATGCCAAATTTCTGTGTCACAGTGTGAAAGAAAGAGCTGCTCCCTGGTACCTTCATTCACTCCCCTCTACCTATGCAAGGGTGTTGACCTGCCCTAATCCATTCATAGCATCTCCTTTTTGCCAACGACTTTAACTTCTAATGAGAAGTTCTACCTAAATGGTTAATGTGTTAATTTAACTTTATGTTTACAGGACTCAGAATATCCTGTGACCACTACAATATTCCTACATAGTTTTTGCTGTATGGATCAATTATTGGAGCTTGCCTCAGGATGCTGAGGTTTGCAGTGTTACTAAGCCAAATTACAATTATCTGAACTCCTTGTTCAGATAATTGCCTGACCCTTAAATTCAGTTTTTAAGAGTTAGTCCAAACTCAGAGGACAGCATTTGTGATGGCTAATCCTGGGTGTCAACTTGATTGGATCTGGGATTAACTGAAATGAAAGAGATCTTCTTGACTGGATCATCTGTAGCTGGAAGACACATCCTAAATTACAATTATCTGAACTCCTTGTTCAGATAATTGCCTGACCCTTAAATTCAGTTTTTAAGAGTTAGTCCAAACTCAGAGGACAGCATTTGTGATGGCTAATCCTGGGTGTCAACTTGATTGGATCTGGGATTAACTGAAATGAAAGAG
>NW_008338643.1:75711-86808 GCF_000622305.1 Nannospalax galili | reverse complement strand
AAGGAATCTCCATAAACTTGCTGACTCCCCATGCTAGACTTGGATGGAATCATTTATTTGATCTATCATTGTCCTTTCTATCTGGAATGAATAGAAATAGACTTTACTGGAAAAAATAAAGCAGCACAATGGCATGGAGACATGTTTATTTTACCAACACTCCTGTTAGGAAGGTGCTTTGAATTGAAGAGGGCAGGAATGTGAGTGGGAGAATTGGTTATGAGACAAGAGGAAGATTTATGTGGTCTTGACCTTGAAAGAAAGAAAGAAAAGAAAGAAAGAAAGAAAGAAAGAAAGAAAGAAAGAAAGAAAGAAAGAAAGAAAGAAGGGTAAACAGGAAAAAAGGGGAAGATAGATGTACACATTCCCTGTCCCCCCTCCTAATTCTAATTCTTTACTATTGTTACTATATTTATCACATACTCATGTATATTGACTTTTGGTGGAAACTAGAGAAACTGAACTTCGTACTGGGTTGATATAGAATGTGACAGGCTGGTGGGTAGCAGAAAGTGGAATAGCAGAGAGAGAGAAAAAAAAACTTTCCCAAGTTGTAGAGAAGTTTCCATGCTTTCCAGATAGTGTAATTAGATGTTGTCTAAAGTTAGCTAAATCACTAATTTTGCTCTAATTTTTATGTTACTAATTTTGTAAGGCTTTCATATGACTCCTGGCTTATGTCTAGCTGCCCTAGCTCACAATTTAGACCAACAGTATCAAGTGGTAGATTTATTTCCCTCTTTAAAAAAAATCAATAACCAGCTTGCAATGTCTTTGATAGAAATTCAATGAATAACATGAGGTTTTACTTTATCAAGAAACCAAACTACTGTCAACAGTTATCCAAGAAAGTAACTGATTCAAAATCCAATTGTTAAAACAGTCCCCACATGCTCATTGCATGCAAAGCTGTGAACAAGGTGCTGGGAAGTTTAAGAAAGATTGATGCATTCTCTCTCCTTATGAGAAACTTCAGGATATAACATGGTTATGGGATCCACAGAGCAATTCCAAAACACACTATAAAGTAAATGTGGCAAAACCCATGTGACTTTTAAGCAGGATGGAATTTTAATTGGGCTAAAAAACACTGTGGAATTCAACAATCCCAGAAGTATGAATATTGTAGTTTGAATCTAGAGCTGTCCCCCCAGATCTCATCATTGAAGACACGATCCCCAGCTGGTGGTACTATTGAGAGGTTATTAGATCATGATGATGATAACCTCATCAATGGATTAATACAATAACTAAACAGGCTATCAGGAAGGGTACTGATCAGATGAAGGACATCACCAAAGCATGTCTTTGAAGGGCCCCTCTTGTCTCTGGCCTTTTCCTGTCCATCTCTCTGCTTCTTAGTTGCCATCAAGTGAGCAGCTTTCCTCCTCCACCAGATTTATTCTTTGCCATAGGCATAAAATCAGTGGAGCTAGCCAAACATAGTCCAAAACCTCTGAAACTTACTAAAATAAGTCTTTCCATAAGTTGTTTTCTCGGGTATTTTTCACAGCCCAACAGGATACTAAAGTATTGGCATGTGAGAGTGACATGGAGGCTTAATCTCTTTGGCGGACAATCCAAAATGCCTTTAGTCTGGAATAAACGTGTTCTACAAGCAGGATGGGGAGGAAAGGCTTCTCAAGAATTTTCCACATACCCAGGCTCAGCATCACCTCTGGAAAGAAAGACATCTGCCAGAGGACTTACAGTCACCCTTCAAAAGACTTACAGGAAATTTTTTTTAATCCCAAGAGCTTGATATTCTTACTGGCCTATAAGCATCCTGAGAATTATCTCATGTGGTGGTTTGAATGAGAAGTATTTGAACATTGGTCCCCTGCTGATAACGCTGTTTCCGGAGCTTTAGGACTTATGGCCATACTGGAGGAAGTATGTTACTGGGAGCAGGATTTGACAGTCCATATCTTGGTCCCACTTCCAGTTTTCTCTCTCTGTTTCATATTTGCCATTTAGAATGTGAGATCTCTACTTTCAGCTCCTGCCATATGCCTGTCCCTTGTTCTCTTGCCTTCCCACCATGATAGACTCTCCTTCTGGAACCATAAGCTTAAATAAATTCTTTCTTCCACAACTTGCCTTGGTCATGGTATTTTATTATAGCAACATAGAAGTAACTAATAGAGTGGGCTGTTGCTGGGAAGAACCTAAATATGTTGAGGGGGGTATTTTTGTTTGTTTTGTTTGGGTTTTTAATATGGAAGACTTTGGAACTTACCCTAGAAAAGTGGTTGAATTCTGTAAGCAGAGCCTAGTGGACCATTCTAGTAAAATCCTGGAAGACAGTAATGATGTAATGTGGGCTGTCAAGGTGCAGCTCAATTGGTTTCAGAGGGAAACAAGTTCTCTATTAACAACTGGGCCAGAGGCCATTCATGAGGTATTTTGACAAACAACCTGGCTGCCTTCTGATCCTATCCTAAGAACTTGCTGGAGGCTACATTTTAAAAGTGGTAGACTAATTTCTTTGGTGGAGGATATTTCAAAAAAGTTTAATATCGAATCAATGATATGGTTATTAATGATAAAGCTTATGAAAGCCTACAATGCAAAAGAGCAAGTAGGACAGAATGAAATATAAAATGTACAGTTTAGAGAGAAAATGAGCACTAGGAAGCTTAATGTTGTAACCAAGGCATATTGGAAAAGAGGATGTAATTATTGAGGAGATGAGTACCATTAAAGAGAGATCTCCTACTCTGCACTGGAACAATGAGAAGGATGCCCTCGGGGCAAGACCCACCTCGGTAAGCTTTTAAGTTGCGAAAGGTAGAGGCCTAAAGGACTTTGCTGCTCCAAAAAAACATCATACAAGAGCTGCTGCAGATGTGATTCAAAGGAGTGAGGGTCCATCCCAAGCTGACGGTCAAGCTTGGCACAGTTGTCCATGCAGTACTGACTTTGGAGGCATGAAAGATACAATGGTGAGCAGGTTGTGGATTCTTCTTCCACTGTTTCACAGAGTCACTGAGGCCAGGCATCAAGTGCTAGTGCTGGAGTCACTGGGAGAAGACCCTGAGAGGGCAAAAGGCCCTCAGAGGCTGTTGATGAAACCTGGGTTGTGGTATATACCTCGGGATAGAGATGCCAGAGCCATCTGCTAAGGGAGCTGCATACAGGAAGTAGATTCAACCCACTGGGAGAAGACCCTGAGAGGGCAGAAGGCCCTCAAAGGCTGTTGATTAAACCTGGGTTGTGGTATATACCTCGGGATAGAGATGCCAGAGCCATCTGCTAAGGGAGCTGCATACAGGAAGTAGATTCAACCCAAGAGAGAGAAATATGTTGTAGGTTTGAAGGAAGGAAACATCTAAGCTCTTTGAAATTGAAGTCCCAGATACTAGACATGGAGCTACAGGATTAGTGTCTGTTCTACTGGGTAGTGGTCTTGCTTTGGTCCAGTATTTCCTCGCTATGTCCCCATTCCCCACTTTTGGAATGGGAATGGATATTCTGTGCCATTGTATAGAAGAAATTTGTGTTTTATTTTACAAATTGCAGTGAAAGGATTCCCCTAAGTTTCAAGAGACTTTGGACTTTTGAACAGTGTGAAGACTGTTACAGACTATGGAGACTTTTGAAGTTGAACTAAACACATTTTGCCTTATGAGATGGCTATGAGCCTATGGGGGCCAGGGAGTGGAACGTGGTGGTTTGAATGACCATAAACTCAAGTATTTGAATATCTGGTCCCCATTGGTGTGCTGTTTTGGTAGGTTTAGGAAGTGTGACCTTGCTGGAGGAAGTTCATCACGAGGGACAGAATGTGACAGTTCACTGCCTGGACCCTCTTCCAGTTTGCTCTCTTTGCTTCTTGTTTGCAGTTCAAGATATAAGCTGTCTGTTTTGGCTCCTGCCACCAGGCCAGTCACTTGCTGCCATGCCTCCCCATCATGATGCATACTCCCTCTGGGTTTGTAAGTCAAAACGAAGGCTTTCTTCCATAAGTTGCCGTGTTCATGGTATTTTATCACAGCAACAGAAAAGTAACTAACATATTTTAGTAAGGAATAATTGGTGGTTAACCTAAATCAAATCAGCATCTCCCCTACCTCTTCCAGAGAGAAGAACCAAGTATCCACTGGTACATAATATATGCTCAATAAATAGAAAAGAATTTACAAATCTGGAAATGGAAATAAGATCTAAAATATCCCCTGAAAACCAAAACGATGCAGTTCGCCCTTTGGTGCCAAATTCTAGTCACAGCCTCACTTTGAAATGTGAGGCACCTGGGTTTCTGACACAATTCCCACTGGGAGAAGGTCTGAAGATTCTGAAAACACGTGGAAAGAGCCAGCCAAGACCAGAGATGGTGATAAGTAAAGTGATTAACTGAGGAGCTGGGGCTGAAAGGAGAATCATCTCAGCTCATCCTAGGTTCCCAGATAACAGAAACTTTCCACCGAATGAAAGGTGAGAGAGCGGACTGGCTGTCACTGATCTCAGGGAAAGCTCACGGACAGAAAACACAGTGCAGACAGCACTTTCAGGTGAGAACCTCGAGGGAATCCAGCTTGTAGCCCCCAGATCCCATGGGAATCTGACTTCTTTCTGCAAAGCCTGAACAAGAGAGAATCCATAGCTTGTGAAACTATGCTGAGGCATTTACAAATAAAACACAGTAAAATATAGGATTTGGGGCCACAGAAATGTATCGAGACAGAAATACTGTTGGTGGTGATGGTCCTGGAAAGGAAAGAAGAAGAAAAATAGTGAAAACTGCAACCGTAACTCTTTCTCCATATAAGAAAACTGAACGCAAGAAAGATTAAGTGGCTCGCTCGAAGTCTTACACCTGATTAGCAACAAGCCTCGCTCTGTGGACTCATGCAATATATCACCACCTGGCATGTTACATACTCTTTTATTTTAATATAATTTCCATTAGGACAAGCACTTTGTCTATTTGTCTGCTAATTTATCCCCAGCACCTAGAACAGTGCTGTAAAATGGGCATTCAATGAGCATGCTTTCAACGACAGAATGATTTAAATCTCTTGACTCTTGTTCCCATACCCTTTAGGTGACATCATCCTGTTCACACGTAGAGGACCTTGGAACAGGCAAGTCAGCAACTATTTACATGCACTCATCACATGCCTACACCATGCTTGGTTGATCAAGAATGTACCACATACTCAGACTTACATCTGATAAGCGTGCATGGATTGATGAAGACTTTTAGAAGCAAGTTATAAAATCCAATCTGAAGTAGCTGTGACTTAAACATGTCCGGAAAGGGGCTTTTTGATTCTTGTAACTGGAAAGCTGAAGAATAATGCTTTTGGAAATGACGTACACGTTGTGAAAAGAGTCACGTGCACGTGACACTCAGCCTCTCATCGTCATTTTCCGCTCTGCTTTTCACTGCACTGGCTTTACTCTCAGTCTTGATTTCTCTCCTCAGAAGCTTGTCCTTCCATGCTATATCCAATATATAACCTGATCAGCAAAGGAAAGAAAAACCCTTCAGCCTAATAAGCCAAGGAAAACCCGAGATTGCACTCGTATTGTTCAGTCCTGGCTTAGGACAATTAATCAAGGAGCAAGAGACGGGGTCATCCCTACCCAAACTACATGAACTGGACTAAGCATGAATCTCCAAAAGAAAACTGGAATACTCCATGCAAAAGAGTAGATTCTGTGATGGTAAAAAGTATAAACATCCATGGGGCTGGAGAGATGGATCAGCAGTTATGAGCACTGGCTGCTCTTGCAGGGGATCCCGCTTCAATTCCCAGCACCCTCATGGCAGCTAACAACCCTCCTTAACTCCAGTTCCAGGGGAACTTAATATTCTCTTCTGACCTCCGTGGGCACTGCAAAACGCAGGTGCACTCATATACATGCAGGCAATACACTTATACACACAAAATAAAAATAATAAATAAAATATTTTTTAAAAATTAAAACAAAAAGTATAAGTATCCCATGCCTCCCACATGAAAAAGTTGAAGCAGTAAGAAAAGATCCTAAGCTTTAGGACGTTAATATTTTGTTGAGGGAAAAATGCACATCAATTGGTAAATAATGTAAAATAGCATGTTACTCTGCTGAGTTTCTGTTTACAGTATGAACATATCATATACAACCACATTGCTATGTTCTAAAGATTTAGCTTTCTTTTCATAGTTTTGAGCTCTGCACTGTGATACCTTTAAACCACCTATGATCCATATTTATAGATCTGTGTTACTCAGGTCCTTCTTCGCTGTGACAGAATGCCTGAAATAAACAGCTTAAGGGAGGAAGGACTTACGTGAGCTCATGATTCAAGGGTTTCAGTCTATGGTCAGCTGGCTCCATTTCCTTGGGCCTGAGGTGAAGCAGAAACGGTGGAGAGAGAATGTGCCAGAGGCTGCTTACTTCATGGTGACCAGAAAGCTGAGAGAGAAAAAGGAAGGGTCAGGGGAAAAGCTCCCTCTTTCCAGAACAGGCTCCTGGTGACTATTCCCTCTAACCAGGCCCTACCTCCTACTCTCCACCACCTTCCAATCATGCCATCATATTATAAATCCACCAAGGAACTAACCCAGTGATTAGATCAGAGGCCTCCGGATATAATCACTTCCTAAACCCATTAGTTGGCAACCAAGTCCAGTACAGGAGCCTGTGGAGGTCATTTCATATTCAAACCATAACAGTATCTACTCTCCAAGGCACCCCCTAAGCTGTGATTGTGCCGCTGCCACAGAAATTTGGCCGTGCTGCCAAGTTTTCATACCAGTGTTCACACAGCAGGTGATTACTGCATGTTGCATTAGGTGAAAAGCAAAGAAAGAACACCACATGAAGTTCAATCATCCTGAGGTGTGGCAAGACTTTGTTCCACAATTGCTTTATCCATAGGAGAAGACTGAACCTGAGAAGGATCAAGTGGATCACTCAGAGACCAGCACCTAGTTAGCACAAATACCTCTCCATACTTGCATGTGGAAGATCCTGTACCTGAAAGAAGAAAATTAAAGAGCATGTGCCAGACTCTGGAAATGTAATTTTTCACTCTTATCGTCAGTCTGTCTGCTGTCCATATGTCTTCACTGATCTTTCAGCCTCTGCTCTATACCCAAGTAGAGAATTTCCTGTCTGTGCATTATAGCATTCATGAGATGTCTGTGCTCAAGCTTTAACTATGTGTACGACTGTTTCAAATGTGCTGTCACATTGCCCACTGTTTCTTAAATAGTCTTAAAATTCTGTATAACAGAGAGAAAGAACATTAAAAATGAAATTATGTCATTGAGAGGAATGGGGGAAGAATATGACAAAAATGTATCATATACACGTATATAAATGTCAAAGCATCAATTAAAAATTACTTAAGGAAACAACGCTATTAAGTTCCACTATTTTCTGCAAAGCGTAAAGCCTGCACACTTTGGTTTTATTTATATTTTATTTATTATTTTATTTTATTTTTATGTGTATGAGTGTATTGTATGCATGTATGTAAGTGCACCCGTGTTATATAGTACCTTCAAAGGTCAGAAGTAGGCATTGGATCCCCTGGAACTGGAGTTATGGACAGTTGTTAGCTACCGTGTGGGTGCTGTGCACTAAACCTGGGTCCTCTGCAAGAGCATCCAGTGCTCTTAACTGCGGAGCCATCTATCCAGACCTGGTTTTATTTTTTTTTAAGTGTCTTGTAAGCATGAGAGTTGATAAAGGTATGGGGCTGGAGAGATGGCTCTTGTAGAGGACCCCAGCTCAGTTCCCAGCATCCACGTCAGGGCCTCAAAACTACCTGCAGCTCTAGTTCCTGGGGATCCAACACCCTCTTCTGGCCACTGAGGATACTGAACTCACATAGAAAATCACCCCCCACTCCCCTGCATACTCAGAATTTAAAATAAAATTAAATCTTTTAAAAAAAATCAATGTATACAATGCATGAATACCAAACTCGAACTTTCCCCCTGAGATTTAAAGACAAGGACGGCAGACTCGGAAGGGTGGTAACTTCCCTCGGGAGTGTTGTTTACTGCCGTGGTCATGTACTGCCTACAATCACCACACACTGTGCTGAATGACCAAAGGCCAGGTGAGCAGGGAGAAGCAAGGAGGGAGGTGAATGGAGCAAGCTGCACCGGGGCCTCCTGGAGTTTGAGCAGTTCCGTCTACCTGCCATCGAAGCCATGTGACAGGGCTGCAGCACAGGATGGGGGCAGGGGCAGGTCCACCAGAAGAACCCATCCAGCTGGGCCACCATGCAGTGTAGCAGGGTGCTGGGCCCTCCACTCGACTTTTTCTTCAACCTTTCCCATTTATCATTTAATCATCTGCTTCTCCCTATGTCTCACCTACTCACCATGGGCCCAAAGCCTCTTTTTACCAATGACAAAGAAAACACTCCACAAAACAGGCATTTCGTCTGTGAACATGTTGACCAAGATAACACACCTTAGAGATAAATACGACCACACACAGTATTTGTGTTTTTACAAAGGCTCAGTCAGTAGAGCACGTGCCTTGAAAATACCAGGACCTGAGTTTAATCCTCAAAACCGGCATAAAAAGTGCCAAGTATCACTCACTGCCTGTAAGCTCAACCCTGGGGAGGTAGAGACAGGAGAGGCGGGACTGGCCAGCCAGTCTAGCCTAACTAGGTGACACTTGAGGGTGTTCCCTGACCTTCTGGAACATGTTCACACACATATACCTGCACATACACATATGCATGTACGAATGCATAAAAGTAGATACCAAATGCACACGTAGAACTAGACCTCGACTCCGAGCCCATTAGCCCACCAAGCAGGCATCAAGGTGACCTTCGTGTGGCACATTTTCTTCTTTGAACTTCTTCGTGGGGTAGGGAAGAACAGGAAAGGGCAGAGTAGCAACAAAAGTATTTTATTTAGAAAAACAAATCTATTCATCATATTTGCAACTATTTAGCACTAGGCTGTGCTGTAACCTAAAAATGTTTTGTAGGACAAAGCTTACACTTTGAATGTTATATACACTTAGTAACGCTATGATCATTTTTATTTATTTTAGTTTATTCATGAGACAGGGTCTTATTATATAGCTCAGGCTGACTTTGAACTTGTGATTCTCCTGCCTCAGCCTCCCAAGTGCTACACCATCACACGTGGCCTATCATAAATTTTTTAAGACTTATCTGTTAATGTTTGATAAGTCACTAAGGCCATTTTCTTCTGTCACTAAAATACACTTGATTTCGCTTTTCTCTTTATTGCCTAGACTGTCTCCAAGTCAATGACTTCTCTCACTGGACAGCTGTCGAGTTCTCCTTCTCCGTCTCCCTCCAAGAATAATGCACCATTCAGACAGCAGTGAGAGGACCCTTCCAAACCCACAGCTCCCTAAATCCCTCTAAGGATCTATATTGACTTACTGCTGCAGTTCAACTTCCTTCCAGAAGCTGGAGGTCCTGTGTGTTTTATGCATTCCCCTCCCCAGTTATGACTTTGTTGGTTAGACACTGCTGGCCTCTAGATCAAGGGCAGAGACAAACATTCCAGAGGAATTGGAAGCCCCATCTCTGAGGCCAGGCTTTTGGGGAGGGTAAGGTGTTAGGGAATTGTAAGAGGCGTTAGATTCTCAAAGAGGCAGCTTAAAACTCTAACACTTACAATTTGTCAAGAAAACCTCAGACTGCTTGTCACTGCCTGTTTAAAAATGAGCCAGCAGGGCAACCTGGGGCTTAAACTGACCACAAAGTTAAAGGGTAAAGTGATGACAGGAAAAACAGTCAGCTGTTCCTTCGTAGTAAACCTGACAAAAACCAAAGTAAACTCACAACAATAAATGCCCTTAGGTGTCTCTTATCTCAGACCCCTTTCCTGAATTTTGTGCTACACAGAACAGCTGTTAGTTGACCCAAAGTTAAAACCAGTGGTTGGCCCAAGAAGGTGGAGTAGTGTGGTTTTCATGCCCAAGACTCACACCATCCTAGGCAGTTTTCACATCCACCTTATAAAGGCTCACGAGATCAAGACAGAAAGCGCCCATTCTTTGTTCTCGCCTGTGTGTCAGCCTTAATCCTCCAAGATGCATCTTTCTAATTCTACTTCATTGACGCACTCTCCTCTCCTTCCATCTCCTCTGCACGCTTTTGGAGGATGCTTTAGAGGAGGCATCCTTAAGGTTAGGGCACCTTGCACAAGGACCAAGGTGCTTTTCCAGTTCTTCGTAACAAGGCCTCTGAGGGCTTCCCAAGTATGAGATTTTATACAAACTGAATAATTCTCCATTTGCCTCATCAGTTTTAAGGGAACAATAGTGTCCCAACTCCCAAAAGAAAGCTGTCAGAATTATATGGATGTCTTAGCATCATTTCTGCTGCTGTGACAAAATACCCTGACAAAACGACTTATGGGAGAAAGGGTCTCTTTTAGCTGGTAGTTCCAGGTTACAGTGCACCACGGGGAGGTCAAGTTGGCAAGGACTTGAAGCAGCTCATCACATTCATAGTCAAGAGCAGAGAGAGTGGAAACATGCATGCTTGAACTTAGACCACTCTTTCCACCCTTATACAGTGCAGGATCCCTGCTTAGGGAATGGTGTCCACATAGTGAGCGAGTCTTCCCCACCTCACTATATGTAATCAAGATAATCCTCCACTGACAGGGCTGCAGACCCATCTGACCTAGACAAGTTCTCACTGAGACTCTCTTCCCAGGTGATTCTAGGTTATGTCAAATGGACAGTTAAAACCATCACAATGTGTTAAAGTAGCTTAAGACAAGGCTGAGCGAGCCATGGAGTATTTTGATATTTCATTCTTTCTGAAAAGAGATTTTCTTGTCCACCCTGTCCCACCTGACAAACCCTAGTTATATTTTAGACTTTATCTGTTAAAGGCCAAATTGTGTACCACCCAAACTCTTACCTTGAAGTACTAAACCCAAGTTCCTGTGACTGTACCTGTATTGGGAAATAAGACCTTTCAAGAGATGACTGAGTTCAAATGAAGCCATTTGATTCTGGCTGGTTGTCCTAGCTTGTTATTCATTGCTGTGACAAAATACTCTGACCACTACCAACTTGGGGAGAAAAGGATTTATTTAGCTTACATATCCCAGGTCACAGTTCATCCAGGAGCCC
>NW_008338643.1:52842-75545 GCF_000622305.1 Nannospalax galili | reverse complement strand
ACCACCCACAGTGGGCTGGGCCCTCCCACATCACTCATCAAGAAGATGCCCCTCAGA
The DNA here is from genome assembly GCF_000622305.1 of Nannospalax galili. Lineage (NCBI taxonomy): Eukaryota > Metazoa > Chordata > Mammalia > Rodentia > Spalacidae > Nannospalax > Nannospalax galili. Next base: position 75,488 of record NW_008338643.1, on the reverse strand, counting down.
CATGGCCACAGGCCAGTTCAATAAAGGCAATTCCCCAACTGAAGCACACTCATCCCAGGTGTGTAAAGTTGACACTAAAGCTATCCAGCACAATTGACCCCTTGTCAACTTGACACACAAATATCACTATGAAACCATAACTTTCCAATTTCTGTCCCCAAGATATGATGTTAATATCACAACACAAGACAGTACAACCTTAAAAACACCACAGTCCTTAAAAAATCCAGACACTTAAAAGTCCATAGTCTCTTTTAAAAGTCTTTTAACTGTGGGTGAGCTTCTATAAAATCCAAAACAAGTACTGTCTTATTTCAAAGGGAAGAATCGGGCACACCTAAGCAAAACCAAAGTCCAGCAAAGTAGCTCGAGGCTGAACATCTGGGATTCACTCACCATCTTCTGGCCTCCAAAGGGTTCTCGCAGCTCCACTTCTCTGATTCTGCTGTCTGCAGCACACACAGCTCATCTCACAGACCCAGGCCAGCTCCATTCCACACTTACTGTGGTCCTTGGTGGTCGTTCCATGGTCCTGGCATCTCCAAAAAGCTGGGGTCTCCACTGAAACTGAGGCTACAGCTTCACCAGTAGCTTCTTCTTGCCTCTCCGGGTGCAAAGCCTCAGATTCTCTCCATGACCCCATCAGTCCTGGATCTTAACTGCAACTGAAGCTGCACTTTCACCTATGGCCTTTCCTGGCCTCTCAGAGTGCCAAGCCTCAGCTGCTGTCTGTGACCCCTTCATGCTTTCAACATGAGAACCATGCAGGGGACTCTTACACATTACCAAGTCTTGCTTCCAGCTTGAGATAGAGGTTCGGGTCCCCTCTGTATGCTGACCCTGAGGAAATACCTCCCAGAAGACTTCACCAGAGTGCCAAGCCTCAGCTGCTCTCTGTGACCCCTTCACGCTTTCAACACCAGAACCATGCAGGAGACTCTTACACATTACCAAGTCCTGCTTCCGGCTTGAAATAGAGGTGCGGGTCCCCTGTGTGCTGCCCCTGAGGAAATACCTCCCAGAAGACTCCATCACAGTGATGCTGGTCTCTTGTTACTTACAGTTGATTTTTCAGCCCCAGCTAACCAGCATCAATTGTCCAAGTAAAGCAAAGGTTTTGCTTCAGGTTCTGGTCTCTTCTTAATCACAGCTGATTCTTCAGCCCCAGCTGACCAGAACAACCAGATTCTCAATTCAAAACATCACAGGAACAGCCCTGATAGTCTCCGCTTCCCTTTGAAGCTTCACAAGCCAGGCCTCCATCGTCTATAACTCTTTCAGCATAACTCTTCCAAGCTCCACAGCAACAAATTCTGAGCACTCAATGGCTTTTCCAGCCCAAAGTTCCAAACACTTCCACAGTCCTCCCAAAAACACCAAGGTCAGGTCTGGCACGGCAATACCCCACTTCTGGTACCAATTTCTGTCCTAGTTTGTTTTTCATTGTTGTGACAAAATACTCTGACCACTACCAACTTGGAGAGGAAAGGGTTTATTTAATTTACATATCCCAGGTCACAGTTCATCCAGGGGCCCAAGGTAGGAACTCAGGGCAGGAACCTGGAGACAGGAGCTGGAGCACAGGTCATGGAGGAACGCTGCTTACTGGCTGGCTTCCCTGGCCCTTGCTCAGCCTGCTTTCTTATGCAACACAGGCCCACCTGCCCAGGGGTGGCACCACCCACATTGGGCTGGGCCCTCCCATATCACTCATCAAGAAGATGCCCCTCAGACATGGCCACAGGCCAGTCCAATGGAGGAAATTCCCCAAATGTGGCTCCCTCAACCCAGGTGTGTCAAGTTGACACTAAAGCTATCCAGCACACTGGCATTCTCATAACAAGAGGAAATGTGGATACGCAGACAGCACAGGTGGGACACAGAAGAAAGATCATATGAGGATCTAGCAACAGGGCAGCCAAATGTAAGCAATGAGAGGCCTTAAGAAATCAAACTTCCTGACACTATGATCTTGGACTTGTAACCCCAGAAATGTGAGAAAATAAATAGCAATTATTTAAAGCATCCTGTTTATCCAATTTGTCTTTTTTTAAATGGAAGTCTAGAAAACTGAAATAGGCTTTCTGATTTGGGCCTTATGAAGACCTACCTATCTACCTACCTACCTACCTACCTATCTGCCCCCGGACCCTTTGGGTCTGTTTCTCTGGAGAGCTCTGACAAAGGCACTGCCCTAAGAACTATGTCCTTAGGAGTGCATCCTTATCTGAAGCTTGAGCTGCTCCTCTTAGTGTGGCTGCTCATGCTTCCTGCTCCCATCAGTAGGACTGCATGATTGCACCTATGCTTATGTGCCTCAGACAGTCATGTTGGAAGTAGAGAGCCAGGTCTGTTCAAGGCTATCGTGGTAAATTACTGCTGGGTGAATAAACACGGAAACACAGTGAAAACATGAGTTCATAGCATCCCTGTGCTCTTATAACTCACAGAAAATTAGAAGAACGTATTTTCTTGTTTATTTGCCAATATGATTAATGTGTTCATTACTACTCAGTCTATTATTTTAAGCCAATAGTTTACTGGGTTCATATATTCAGTGGGAGAAAAAATTTACTTCAAATCTCCTATTATTATGGCTCCTTGTACCTTAAAGTCATACAAGTGCATTCAATATAAGTGTGAGTGGGCGAGAGGCGAGATGGAGCAGCTGTGATTGACAACATTGACAATAGACTTCGGAGCAGGAAGTGAGGGGGTAGGTGCTGATGGGTTCTATATTTAATATTTCCAAGCAAATAAATGCAGTCATTTCTGTGAGAGTTAGCTGTGCTTCAGGGTATGACATTTTAGCCATTTTCCCAGTATTTTTGTGTCTTATATTGCAAACTTCAGGTATGAAATAAACCTAATCCCATATTTTTTATTTGTGTGGCATGCCACATGGCACAGGAGAAAATGAACCAGTGTGACAACCAGCAGCGCTCAGCTGGCATGAACTTTGCTCATTCCTTGGGTACTTTCCTCTCCGTTACTTCCATCTTCAACTCTAAAACGTCTGTGACAGGGGCTAGAGAAATGACTCAGACGTTAGGAGCACTGCCTACCTCTCCAGAGGCCCTGGGTTAGATTTCTAGCACTGACATGGCAGCTAACAGCTGTCTAAAGTCCAGTTCCAGGGAATGTGACGCTCTCTTCTGGCCTCTGTGGACTTTGCACAACACGGGTGCACTTACATACGTGCAAGCAAAATAATCATACACATAAAAGTAAATAATAAATATTAAAAATGACTACGACAATGAGGGGATGACTCAGCTATTTCTACAGACTTTCTCTAACAATAGCTATTTATGACACAGACTAATCAACTCATATAGCAGACCCCCCGCCCCGTGTGTGTATGTGTGTGTGTGTGTGTCTGTCTGTCTGTCTGTCTGTCTGTCTGTCTCTCATTTCTAAAACGGCTGTTTCAGGTCCATTAAATTCTGGTGTTGTGACAGATGCTAAGGGATGTGACGGTGAAGCAGAAGTAAAGCAACATCCGTCCTGGAGAAGGTCATTCAGTGAATGGGAATCTTCTAACAGCAGGAACCCTGGGGTCCCCTGAGCTCACGGCACTGTGTGGTATGGAGAGGAATGAAGACATGCTTGCTGGAAGGAGTGACGGCAACAGCGAGACCTAGAAGTTGCAGAAGCGTTGGCCAGGTAGAGGTGTATAGGGCATTGTGTGCATGTGCGTGGGGGGGGGCGGTCAGGTATGATGGACACATTCCAGTCAAATGTCTTCAGCCACTCTGTGCTCTTTGCTGCTGCCTGATCTCCCATCTTGCTCACTTTCATCACTGGCTCCATCAGGAAACCCTGCCCTCCTCTACTGATGAATATCCTACCCACTCCAGGATGTAGGTCAGGTACCATTCCCTGCAGGAAGACTGATCCCTTAGTGACAGCAGCTTGCTGTCTCTAATTACTTGAAGATCCAAAACAGCCTCTACAACCACAACCACCAACCATGCCTGCATCAATATTTCACTGATGGGTTGCTCTAAACCTAACTTGTATATAGGATACGAAGAGATGTTCACGCTGGACTTGGTGGTCATGCCTGTAACCACAGCACTCAGGAGGCTGAGGCAGGAGGATGAGAGTTCAAAGGTAGTCTGAGCAACACAGTGAGATCCTGTCTCAAAAATAAGTTAATTTAAGGGTTGAGAATAAAGCTCAGTTTGTAGAGTGCTTTGCCAAGCATGCAACAACACATAAAATTCGGCACAGAAGCCAGTGTGGTGGCGCACGCTTTAAATCCCAGCACTGGGGAGGCAGAGGCATGCAGATCTCCATGAGTTCCAGGTCAGCCTGGTCTATACAGCAAGTTCCAGACCAGCCAGGGCTATTTAGTGAGACTCTGTCTCAAAAATAAAATAAAATAACACCGAGAAGGTCGACACAGAAGGAACACAAGTTGAGAAGTCCCTGTCCCCTTTGGCTACATAGTAAATCTAAGGCCAACATGGGCTGTATTAGACCCAGTCTCAGAACATAAAAAGTAATTAATTAAAAATAACAATACTAGAAATATGTCTGCAAATAATTTATATTTTAAAATAAATTTAAAGTTGGGAAAATATCAAATAAAGGAATCTACACATTCAGTACAGCAGTTCTTAATTTTCTGTTCTGTTCCATAGGTTTAGTACTTCCCACGGCAACCAGTTCCTACAAACCACTTCCAACCCGAACCCACTTTCCTCTGCTCCGTAAGTCGGCCTCTCTCCTTTGCAGCTTAATAATACAGAGTGAGGAGGGAGGGGCTGCCAATGCTCCCCGCTTCCCCCTCACTCGGAAGTTGGGAGTTTGTGCTATTAGCCTCCTATCTCCCTCAGCAGGCCAGTGATTAATGTTTAAGGCCCAAAGGTTTCCAGTCTGAATCAACATTTTTAAACCAACATAAGAATTTTCTCCCCCAGTAAGAAAGCACAGGCTTTGCTAACCCCTGTGCCCTGGCTGCTCATTTCTTCAGTTCTGCAGTATGGCAAAGTACAGGGAAGGGACTTTCAGGGTTCAGGGACCCTATGGTTTTCTTCAAATATAAAATGATGTTTTCGGAGAAGCCTACCTTAGGGAAGGCCTTGATCTGTGCTTCTTCACCTTGATAGTATGCTATGGCATTGCTTAGAAAAAGGAGTTAATGAGGCCAAAGTCTACGCAGAGTATAAATAGGTTTGCACAAGGGGAGAGACTTTCTTCCGTCGACGTTGGTCTGTGACAGAAGATGCTGCGGACGTCTTACACTTTCCCACTACTAATCAGAAGAAAAATCAGAAAATAATTATTAATTCCTTAGAAAGATTTTTTTTTTAAGGAAGAAGAAAATCTGCCCTGTGGTGAACATCATGGCAGGGGGTCCCAAGGTAGGTAGGTCAGCATATCATCTCTCTCTAGACAAAACAGAGTATTTTCTGATACATACTCTCAGAACTCCCCAGAAAGGGTCAGATATCAGGTCCATGAATAAAGCTCCCACATAAACACAGGAAAAGCTACTGGCTCATCATTTAAGGAGGAGCTAAAGGTATTTCCTTTAGCATTAAGCAAGCAATAAATCTCATTCACAGGAATGACCCCTGTTCCCTCACCCTTGATAGCCACACATTTTCTCAATCAATTTTAAAAAGTATTATCAAAACTTATGCTAAAAATGTTATGAAGCGCTGACATGTGTTTCAAAATTGCTCCCAAGAGGAATCTGCACAGCAATTCAGGATAGGTTACAAATGCAATTGGATTAATTAGAACCCATTGGGAAAAAAAATCAAGTGGCAAAAATGTGGACATTTCTGATGGAAATTATTCCCAAGAACACTCTTAATATGTTGGAGTTAACCTTTGAGCATTGAGGTGGTGTGATAATGCTCTAAAAGTGTTCACGGTAAATTGGTATATAGCTATAAACACATATAAACGACTCATTATTTCATTTTCAAATGCCTAGTGAGGGGCTAAGATGAATTGAAAGGACATCAGTACATGCTAGGGACAGCATGGGAAGAAGCAGCCAAAGCCCTATGTTCATGGGCATATATTCTAGGAGGAGGCAGGAAATGCTTTTTCTGCTATGGTCAAAGGTAGGCAGAGGTAGAAACACAAGTAGAACAGGATGAGAAGAAAGGGAGGGGCGAGCCTTAGGGTGTGATGGTTATTTTTGATAAGGTCCCCAAAAGACTTCTCCAAAGAAGTTTCATTTTACCTGAGACCCGAATAACAGAGATCTGGAGAAAACGTCCCAGATAAATGCAGAAGAGTGGAAATACTCTTGGATACCTGGCTAACATCATGGAAGTGGGTGCACAGCATAGGCACTTTGATGACGGGAAACACACAAGAGTGTGAGATGGTAATGGGTGGAATGGTCATTCTCATAGATTCCAGGCTTCTCAAACATAAGGGAGACAGGACTGTAGGAGACACCAGTTGCGCTGTCTTAGCTGCCAATGGCTGTGGAGTGGCTCAGGCTGCTATGAATGTATCAGAGAGGATGGCGGCAAGCAGCCTGAGAGCGTGCATTTAGGAAATGGGGTTTAGAGAACAGAGGGAAAATGACCTGGGAAAAGCAATGAAAAACAAAAAACAGAAAGAAATAACCTATGTTCAAACTCTGGTCTCAGATTCAAACAAAGCAAAAATACAAATCCACGTTCATCACTGGGGGAACATTGACCTCAATGGATAGCAAAGACCTCAGTGCACAAAACTGCAGAGAATTTCAGTGGATAGGAGATTTGGGTGATGATCCCAAGTTTCCTATGACATAAGTGAAAAGTTTGGGGGCATGAAAAAGCCCCCGAACATTTAAACAAATTTGAGGCTTTGCTGAGCCAGTATGGCTTATATGAGGTCACAGAGAGAGCCACGTGCTCTCTAATGTGGCTGGAAACTGGGAAGATGGTGGTTATGCTTATGGCCTTGATAGGTGTGGTTGTTCATGGATGTATACTGATCCTCACATGTATTAAGGTACACACATTAAATGTGCACACCTCGGGCTGGGGAGATGACTCAACAGGTTGCAGCTGTAGCCCCACAAACCTGACAACAGGAGTTTGATCCCCAGAACCCATATTATAAAGCCAGGTGCAATAATGTGCATTTATCATTCTAGTAGTCCTTCAGGGAGATAGGAGCCAGAGGTACACGCCACACAGCCTGACAACTGGACTTCATTCCCCAGAACCCATGTAAAAAGCTGGATGTAGCAATGTGCAACTGTAATCCGAGGTCTCCTATGGGGAGATGGGGGTAGAGAAAGGAGAACCGCCTCAACGCTCACAGGCCAACTAGCCTGAAGTATGAAGTGCAGTGGCAGAAACAGCAAAACAGACTCTGCCTCAACTAGCTGGAAGGCAAGAACTGACAACTGAAAATTGTCCTCTGACCTTCATACACAGGCCTGGGCATGAGTGTGCCCCCTAACAGACATGTACTTAAACTAAATAAAGAATGTGTACATTTTATACATCCCAGTAAAAATGTATGTCATAGACTAGATATGTGTAATAATTCCATGGCTTTCTATCCAACAAGATTGGAAAATATAAAGACAGAAAATAGCTGGGCGTGGTGGTGCACGCCTTTAATCCCAGCACTTGGGAGGCAGACACAGGTAGATCTCTGTGAGTTCAAGGCCAGCCTGGTGTACATAGTGAGTTCCAGGACAGCTGGGGCTACAGATATGCTAAAGAGACAAAGTATTTCAATTTCTTTTGCTTTCTTCTTCTTGGCATGGAATTTAATTGATATCCAGCTTTATTAACTACTTTAATATAAATTTTGGAGATTTATGTGTTATCTACCAAGATATTGCGATTTCAGATAATAGTTACACTTGCTGAGAATTTAAGTGTTGGGAATCAAGAGATAAAACTGACTTCTCACATCAAGAGCCCTTGTCAGTTTGGCCAAGACACTTCTGTTACAGCAGCAAGCTCATGTCACCCAAATGCACTGACTTTTCTATTTTAGTGAACAGAAGGGGAAAACAGCATCAGATAAGATAGGATGATGAATGTTCCCAGACTGTGCACCTCACTTTGTAAATCCTCCATCTCTAACAGCTCCCTGACTTAGCTGAAGACTCAGAAATTGGTTGGAACTGAAGTTGATGTGAAATGGGTCACAGAGCCTCCCCTAGAATGCCTTAAATATTCGGTTCAAACTGACCTGCCTAAACCACGGTCATTTGGTGCAACCATGCGCACAGGATTCATGTTACTTCCCTAACATCGAAGATGGTTGTTGACAGTGTATAAAGAGCCCAAGTCCTTGCTGCCCCTTGTTTGATCAAGGGCCTTGTCCCTCACACTAGAACCCACCCCTCATACTAGACAGGGTTGCGTTTCTGATTCAGTTAGGAACAGGACAAAAAGCAGAAAAATAGAAGGAAAAGAACATCGTAAGGTAGGAGTCTGATCAAAAGACCTGTCACGTGGAGAGGAAAGTCAAGGGACACAATGCAGAAACACGAAAACTCACTTTCCAAGTAACTGTCCTACCTGTCAAGTAATGATGTGCCTCTGTGTTAGGTAGTATTGTGTTTATCTAAATCTGAGCACACCAGAAAGGATTTATTAGCTGAGAACTTCATGCAAACCCAGCTTCAATCAATCCAGAGGCAACTTCATCTTTCTCTTTGTGCTTAGTGAAATATGTTATTTCATTGTGAGAAAGGGCAGGATGGCCACTGTGACCCCACAGTAAATGTGGCGATAGTTTTGTGGGGAATTATAATTACTGTCTACACAGACATGAGCCATGCTATCCTCATTGCTGGTTCTCTTGAAACAATGTAGAAACATAGATAACAAATGTTTTCTTCTTGTATTTCTGACATTCCACTCCAGTACCAATAGAAGGCTTGCCAGTGCTTTCCGGAAAGGACCATGTAAACAGAGACTGTGGGTATTTCATCAGTAGCCACAGTGGAGAGAAGATCCCAGGAGCCTTCATTCGAACTCCTAACACCCAAGGACCACACAGCACAACCTTGGGGAGTTGGGGAATCTAATTTGAGATCCATTTCCTGCCATGTTGGAAACATAGAAGTTCAGAGCCAAACCATGTTGACTTATTAAAAATAAAGAAGTATATCTTTTGAGTTGGTATTCTGAGATCCAGTCCTAACGGCCATGCCAGTGTCTCTGGAGATCTGTATAATATCCAACATCAACACTTCCGTGTTTGGTTATAGCATAGAAGAGGGTCCCAGGACTATAAACACTAGAACTTTGAACAAAGGCTTCTTTAGAGGAGTGTACCCAGTGTGAGGTGGAGAAGATGACAGAGTGTCATTTTGTTACAATTCTTGCTGTTTGATTAGAATTTTTTAATAGGTGCCCATCACCACTACAATTTTTTCCACTTTCATATGTGTTTATGGTATGCATGTGTGTATGCATGTGTGTGGGCACAAGGGTATAGGTGAATGTACACTCGTGCCTCTAATGTGGAGACCCGAGATTGATGTCAAAAATCATCAGGGCCGGGCATGGAGGCGCACGCCTTTTAATTCCAGCACTTGGGAGGCAGAGGCAGGTGGATCTCCGTGAGTTTGAGGCCAGCCTGTTCTACATAGCGAGCTCCAGGATAGCTGGGACTACAGGGAGACCCTGTCTTTAAAAGACACCCTCCCCCCCCCAAAAAAATTGTCCTCAATCTGTCTTCTACCTCATTCACTGAGGCAGGGTCTCTCAGTCAAACACAGAGCTCACCAATTCATCTACTCTCAGGTAGCCCGCTTACTCTGGAGATCCCGCCTCCACCTTCTGCAGCTCTAATTACAGGTGGGCTGCTATGCTCGCCTGCGTTTATGTGGATTCTGGGTATCTGAACTGTGGTGCCATACTTCCCTGGGCAAAGATAAAATGTACAACAGAAACTTCACCCTTAGGAAGTGAGACTCCGAGGATGTAATGCTAAGTTAGGGCATTTGTTGTGTGGAAATTTTCCATGAGATCATTGTATTGCTATTTGGTCAGGACGCTAGCTATTCTTGCAGTAGTCAAAATGATACCCACAATCCACTCTGTTCCCACAGCCTGATTTTCTATTCATATTACAAAGCCGGCATTAGCAGATTTGGGAAGGGGTTCGTTATTCAGGTTTTTCTGAAAGATTTCAAAGTTCTACTTAAGTCTTTCAGCTTTAAATCATTTTTCTTTTATGCATTCTTTGGAGATTTCTGGGGGATTGCCAATACTTGACTCTGCTCTCACAAAGCTAGCCTTAGATATCAGATTAGATAAGATGATGAATTGTGTTTAAGACTCCACATAAGTTAAAAGCCCAAGAGTTTTAGTGGAAAACTTTTCTCAAGCACAGTCAAATAGCATGTCTTGCAAAGAATGATGGGGGTTAGATATACCTATAAAATAATCCAATTCATTAATGCCGTTGCTGGGATTACTGAAACCTAGCAACAGGGAGATTTTCTACATTTTTCCCAAAATAAGCCTATAGAGCCATCAGAAATCCCCCAGGTTATGAAAGGAAATCATTTCCTTTCATACTAAATGGAAGATACTATTTCATTATATGCAAGGATAAAATTTCCATACTTCATAGGCTGTAAAATGCATGTTTTCATCTTTTTTACATGCGTTAATTTGGGCCACATACCATAATCACTGTTGGCCACAGGGCAATCGTGGTATCACTGTTGCTGCCTGAATATGGGAATTAACAGGCAGAGAATGGGCATCCACAGCTTGCAAGGGGCCATAGTCCACCCCTTTAAACACTGGTTTACCACCAAGGTCCTTCGTGTGGAGTGCACAGACATGGACAGCCCAGATAAAAGTTGCTCAACAGCTGAGATGTTTTAGGAACAGCTTAACATTTTTATACCATTTGTATTTCTCCTTCTATGTAGAAATCTTTCAAGGGCCAGAGAGATGTCTCACTGAGTAAGGGGACTTATTGCCAAGACTGAAGGCCTAAGCTCCCAGGACCTACATGGCAGAATGAGGAAACGGGCCCCTCCAAGTTGTCCTCTGACCTCCATGCATGCACTATGGTGCATATGTGCATAGACACACACACACACACAAATGAATGTGCTTTTTAAAAAAGTAGAAATGATAAAAAAGTGTGTTTACTTTTCATTTTTAAAAATAATCATGCATAACAGTTTAACTTCATTTGGGGGTGCCTTAGATTTGACAAACTATGATAATTATCAGGTGATATAAAACTGTGCCCCAACCCTTATTTTTGCTTTTACTGTTTCTGTTCTTTGTTGATTTGCTTTCTTCTGTTCTGCAGGACTCAAGATGGAACCCAGGGCTTTACACCAGGCTAGGCAAGCATCCTACTTCTGAGCAAGCCTCATCTCTGGTTTTGGTGGCAGATGACCAGAACACAAACTTTGAGCTCAGCCTTCCGGTGATGGGCTGAAATGACTCATTTCACAAGGTGAGTTACTCATCACGGTTCACAGGGGTGACTTCACCACAGTGATGACGTGGGCTAAGACACCACACTCTCAGTCTGCCTGCAGCCCCCACCTCCCATCTTCAGCAGAAGTTGCACAACATCCTCTTTTCCCCCACTCCTTTTGGGAGCAGGAAGTTCTAAAAGAACTGTAGTTGGTTTTCTTACCATTTCTAAAAAAAACTCCCGGTGCTTAAAGAAGAGAAAAATCCACTAATAAGAAACCTGTCCCCATGTTGAGACTACATAAACTGTACAGCCTTCTGTCTTCAGTCCGGTATGTGTGTTTGTAGACCCTAAGGATAGATGAGGTCGTTGCTCAGTGAGGGGAAGAAGAGGCAGCTTGTCTTGGGGTGAATACTACCCTGTGGGACGCAAGGAAGGCAGGAGATCAGATGGGTTTCCCTCTCTTCTCTATTGCATCTATTCTCCTTCCAGCCCTTCTGGAAAATTCCAGTGTCCTAGCACACTCACTGTGTGGACTGCTCTGTGCCACTTGGCGCACTGTGAAGTGATCAATCCAAGAACTCACCTTTCTAAATCCTCAGTGTCATTTATTTCCTCTGGCCTTCACACAGTGGCCTCTACGTCCTAAACTTCAGGACTGAAGTCGTCAGCTTTCTAGAAGACTCAGTGCATCCCATGGCCCACATGTAGCCCTTGGCAAAGAGTTCATTTAGAATCCTAGGAAGTTTTCTCTGACGTGTTTTCTAGAACAAAGGCAATGTGCTTTTAGTCAATGTAGATGAAATGGTAAAGTCAGGTGACCCAGATTCAAGCTTGGGCTCTTGAGTTTATTAACTGTAAGACCTGTAATCTCTGTTCCATCTAATAAAAATAACACTGTCAGCATCCCTTATCTAGAATGTCCTCATCAGCATTAAGAGGGATAAGGTTGAAGAAGCAATACATAAGGCATAATGCCATATATAAATGATATTTATTACTGGCATACAATTGGTCCAGTGAACTTGTTTGCATTTTTATGTCAAGACAGCATCTGTGTGAAAAAATTATAAAATTTTGAAGACTTTAGGTAAGTTATGTTTATTTTTAATGTAAATCACAGCCTGGTAGAACAGAGGTCAACCATACTGGCAGGGAAATTCTTAAGATAGTTTTTTTTTTTAATTATTATTCATTTGGTATGTGTGTGTGTGTGTGGTGTGTGTGTGTGTATGTGTGTGTGTGTGTGTGTGTGTGTATGTGTGTGTCCATCCTCCATGGAGTATGTGTGAAGGTCAGAGGGCAACTTGTGGGAGTCGGTTCTATTCTTCTACCACGTGTCTTCTGGGGATTAAACTCAGATGGTCAAACTTGGTGGCATGCACCTGCTGAGCCATTTTGCCAGCCCACATTCTGTATATTTGTAACACGATCCAAAGACAAATTTTTTATTTTCTTATTCATTGAGACAAGGTCTCTTGAAGCCCAGGCTGACCTCAAACTCGTTATGTAATAAAAATGACCTTGTACATCTGATCCTCCTGTTTCTACCTTCCAGTTTCTGAAATTCTGTGTTGCTGAAGATCAGACCCAGGACTTCATGTGTGCTAGGCAACCAACCACTCTACCAATTGAGTTATATCATAGCCAATTTTTGAAATTACATTTATCTGTCTATTTACTGTGTGTGTGTGTGTGTGTGTGTGTGTGTGTGTGTGCTCAAATACCACAATGCATGACACAGCACAGGGGTGCATGTCAAAAGACAACTTGTAGGAGTCAGTTCTCTCCTTCCACCAAGTGGGTCCCGGAGATAAAACCTAAGTCATCAGGCTTGATGGAAAATGCCTTACCTGATGAGTCATCTCACAGAACTTGATTTGCATTTTGGGTTATTTTTCATTTTAGCAGATATTTTAGAAAGTATAAAATATATTAGTAAGATTTTACATGTACATAATAGATAGATAAGTAGACAAACAATTATGTTAAGGGTGAATAGTCCCAAATACCTACGAAGAAGTTAGGAGTTTGCAATGTGATTGAATATGCATATTTTGCCTAGCCACTCTGTGGTGCTACATTATGTCAATATACAGTAATGTGTGTCCCTCCCCTTTGACCACTATTTGAGCTGGTACTAGTTTTCACTATGAAGCACAGTAGTGCAGTAAACAGGTATGATCTGCTTTCTTCCAGAACCATGGCTACTTGGTAAAAGCCTGGCAATAGGACTGATTCTAACTAACCTTGCCCAGGTTTGAGAAGAGCACACAGCTAGTAAAACGCTGGCCTTGACATGACTGGGCCATCGCTACATCATTCTTAGCTGACTGAAGATGTGCTTTATCTACCTTGATGAGAAATGGATTACACTGAAAATTTTCATGAGTTTCAAAAGACAAGGGTGGGGGTGGTCTCAAAGATGCCACAAATCTGAGAAGCTAGAGGAAAATAAAAAAGCATCCTAATCTAAGGTATCTGAGTCCTCTGCTTCTTACACCACTCCAGCTGCTCTCTGACATCCACCAGACCCATTGCTGGTGCTTTACAGAGTGACCTCACCTCAGTCTCCCCACCCCACACATGCTGACTGGCTTCTTTGCCCTCTAATGAGACTGCACCTTTTCTTTCTTCGTGTGTCTTTGAATTTAATTCAGCATTCTGAAAGATCTGAGACCTGTACTCAGATTTAAATTATTAAAGTGGGTCAGTATGTATGTGCTTAGAAGCAAAGTTCTTGCTTCAACCATCGACTATGAAATGAAAAAGGACGTTCTTACAACCATCGAAACCATCCGTTACCTGTGTGAATCATCCTCATTTTTTGGTGGGGGTGGTTTCTTATTCTCTGTATACTCCTTTTTCTCCTGCTATCATTTACTGAGCTGTGAACCAAAGAACATTCTATGCTGGGTAGGAGCTGATTGAACTGCTCACACTAGGTTCGTGTGTGTTGTTTCTTTCTCCTTGGCTTTTTTTAAGCTTTAACCAAAGTCATTTCTATCACTGATGCCCAAAGTGAAATGTTGGCTTGACCTCTAGGGAAAATACTTTAGCTATCTAAAACTGTTGGCTTTGTAAGGTTTCATTTTGCTGACTTTTGGAGCCCCATACACATCACATAATAGATGTTTGACAATATTTAATAAATGGACTAATAAATGAAGACCAGACATTAAAGTGGGGGGTAACAGACCAAGCACTAACATAGAAGATAACTATTACCCATTCCTTGGGGCCACTTGAACTCAGTGTATCGCAAATTCCTAAATGAGAAATTCCTCCACATGGAAACCAAGGTTGTGGAAAGCCTGGCAGACCATCCCTCAAGTTCAGATTTCATCTTTAATGATGAGACATAAGCATACGTGATGTCTAAAATCAAATTGAGAATAAGAAAAGGTTGTTAGGATTCAGAATACCGCATTTGAGTCCCAAGTGCCCCCCTCATCCACTTACTATGACCCTCCAGATAAGGATCTTTACTGTTTGAGCTTCAGTTTGCTTATCCATGAAGCGCACATACTGATTGTAGATAAGACGGCTATGGTGACTAAAGGAAACAGTTATTTTGATGTTGACTCATGGTAAGTGCTCAATAAATGGGAAAGGAAATGTGAATTCCTTTCTCCATTTCTCCTCTTTTTCCTTATCTAAGATTATTTGATTATTGCAATGCTAATGGGACCTCTTTAAAATGTGATTTTGTGGCACAGACAACTATTCTAGGGTTATGTTATATCAGGGACGGGGGTCTTTGAACAAAAACAAAAAAAGCAACAGTTTGAACATTCGACAGATATTCTAAGAACTAGATCCTCCCTACTAATATAATTGCATTTATCTTCACGTTGTTAATTTTGCAAATCTCTAATATATATGCGTGCACACACATATAAGGCTACAAGATCGCTGTGGGTTTAATTTGTCTCCTCAAAAGATACTTTGATGCCTGATCCCAGGTACCTCTGAATGTGACTTTACTTAGAAATACGGTCTTTGTCCCACGTAATCAAGTGACAATAAGGTCTTACTAGATTAGAACGACTGTGGTTTGGCTCAGCTGTCAATTTGATGAGCTCTAGAATCAACTGAGTGATGGGTCTCTGGTCATGTCTATGCAGGACGATCTTGACTGGCAAGGTGAGGTAAGAAAGTATTTGTCAGCCTGTATCTCCTGACTATGGACACAGTGAGAACAGCTCCCTCAAGCTCCTGTGGCCGTGACTTCCCTGCCATGATGGACCATGTCCTGGAACCCAGAGTAAATAAATCCTTTCTCCTTTAAGTTGCTTTTGTCAGTTTTTTTTAATTACAGCAACAGAAAATTAACTAAGGCAAGGCCCTCAGTTGGATCATAGGTGTCCTTATAAGGAGTCTGAGAATGATTGATTAGGAGACAAAGAAAAAGAGAAAAGATGGTCATGTGATGGCAAGGCAGACAAGGTTCTACTCAAATTCCATTTACTAGCACAAGCCAGGAATACCCGGGTCACCAGAACATGGAGAAATCAGAATTCTAGCCCTGCAAGGGAATGTGGTCCTCCACCACCTTGATTTTGAACTTTGAGCCTATAAAATTGTCAGATATTTTTCTTTTCTCTCACCTTCACCTTTTCTTTTTGAGACAGGGTCTCCCTATAGCCCCAGCTGGCCTGCAACTCACCATGGAGCTAGGATGGCCTCAGTCTCACAGAGATCTGCCTGCCTCTGCCTCCTGAGTGCTGGGATTAAAGGTGTGCCTCATCATACCTGCATGATTTTATTTTCTTTTAAGCCACTGAGTTTTAGTATTTGGTTAAAGTATCCATGAAAATCTAATAATGAACTATCCTGAAGTTTTCACAGCATTATAAATTATTAATACTGAATTTGTATTGCCAGAAAAGGACAAGAGAGTTCATTACACCAATTTCATGTTTGACAACAAAATTATCATTTGTATGCCTTATGCCTTCCACATTATTTTCTTGATTATCCTTCTGAATCCTGATGATGACATTTCCAGATAAGGGAGGCCGGTTGCATTATTTCCATTAAGCTGATAAGAGAGATTAAAGGTCTTAGAGTTAATAAAGTCAAGAGCAAAGCTTGAATCTGGGTCACCTGGCACCACAATTTCATCTTCATTGACTAAAGTACATTGCCTTGGTTCTAGAAACACTTCATAACAAAGTTCTCAGGATTCCATGGGAACTCTAAGGGCCATGCAATGTACTGAGTCTTCTAGAAAGCCAGAGGTTGAGGATGTAGGGGCTGATATGTTATTTTGGAGGTGGAGGCCATAGTCTGAACAGACCAGAGGAAAAGAAACAACACAGAGAATTGGGGAAGGTGAGTCCTTGGATTACACACTTCACAGTGAGCCACAGTGGAACACAGCAGGTGTTAGCATTGAGTGTATTTGTTTGGCATATGTATTAGCTACCTCTCTGTTGCTGTGATAGAAACACAATGATCAAGGGAACTTATAAAAGGGAGAGTTTATTTAGCTCTCAGTTCCAAAGGGGCAAGAGTCCATCATGGTGGGGAGGCATGGTGGCAGAGGTGTCTGGAGAAGGAGCAGAAGCTAAGTTCTCACATTTTCAAGCAGGTACAGGAAGCAGAGCACAACTGGAGATCTGGCAAGGCTTAGGAACTCTGTAAGCACACCCCTGGATGTTCTTCCTCCAACATGGCCACACCTTTTAAGACCTCCCAAAACATCAGTACTACCTGGGGACAAAATGTTTAAATATTTGGAGCCTATGGGGGACATTCTCGTTCAAACCACCACATTCTGCTCCCTGGCCCCCATAGGCTCATAACTATATAAAATCCAAAATGCATTTAGTCCATCCTTACAAATTTCCTTAGTCTTTACCAGTCTCAGTACGATTCAAAAATCCACAGTCCACAGTCTTTTGAGACTCAGGGTAATATCTTAACTGTAAGCCCCTGTAAAATCAAAAGACAAATTATATACTCCTAATATACAGTGGAACTGAATACACATTCCCATTCCAAAAGGGAGGAATAGAGGCATAGTGAGGATATACTGGACCAAAACAAGACCAAGAACCAGCAAGGCAAACACCAAATCTAGTAGCTCCACATCCCACTTCTGGGACTTTACTTCCAAAGAGCTTAGATGGCTCAGCCTCTCCAGCTTTGCTGCGTGCAACATACATCTCTTTCTTGAGTTGGTACCAGTCACTGTATCCAGTTCTCCTTGGCAGAAGTCTCTAAGCTCTGGCATCATGAACGTCTTCTTGGGGGTCTCCATTGCCAACCAGGCTTCACCTTCACAGCTTCATGCAAGGGCTTATCAGGGCCTCTGGGCCCATCAGTGCCTTCTTTATGCAGGGACATGCCTGCTGCACACTACCTGGCCTCGGTAGCTCTCTGAAACCTCAGAGGAAGAACTAAGAACCGATGATACCTTCACTCTTGCATCTTTCTTGCCTCTAAGGCCAGCACCAGGTGAAGGACACTGCTAAGTTTGGCTGCAAGTTTGGGATGGACCCCAGCCTGCTTCATCACTGTTGAAGCTTTTCTCTTTAGTGGATTGCTCATAGAAAACCCTGTAGAATTTTCCTTTCACAAGGTAGAAGCTTAGCTGGGTGTGGTCTTGCCCTGGAGGCGCTCTCTCCTTTGTTTAAGTGCAAATCTCTAGGTCTCTCCTTAATCACTTTAATCTCCTTATCAAAGGGATCCTCTCCAGCAAAGACCCAGGTTCCAACATTTATCTTCCCAGTGTTCTTTTTCAATCCAAACTGTACATTCTGTATTTCTTTTCGCCCCATCACTCTTTTTCACTGTAGATCTGCATAATATTCGCCATTAATAGCCACGCCACCATTTCTACATTAGGCTGTCTTGAAATATCCTCCACCAAAGAAATTAGCTCATTGCTTTTCAACTTAACCTCAGGCAAGCTTTTTGCTTTTGGGCAGACTCCAGCCAGACTTTTTGTCAATATATCCTAATTGCTGCTTAAGTCCTTATTGCCCTCTGGAACTACATTGTTCTCAGCACTACTTTCTTCCAGGCACCTATTAGAATGGCCTCTTAAGCTCTGCTTACAGCAATCAATCCGTTTTCTAGTCCAAACTTCCAGTCTTCCACATTCCTTTAAAAACTCACACCATCAGGGTCTTCACAGCCAACAGCCCACTCTGGTACCAATTACTATATTAGGGACTTTTCTGTTGCTGTGATAGAAACACCATGATCAAAGGAACTTATCAAAGGAAGAGTTTAACTGATGGTTCCAAAGGGGAAAGAGTCCATCGTGGAGGGGAGGCATGGAGGCGAGGCAGAGATGGCTGGAGTAAGAGCAGAAGCTAAGCTCTCACATCTTTAAACAGGCACAGAAACCAATAGAGCAACTGGAGATCTGGCAAGGCCAAGAAATCTGTAAGCCCACCCCAGTGAGGTGCTTCCTCTACTATGGCACCTTCTAAGACCTCTCCAAACAGTACCACCAACTGGGGACAAAATGCTCAAATATTCCAATCATCACAGCATACAAGAAATTTCTGGAAGGTCTACATTAAGGAACCATTGAATAAAAACAGGAAAAAACCGATCTATCTGTTGCTTCTCAGGGTCATATGAAGGAAAACTGGTAGAAATACAGGAGCTCTCCATTAATTCTGGGGAGAATTTGGCAAAACAGAACTAGTCAGTTTTCCATCTCTAGAACAATTACCTGAGCAAATCAAATTTAAGGAGGAAAGGTTAATTTGGCTCATGATTTTAGAGGTGTCAGTTCCTGCTTGGCTGGCCCATTGTTTTCAGGCTGTGATGAGGAAGAGCGTCCAGTGGGTGAATAACATCACTATGGGCTACTCACCTCATAGTGGCTGGGAAGCAGAGAGAAAGGAAAGGCCTCTCCGAGGGCAGGCTCCTGTTAGCCCCTACTTCTTAGAGGCTCTTTCATCTTCTAATACTGCCCCCAAGTCTTAAATACATGAGTCTCTTTGAGGTCCTGATTCAAACCACAGAACTTCTGTCATTACACCATAGACAGTTTCAAGTGCATAGCTACAGGAAGTAAAGTGATACATGATATAGAATGTATAACCTCACTGCTTTCTGTGTGTGATTTTTAAATTATATCTGTAGTTAAAAATAGAATTTAAAAGATATAATGCCATTCATAGTCAATGCATCTAGTTTGTTTTATTTTATTTTATTTTATTTTATTTTTTGTCTTTTTGAGACAGGTTCTCCCTGTAGCCCCAGCGGACTTGGAACTTACTTTGTAGACCAAACTGGCTTCAATCTCACAGAGATCTACCTGTCTGTGCCTCCCGAGTGCTGGGACTAAAGGTGTACACCACAATGCCTGGTTTGTTTTGTGAGACATATATGAAATAAAATATTACACATAAAGATGCTTTCATTTACAGTCACTTCCTCATCTCTTCCTTCAAAACAAAAATTCTTAGGGCTTCCCAGTATATCTAATCCACATTTAATACTTTTCCTATTGTGTGTGTGTGTTACACATAAATAAATGTACATGTATTTGTATCCATATACACAAGATTTTTTGTTTCTATATAATAGGCACATACTGCACATATACATTTCATGTATATGTATGTATAGGTGCACATGTACATATTTAAACATGCTTGCATTTTATCATAACCAGTCCATACTATGAAATACAATGCAATAATTAAAAATAACCTAAATCATGAATATGAAGCCATAGAAAGATAGATGAGACTTTTCACTAAACGAACTAGGCAAGTTGCTGAATTAGTAAAGGTTGCCTGATCTCTCTTACATACCACATTTCTCACACAAAATACATGTCAGGGTAGATATGTTAAGAGCCTTTCATGGTTGGAGAATGAGAGAGCAGATAGGAGAACTTTTATTTTTGTTTTTTGTCTTTGGGGTGGTCCTTAAACAATTAGCACATATTACTTTTCTAAAAATATATTTAAAATATTTAAATATTTTAAACAACCAATAAAAAGAATGGTCTGCAGCCTAAGTGTGACTGCAGGACTGAGGCAAGGAAATTAACCTTGTGGACTGATTCAGGAAGATGACGCACTCTGAGCATCAAAAGAAGTCCTGCCTCTGTCATAAAATGTCAGGCATCCCCAGGAAGGCAAACTCCTTCCCCTAGCTGTGAGGTTTTCTCTGATTTACTGTTACCTACATCTATAGCACGATGAGTGACCCCAGAGATCCACACAGAAGGACTTGGTCCCCAGGTGCTGCTATTGGCAGGAGCTTGAAATCACTATGTAGACCAGGCTGGCCTTGAACTCACAGAGATTCGCTGGCCTCTGCCTCCCGAGTGCTGAGATTAAAGGCCAGCTCTTGTTGGTTCCAATGGTGAGCACTCTTGACTCTGAATCCAGCTTTAGACCTTTAAGAGGTGAGGCTTATGATGAGGTCCTCAGGTCACTGGCAGAGACTGCACAAAAAGGATTGTATCTCTCGGTCTCTGCCTCTATCTCTCTCCTCCTTCTCTTCCTCTGTACTCCTCCTCCTCCTTTCTTTCTCTCTCATTCTCACACTCACTCTCTCTTTCTCCCTCCTCCTTTCCCTTCCATATATCTCATCATGGTGAGCCACCTTTGCTACATAACAAACTATTGGTGCAAGTTTGGACTTGAATTTCCCAAGCTTTACACTAATTGTGAACTGATAGGTCTTTTCTCTTTGTAAAGCTAGTTGCCTCAGGTGTTTTTGCTATAGTAATATGAGGTTGACTAACCTCCTCTCTCTCTTGATCTACACACACGCATCCTAGCTTGTGGACCTGTGCGTCTCTGAATTGTTTCATGCCTTCGTGCCATACTGAAGCCTCTCGTGCCTGGACAGTTTCTGCTAATTGGTTTGCCTAACTAACCACATTGTCCCAAAGAGGCTTCAGTAGAATCCTCTGGGTTCCTAGAGTACCTGCTGTAGACTGCCACTGGGCAGAGGCATCGCCTCTGTGTGGTCTGCTCTCTCCATCCCACCCCAAAGTCTCAGCCTCTGGAGTGCTGCAACAATGGCTGATTGACATCTGTGCCCAATCTAGGCTCTGCTCCAGAAAAGGCCCTTTTCACTAAATACTTACACCACATCCCAGCCACACCTTATTTCTTGAATAAGGAAGCAAGTGATTAGTTAAATTCAGCAAATATATACCAACATAGACACTGTTTTAGGCACCCGGTGTGTCTCTGCAAAGCAAAGCTGGATGAAGTTCTCTAATGGGGAAGAGGGTTTACAGCCCCTAGAAACACAGCTTGTTTCTCTCAACCAGAACTGAAAAGATGTGTACTTGATTTTTGACTCTTCTTGACTTGTTGAATAATTCTAGGACTATGATTTCACCTTCTTCAGGAAGGTCACGTTGGGAAATGCGGCGAGTAAGGCACCCTGATCTCCCCACGGTGGAAGGGGAATGCTACTTTTTCTGCTGCACCGTGTACTGCTGCTGTATAATCATACAATCTACATAATTTATTCTTTTAAAATGAGCCATAATCTCCAAAGAGGGCCTCCCTATTGATATCAAATGTAAGAGAGTACTTTTAAGGGCGTGGCAGCATCCCTGTTCTACATTAACCTACACAAAATCAATCCATTGCTAAGTTAAGCACGGCCCCCAAATCACTAATGGAGCCCCGCGCAGTTTGTTCATGCGACGTGCTGTCAGGAATCATGCATAATGCATAGTGGTGCAATGCTGAGAGGAACTCCTACAGACTAACTTGATCTTGGTTTAATGGACATGGCAACTGGAACTGACTGACTGAAGAGACTGCCCATGATTCTGGGGGCCTGAGAACAAGCTCTGGTATTAGCTTTTTGTTAGTCCCCCCCCCCTTTCAACTAGTGCATATTAAGAAATCTCAATATGGCTGTTGAAATTATGAGTGACTTACATCTACTTTCATGGAGAATGTAATATAGATGTCCTCGTGCATCTGCATAGATCTCTGGGATTGAATTTTGCTCTCTGTACCTTTTAGTTCATGTGCTACAAGTCAAGGAACTGGTATTCTGAAAGATCAGAAAGCTAAGCAGTACCCACAGCCTCCAGGCCATGCCAGAAAGACAGTGTTTGTACAAAGATGTGGGATGTGAAGTCTGTGTACCATCAAAGGGATTAGAATCATACTGCTGTGGCTCATCTTTCAGGCTCTGCAAAGCCCTAAGCATGAACTCCCACCTGACATGATTAGAGAGACTAGGGAGCATTTGCCCTGCAAACACAAGCACATGTGTGGGGTTGGGAAAGGGAG
>NW_008338643.1:26773-52761 GCF_000622305.1 Nannospalax galili | reverse complement strand
AAGAAGGGGAGGGAAGGAGGGAGAAGAAGAGGGGGAGGGGGGGGGAGGGAGGGGGAGAGAAAGAATCTTACCAATATAAGAGGGCTTTATACCAGGTCCAGCTAAATAGATTGCAGCACAGCTAAACTTGGGACCTCATAGTCCGTTTAGTCAGTGAATATTGTTAATTGACTTTATCCTTTTAGTGTCAGGCTCTGTGGAAAGCACAGAAAAGTCAGGGTTGATGGGCAGACAAACTGTGTAATTAATGTACAAAAATGCAACAGCATAAGGTAGCACTAGGAAGTGGGAGGAAGTGATGGAGGAGAGGGGTACAGGTTTGATAGCTCAGTGTTCAAGCCAAGGGAGAGCTGATAAACAAGGCATAGAGGTTAAACAATGTTATCTGGGGTCAGAGACAATAGAATGTACTAATGCAAATTTTAAATGCTAAGAGGAGACATAAGGGGGAGAGGTTAATATGGGTGAGCTTAATCTTCACCTTCCATATTGAAGAATTAATAGCTATTGACTAGGTGACAAATCATGAAATGGACTTGTGGAAGTAGCCACCAAAGTAACTGAATCTAACATCAAGTAGACTTCGTCTCTGTAGCACGAGCCTGGGAGTGGTAGCTTTCCTTTTCCTGTGTTGCTGGATTATTTAATTTGCTACATGCCACAAACTATACTTTGATCTTAAAAGTCCTTAAGTGAGTGCTTATGTGGAGCCAAGATGTATAGGGGAGGGGCAGAATAGATGCAGCCAGACTGTGAAAACACGAGCGTGTGTTGTTACCCTGCATGCTGGAGAGCTTCAGTTGTCCATCTTGACCCACCTGGGTAGAGGGAACCTCAACTGAGAAATTTCTTCCATCGGACTGGCCTGTGGCCATGTCTGTGTGGTATTTTCCTGATTGTTGAATGACGTGGGAGGGCTCATTCTACTGTGGGCAGTGCCAGCCCTGAGCAGGTGGTCCTGTATTGTGTAAGAAAGCAGGCTGAGCACAGGCTGGGGGAGCAAGCCAGTAAGCAGTGTTCCTCTATGGTCTGTCTCCCCTCAGTGATAAACTGCCCTACCCTGACTCCCCTCAGTGATTAACTATGACCTGGGAGATGTAAGATAAAATAGATCCTTTCCTCCCCACGTTAATTTTGGTCAGTGTTTTTATCACAGCAATAGAAAATAACTAGGACAGCCTGATTTTCTGTATATAGTTGAAAAAATCAAAATGTTACAGAGCAGACTCTTAACCTCTAGAGCAACATAACCCAACATGCTTCTGTGATAGAGACATGACTGTTTCTTCACCATTTCACACAGTAGCCTCCCCCAGCCACAGGTGTCTTTCCTGTACCTAGAAAGGGGCTAGTGCCATTAAAGAACATAATTTTCTATTTTAGTTTATTTTAATTAATTATAATTTAAAGAGCAATGTGCAGCTAGTAATTCTGGACTGTGTAGCACAGCTAGAGAACTAGGTGTAGGTATGAACAAGTTTCTTTTTTTTTTTTTACATTTCTACATCTCCGTCTTACTTGAAATCCTACTGATACGAATAGGATACTTTCAGAATTCAAGAATCACAGAACTTCTTCCTTTGAAAGAACTTTGAAAAAGTTAAACGTGGAAAAAGAAAACCTATAAAATAACATATTGGAAAGTAAAGATTCCACAAAGGGAACCAAAGTATTCTGATGGATGACTGTCCTTGGGATCC
Source organism: Nannospalax galili (assembly GCF_000622305.1). NCBI lineage: Eukaryota > Metazoa > Chordata > Mammalia > Rodentia > Spalacidae > Nannospalax > Nannospalax galili. Next base: position 51,061 of record NW_008338643.1, on the reverse strand, counting down.
TTCCATCTCAACGTCCACATGACTGCCTGTGCAAATATCCCTATATGAAGCTCTTTCACCACAACCTGTAGACCTCAGCTCTGCTAAGCCCATCACAACTCTTCTGCTTTTAGTCTATCCCCTGCACCCTACCACCTCTTGTCTGTGGTCCTCCCCTCTCATTCTAGATTGTGGTTGGGATAGGCTTAGATATCAGACATAAATGATTTTTAATCCTTTGCGCTCATATGAGTGAGAGTACAAGTGTATGTGCTGCTTACCATGTTTACTCCAACCAGGAAACCCCCAACCTGCCTTCTCCTCTTCATCAAGCTGTCCCCACCATCGGGTTCCTGATCATCTTCCAATTTTCAGGCAAAACAATGACCCTGCCACTTCTTAGCAATGGATTCTTAACGTACACACACACTTTGCTCATTTCTTAGGAGGAAATCAAATTTGAACTGGCATGGGAGACTTCTGGCAAAGATAAAATCATAGTTTAAACAGAAAGGGCTCCACACAGGTCTGTCAGGTAGGAAGCACTCAGTATATGGCAGCTATTGCTATTTTGAAGATAGTAAAACTTAAGAATTCTCTGTTTTGACTGTGTAAGGCAAGAGATTTCCATTCTCTTAGTTGTTAAAAATATCAATTCATCTTTTTGTTTGCCTACCAAACCGCTTCAGAATTACTGCAAAATTAGGGGCACAGTTACTTTTAGAGAAATGACAGGTAATATTAAAAAGATAAGAAATATAGCAGTAAGAGGTATTCTCCGATCTGATGGGACTCATAGAACCAGAAACAGCCTGTTTTGACGGGGCAGCCCACCCCCTTTCACAAAGAGTGGGTACAGCTGCACTGTAATTACCGTATCAGCTTCACACAGGGTGAAGCCATTGGAGAAGCCCTGCTCACATGACCACATGAAGACAATTGCTTCTTATTTTGTTTGTTAAATAGCTTTTTCTCATCATAAAAGTAACTCCTGGAAGAAAGTTAAGAAAAATAAGGTAAAAATAAATATCACCCGTGATCCTACCTGAAACTACCAAACTTTTATTCAACCTTTTGTTGAACTTTTCTTATATAAAAATTCAGAAGAAGTACATCATTATATCATGTGTATATCATTAATTAATTAAATAATATACAGGCATATATAATACCGTAAATTATCTTTATAAACTTAAAATATGAAATAGGAGTCAGACACGGTGGCACATGCCTTTAATCCCCGTACTTGGAGGCAGAGGCAGGCAAATCTCTGAGAGATCAAGGCCAGACTGGTCTACACAGCAAGTTCCAGTCTAGCTGGGGCTATAGGGAGATGTCTCAAAAAGAAAGAAATATACAACAGATAGCTTCATAAATGTGAACACCCATGAGATCATAAACTCCGGGGCATTTTAAAATATTTTTGTTATTTAATCACATATTGCAGATCTTTCCTTGTCAATGGTTTATAGTTGTGTCATTCTTACCTAATTTGGTATTCTCATATGTAATGTAAGGTGTTTTCAGCAATCTCCTCTTGATTATTTCCTGTTTTCATGGGTTATTTTGTGTTGTTGGTTTTGCTACTTTAAACTTCTCTGATGATGACTATCCCCATGTAGCTATCTATCCCTGGGACATCACCCTAGACATGAAATCACTGTGTGAGAGAAAAACACACTTGTGCAGGTTTTAATATGCATAGCCCACGTCTTCAGAAATACAGCAAGTTGCCCTACCACTGGAGATCAGGGTTGAAGGAGAAATACCAGGCCCTGAATGTGGAAGCAACGCCTCCCTGGAGACTGTGTCTCTATGATTGCCATCCCCAGGCCATCTTCTTCAATCCTGCTTCTAGCCACCTTTCCCCATATGACATAATCCCAATCACAGCACACTCCCAAAGGAAAAAAAGCATAACACCCTGAGTGTATGAGAGGGCCATGAACAAGGTGCTCTCTGCAGCTTCCTCTCTGCCCAATAAACCTACTATTCTGTTGACGTTGGTTCTTCTGTCCCTTCCCACTTCCTGTTGCCTTACGCGGGTGCTACATCCTTCTCCATCCCTTTCAGAAGCTGCCGTCAGTCTTATGTCAGCCAACCCAATGGACGAAAAACAGCTGCTGGTTCTTGTTTCAATTTCAATTATTTTTATTTGATAAGTGAGTGCCTGTGGAGCAAATATCTTTTCATGTGTTGATGAGCTGTTCCTACTTTCATTCTGCTGGGGACTTGTTCAGTTTGGGAGGCAGAAGGAGCAGGAGACAAGGGATGCCTTCAGACCCTTAGACACAGCTGTTCAAGAATTCTGTGTCCTTCAAGGCTAGCTAAAGGAACCATGAAGATTTTCCAGACTTCATCAGCTATAGGGGCCTCGTGTAATTCCTTGGGGATCCTGTTATAAAGCTATTTTGTGGCTCTATGGGGGTGGGGGCATGGATGTTTGGGTATGTGTGGGTACGTGGATATTTGTGTATATACATGTGTTCATGAGTGTGGAGGCCAGAGATTGACACTATCTTCTTTAATCATCCATCACTTTAAAAAAATTGTTTATTTTCACGTGTATAAATGTTTTGCCTACATGTATGTAAGTGTATCATGTGCTTGTAAACCTGTGGAGACCAGAAGAGATTCCCTGGAACTGGTGTTCTGGAGTGATTGTTAGCAACCATGTGAGTGCTGGGAACCAAACCCAGGTCCTCTGGAAGTACTCACAGTACCCAGTGCTCTTAACTGCTGAGCCATCTCTCCAGCCCCATCATTTTCATCTTATTGTTTGAGACAGGGTCTCTCATTGGTCTGAAGCTAGACCAGCTGGTCCATGAGATCCAGGGAGTCTCCCATCTCTTCCTCCACAGCACTGGAATTACAGGCTCAGGTGGCTGCACCTGGCTTTTTATGTGGGTGCTGGGGATCTGAATCCAGGTCCTTGCCCTTGCATGTCAAGTACTTTATAAACTGAGCCACCTTGCCAGTTCTTATTCTGTGGCTTTAAGAACATTTTAATTTCTTTATTTATTATTTTAATTTTATGTGTATGAGTGTATTGCCTGCATGTAAGTGCACCCGTGTCATTCAATGCCTGCAGAGGTCAGAAGAAGGTGCTGGATTCCCCCAGAACTGGAGTTTAGGACTGTTGTTAGCCTTCATGTGGGTGCTAGGAATGGAACCTGCGTCCTCTGCAAGAATAGCCAGTGCTCTTAACCGCCGAGCCATCTCTCCAGCCCCTTAAGAACATTTTGTATTCTACAGTTATTTGCATCATTATCTCATCCCATGCTACCCCCAAAACATTCTTACTTTCTTCTTATTAAGGACTTATCAAGGAGAGAATAGTCGTAAGATTGCATGCCACTTAAATGTATATGTATTGTATATCTATTGATAGCAAAGTGGCCAAATAAAGTTATAAATACCAGCACTTATTGATGTGTGCATTAGCTTTTGCTGTTACCTATAGGAGCAAATTCAGACTGAATGTCAGCAACTAAGCCCAACAGTGATGCATTTGTTTCTCATGGGAAGTCCACTATGGAACCATTTTCTTTTTCTTTTAGCTGTTTTATCTGGAACATATCAATTCCAACACTGTGAGGGAAGGAGGGGGATGAACAGAGCACTCGGTAATTACAACGGTGGTGATACATACCCAGTACTAGCTCTGTCCTAGTCAAGGATACCGTGAAACCGTAGGAAGCTCACAGATACTCCGTAACCATCGGCCTCATTTGTTTCAGGTATTTCAGAAGCACAAATTCCTGTCCATCTATGATGTAGAGATTATAATTATTTTACTTTTCCTGATGAGGAAAATAAATCCAGGGACGTCAAGCAACTTGCCTAAGATCACCAGGCAATGGCAGAACTGGGATTTCAACCCCATCACTCTACTTCTGAACTCTGAACTCCTAATGAGTAGATTATAAAAATCGATTTAACCAATAGTCTGATTTCATTTTTAAAAAATGAGGTCTTAGCCAAGGGAAGTGGGTGAGTGCTCTCTTACTGACCGAAAGGCAGTGTTAAACAGCTCCGCACACATGTAGCGTATACTTGTGGATAGAGTGGTAAGGTCTAAACCAATCATTGCATTTTAAAAATATATATGTAAATCATGATTTCAGTTCCGTTAGTTAATTGTTTATCTTCTGATACAACTGAAGTTAAAAATGGTTGAGAGAAGTAAAAATCCATTTTCCTATTTAGTACAGTTTGTCAGACTAGGGAAATGGGGTTGGATTTCAAAGCCACAGGCAAGCAGGCTGCAATCTGCAGCTACACAGTGGATGGGTTTTTGTTTTTTTCCTCCTTTATTTACAACTCTTTTGATAAGCCTTCAGCGAGTTACATAGGTTGTTCTAGCTGCATCTCGTTTGACTGGATTAGAATACTTGATGACAGTCTGGAGAAGTTTGAGGCAGATGGTTCTTGACATTTTTCATGGCATCAGTTACAAACCATGCAAGAAGCTCTTTCATCCTTTGTCTATCCTTCACTTAGAAGCCACTATAGTGGATCGTTACACTTTCATTTTTCACAGTGCTGATGAAGGCATACTCCGAGGCAGATGTTACTCTGCACCATTTTGAACAATTTACCTTCAGCACCGAAGCTGGCTTTGTGCTGGCTCCAGTGTATCAATTCACTCTTTCAAAACTTCAAGGTCAGTCTTTGAAACACTGGGGCTCCCTTAACAATTTAATGTTTCGTAAACTTCTCTTGGTTACAGAAACCCTGCTACTTACAGTTCCTCGTATACATGTCTGCTAATCAACACACAGGACAATTTAATAGTGTTCTTTCTCCAGAGAGAGAGAGAGAGAGAGAGAGAGAGAGAGAGCAGTCCACTCAACGAAGAGAGGAGTCAAAAAAGAAAAGAAAACCCAAAACAACAATAAAAGAAGACATGTGTGAATATAACCTGTCAGAGTGTCTTAATTTTTTCCCAAAGCAGTTCTAGAGTGAGAAGTGATTGACATTTTGAAGTACAGAATTTATCGCACATCACAACTGAGATACGAAACAAAGAGCAAGAAATCCTTCTCTTTTCTTCTCCATGTTTCGTGATTCAGTAAATTACATACTATTTAGTTCAACCAAAGACAAATAAGAGTGGGCAAAAGCTTCTTTAGGTACAGCGCAGTGTTGACAAATGGGCTCATTAGACGCAAATTGTGACAAAATTCTATTGTACTGCAGGAAAGCACAAACTTTCACTGCTCACTTACGGAATAATTTCAAAGCACTTTCCCTTTACATGCAAATGATAGTATCTGTTGAGGAAAACAGTGTGTGGGAAGTGAGTGAGACAGGGTACATGAAGGATGCACGAATACACTTCCCACCTCGTTTAAAAATAAGGACTTGAGACAGGACTGTGGGTTACATACCTTTGAACACCAGTTCTTCAAAAAGCAAAGAGGCAAGAAATGAACAGCAACAGCAAAAACAAAACATGTAACAGGACGAGTAGTCTCTTTTCTTCTCACATAAAGAAGCAACTTATAAGCAAGCGAGCATCCCTGTTGCACGCTAAACTGAATCCTGAGAGATCTTTGGTCCAGGGCCTTGAAAAAACAACTGGAAAAATCAGCCTCTTTCTTTTCTTCTTCTTGTTTCCAAGAGGATGAGATGAGACGGGAGGAAACAGCAGTTAGTTTCATTTCCTGAAGCAGCACTTCCTGGGCCATAGATCAGGCCTTGGGAAATCAGGTTAGCATTATGGGGCAGCTGTTCCCTAACTCCTTAAATACTGAGGAAGCCTGAGACGGAACCTGTAAATTGTAATAAACAAAGGAAAAAGGATGCTGATTTGCATATTAATGGTAAGGGAGTCTGTCCAGATCAAGTATACTTTTTACAAATGTGATTCTCTTTCATAATCATTGCATTTTTAGTTGATGTGGGTCTTTGAGAGCCAGCATTCACATTTGGTTACATGCTAGTCAGAGCCTTTAGTTTATCTGAGCTACCCAGTAAAGAATGGAGACTCAGTACTGCACAGGGAATTTGTTTTGACATAGGTCTTGTCCCAGGCATAGTAAGGTCAACAGATAAGGAAATGGTTACCGTTGTAAAGACTCCTTGCTGTGCTCACAGGTTTCGAAGACAGGCTTGGGGTTGTACGCCACATGGAGGAGGAGCAGGACTGGTGAGGAGGGGGAAAGGACATTGTGGAGCCTACACTGTAGATTTCAGCAAGCCAGGGTGAGGAGTACTGAACAATTTCAGCAGATCAGAACCGGGGGACTCTGTAAAAGAGGTCACTGGGTTGAGGACTATGCATTTCAAACGCACACTGAGGGTGAGTCATGTATTGTCTCTAAGAACTTGCGAACCCTGCCAATGACCACCCATACAGAGTCAGAATGAGAGGTAAAAGCCTGGCTAATACAAGAGTGCATCTCTGACCAGCCTCTCTGATAAGCTCAGGCCAGTACATGATGAGCCCAGAGCTTCAGGTCTAGGTGGGGAACAGTTAGAGGCGAAAGCGGGAGCTGGAGGCAAGAGCTCACAAAGCTTAGTGACAACCACCAGGAAATAACTGGAAAATCAGAGCAGCTACTACTGCTATAGAATGATAGGCCCAAACTTCAGCGTTCAAAACAATTAACATTACTTTTCTCAAAGCTTCCAAGCATCATGAATGTGGGCGTCTTTTATCTAGGCGCCTCCAACTCAGTATCTCTCACGACTCCGCACCAGGGCTACAGGGTGGAGCTGCTAACACTTCCAGGCAAGACTGGGAAATCTGCTTTCAAGTACACATATGCTCTCCTGAGGCCTTGGATCCTTGCTGGCTGGTGACCAGAGGCATCAGTTTGTTTCTATCTAGACTGTTCCATGGAGAGTTCAAAACACGGCAGCTACTTTTCCCAGAGTGACAGCTTCAAGAGGAAACAGCAGAGAGAGAGAGAGCAAGGCTGAGCGCAGGGGAGGCTGGAGTCCGTTGCTGTCCTTGTCTGGACATGGAATCCTGTCCCTTCTGTTGAATTTCCTTGACCGGAAGTGGGTGACTAGGTTAGGCCACACTCAAGGGGAACCTGAGCAAGACTGCATATTAGGAAATGGGGTCTCTGAGGCCTTTTAATTGTCTATCTACTACAGGACTGGACAGAATATTTTATATATATATAAAAATCTAAAACCAGAACAAGCACAGACTTCCTTTCCAGTTGTCAGTAGAAAATAAGCGTCGTGGCTGTGCTTCTGTGCTACTCGCCCCATTTTACAGGGCTTGGGAGAAGTAGCAAGTAATCTCTGATGGCGATGCCGTTGGATTCCGGTGTTCTAGCCTCCATGCGGTGCCACACAGTCACTTTAAAATGCAAGTACAGACACAAGGAGTGGAGGCTCATTGTCGGAAAATTCATACTGTTCTGAACAGAAGGTGATAACCCTGCCCGGGGCCGTCCGTTCGGAGTCAGAAAGTGGAAGGTAAAAGCATAGTTAGTTAATACAGGAGTGTAACAAGGTCGGCCGACCCAGTCATAACTTTAAGCAGACAAATAGAGGTGAAGAGTGTTGGTACAATGGCTGCTTTAGAGTTTCAGCTTGGCAAAGATGCCTAGGATTAAGGCTTCCTGTCAGGGAGCGTCTGGAGAGAAGACGCTTAGAACCTGTTGAAGGGAATACGGGGGGTATGAGGTTTCCGCACGCAATTTGGCAACGTCTATCAAAAGTTAGACTGTTGCAGATCCATTGAGCCAGAGATTTTACTTCTGGAAATTCAAGCAAAAGAAACAATAAAGCAAGTATAAAGAAAAGCATAAGCAAGGGTAGTCACTGGCATGTGTTTGAAAATGAATAAATGTGTGGAAAGATTGACAGTAGGTAACTAAAAGTAATTTCCATAAATTAGATAAATAACAGATTAAACAACACAGACATCTATTAAAACTGGAAATTTATTTCTTTTTAAAAATATGTATTTTAGGGGCTGGAGAGATGACTCAGCGGTTAAGAACACTGACTGTTCTTGCAGAAGACCCGGGTTTGAATCCCAGCACCTACATGGCAGCTAACAACTGTGCGTAATTCCAGTTCCAGGGGATCGGACAGCCTCTTCTGACCTCCGCCAGCATTGCATGATATGGGTGCACTTACCTACATGCAGGCATAACACTCATGCACACAAAATAAAAATAATAAATATTTTTTAAAATATGCATTTAATTTTTAATTAACATATGAAATGACAATTTTCCTTATGACATGTCATGAATACTTAGTTTTGGTTGCTCTGGTCCCACTCCTCTACCTCATTTTTAAAAATAAATTTTATTTTGGACTGAAGAGATGGCTCAGCCATTAAGAGCACGCTCATGCAGAGGACCCAGGTTTGGTTCCCAGCACCCACATGGTAGCTAACAACTGTCCATAACTCCAGTTGCAAGGGATCCGATGCCTTCTTCTGACCTCCACAGACACACATGACATGGGTGAACCTATGTACATGCAGGCACACACTCATACATGTAAAATAAGGTAATACATAAAATATTTTATTTTAAAATTAGCATGCACAGTAACAGATTTCCTTGTGGCATTTTTATACATACTTAGTTGAACTTGATAAAATTTTCAATTTATTTCTGCAAGGGACAACTTCTGTAAGATATTTTTGGAAGAAAAGACCAGGAATATGAAAAAGAATATACAGTCCATGTGTTAGTAACTGGGAAGCCTTATTATGAAACAGTAACTGAGATTATTTCCTGATTGGAGGACCTGTGGTTTCACTTCTTTCTTCCTGACTGTGCTTTCCTATATTTTTTATGATAAGAATGCATACATTTTGTAGTAATAGCTAGAGAATAAAAGTTCTTCTGTTTTCTTTCAGGGATATGATTCTTATACTGAGTAGCACAGGTAATTTTATTTTTAACCTTGAGGAAAGTTTACACAGTAAACACCCACTCCCAGTTTGCTAAACATCACGGAGATAGTGTGCTTAAAGAGCAAAGAGCTTCAGTTGCAGAGTAATACCAATACTAATACCAATACTACTGTGAATGGAAGAGCTAAGCACATTTTACACAGCTCAGCCACCCTTGAGTTCCCAAAATAACTTGTTGCTTAAATGTTGGGATCATTATCTTGAAAACTAGTTCATTAAGCCCTGTACACTTGATTTTTCAATGTTCCACGTATCTGGATGTTTCCTATCACAGACTCAGCTACAAATGGGCCTCCTCTCCTCTTTCACTCTGAACTCAAGCCAAGAAGACATCTGTGCCCTCAGCCCTTCCAATCTATCCCATCTGCATATTTCTCTGCATCCAGAGCAATATGGAATTTACAGGGCTGGCTTTTGTATATACCTTAAGTCATGTGATTCTTTTTAAACTTGACTTTTCTAGGGTTACAATTTTTAGGGAAAATCCTAGCACTTCAGTGTTCCCATTTGGACAATAATAATTGGAAATCTGACTGGAATTGTTGCTTTAACAAGAACTGACATCAAAACTTACCTTGTCTGCAAAGGTTTGTGAACTCCGCTTGCCATAGAAGGTACTATGGTCAAGTGATTTCTGCTGCTAGTGAAGCCAACATCATCCTTTGCCTAAATAAAGTAGAGCGTCATCTTTGGGATGAAGGAGACATTTGTTTGGCATCCAGCACATTGTGCAGGGAAGACACAGGTCAGGCTGTCCTTTGACAAATTAACCCTAAAGAACACATCTGAGAAAAAATAAGCACATCGTAACGGACTAGAATAAATAGTCCCACTTACTGATCTTCTGTCTATACTCTAAAAAAAATAACTCTTAAATGAAAGGATGAATTTAACATATTTTCACAATTAAATAATACTCCCTCTTAATTTTTCAAGTTATCATGAGAGACAATTTGATGTGAATGAATATATGTCTGGCTTTTATCTTCTGGAGAAAAAGAATGTCAGTGCCAAGATGGGTGAAGGAGCCTCTCATGACTTAATTATTCTAAACAGTCTTGGGCTTCAGTACACAGAAGATAACAGCTAACATACTGCTAAACATTTGCTAATATACCAGTCAAGACGAAGATAAAAAGATTGTATTCCAAAGGAAAAATATACTCAAGGAAAAACTTTTGTCTCGGAGTTTTGGAACAGAAGACAAAGGAACAAAAATGAATAGTGGAGGTTCAAAGGGCACCTTGTCTTCACATCTGTGCATCACCTTTGACCTTCTTCTATGTCCTTTTGTGTTGTTTGTTCTCATTTTTGTCTTTTGAAACAGAGTCTTGATATGCATCCCAGGATTGCCTTGAACTTGTAATCCTCCTGCCTTAGCTCAGTGAGTGTTGGAATGGCAGGTACTCATCACTACCACTATGCCTGGCTCTGCTCACAATTTAGGACACTTCCTCACCTGGTAACTGTTTAACCCATGCGATGTATTCCTACCGTAAGAACTGGTTCTATTTCCACTATTCGAGATATTCTCAGAAAAATCACCCTAAAAATGCCTCTCACTACAATAAAAATGTCTGAAGTTTCTTGACTGCCAGAGTACCTTTGCACACACAGTCTTATTCTCTAATACGCAGAACTGGAGGGTTTCCTGGAGTCTGTTCACATGTTCACATCACAAGGCACTTATTCTCAGAGGATCACCATGATTAGATGAAATAGACCACGGCGGGGGGGGGGAGGGCCAATAGGTTCCAACTACTCCAGACTGACCAGTGGTCATCCTAGTTCACCTCCAAGCAACAGCCTATTCTAGAAACTTCTGTAGTCCCAGACATACCTGGCTTCCCACAGGGGTGACCCGTTCCCATGCCTGTGCTTTGAAAGAGCTAGTCAGCCAGTGGCTTTCCTCTGATCTGGTTTGCCCTCGCTGGACCTTAGTTGTCTACCTCTTTCTATATTTTGTAGGTTTGAATCCCACAGTAAGATCTCAAAGAGCATAATACGGTGGGTCTCCTCTCTGGTCGAACCTCAGGAGGTCAGTCATTGCCTGGTTCTGACCATAATTCAGTCAAGCCAAAGATACCAGTGGGCTGGGGGACTCTAAAAGCCAAATCATTTTCCGAGCTGCACAAGCCAAGGAGACTGGTAAGTCTGGGGAAGTGGCCGTGTTAGGGAGACGGGAGAGCTGCTGTACCAGCGTAGCTTTCCAGACTCCTTCCCTCTTACCTCTATTGCCTTCCCAGCCTAGTCAGCAGGGAGAGCTGGCCATTCTGCCCAGTGTTGTAATGGAGAGGAAAGTCCATAGTGAGGGATCAGGAAACACCATTTGTTACCTGTGGAACGGGAAGGGAAGAAAAGTAGCTTGTAGATGCACACCCGCCTTCCCTCTTCCTGCTGACAATGCCTGCAACCTCTTATACTGTGTCAGAGAAAGAAGGAAAAAAAGCCAGCAATGTTAACAGCGGAGCAAGGACAGAGCCTGGGCTCACCACGGGTTCAACGAGTTACTTGACCAACTCCAATGGTAACTGTATTGATCCTTTTTGTTAGATAAACAAGAAACCTTCTTACAATTTATACCAATATTTTTCTTCAGTTCTCTGTTACTTGTAACCAAATGTAGTGCCTCTCTGCCCTCAAGCTCTTTAAGTAATCATGAGAAAAGGAAATGGGGCAGAAAAGAAAATATATTAGGTACTATGATGGTTAATTTTCAGGATCACCCTGATTGGACTGAGAAATGCCTGGAGATTACCAAAGTGCATCTCTGGGTGCGTCTATGAGGGCGTTCCCAGAGCCTTTTGGGTCATTAGGGCTTTGACCTAATGAATAATATAATCCATTCATGGGCTCAAAATTCAAATAGATGTTGAAGGTTAGTGGAACTAGAGAAGCCCTGACCCATTCCAGGTACTGCTGCACTTTACCTCCTGGCTGCCAGGATGTGGACTGCTCTGCTCTGCCATGCCCTGTCCACCCTGAAGAGTTGAATCCTCAAACCGTGAACCACAATTAGATCTCTCTCCCTGAAGTTGCTCTACTAGGTATTTGTCACCATGCTGAGAAAAAAGAAATACAAGCTACCTACTATGTGATGGGCACTGTTTAGACACTGTCTCATATGTTTTTCTATTTAATCTTCACAATTACTTGGTGAGGTAGGTGCTATCTACATTTTAGAGAAGAGGGAATTCAGGCATAGAAATTAAATACCTGCCCAAGGTCAATTAATTTGTGGAACCATAATTTAAATCTTCTGATTTAAAGCTCAGTTTAATTTTAATTAGTTCACATATAAAATGTGTTCCCTACCCTTTTAGAAAGCGTACATAGGATTACTGGAAAGGTGTTAGACACATTGGCTCTGTCATTAAAGTTTATGGGATGAAACTGGTGTGAAGCAGTAGTGTTAAAAACCAGCGATAGCTCAAAGTCCTAAGAGTCTTTCTTAGAAGCCACTAAGTACTTCACCAGGAGAAGTACTCATATCTGAGTAAGCACTATGGCTACCTTGGACTATTGCAAACAAATTCCAACACTTGGTAGGAAAGCAACTCAAATGACTTTGCAGATACTGCAAAGTGTCATCCCTTTCTTTGATTCTGGCCACCATATGCATCTGGAATTAGAATTATTTTTCCAGTTCTTCCTTAAAGATGCCAATCCCAAGGGATACAAGAAAGACCCTTCCTACTTTCTGATTTAGAAAATATTTTTTTCCTCAAGACCTCACCTTAGAGAAAAGTCAATGTGACAACAACTCAGTATGTTAGAAAATAGCAGAGGTCAACTGGGAGGTCTGAGAGAGGCTACTGTAAAAACCAAAACACCGTCTAGTCCAGTAAAACCCTCAGGCCTAAGAAAAACAAAAGGAAATGTTCTTATTTAACAGTATATAAGGTGATTTTAACAGGTATTTAGGCCTAGTTGTGTGTGCTGGCTTGTGCTCTAATCCCAAAACTTTAGATGTTGAGGCAGGAAAATGGTTACAAGTTCAAGGCCAGTCTAGGCTACATAATGAGTTCCAGAACAGCCTGGGCAATGGAGCAACACCTGTCTGAAAAAGCCCAAAACATTTTGGTATAAGGATTGACTCTAACAAACCAGATTTGGTGGATGATGATCGCCTTTCTTTCACTGAGCAAGGTCCTGATCCTACAGCGAGGCAGGAATGGAAAGGACGCATCAGTGAAATTTCAGTTTCATGCACAGAGCTCCCTCTCCTGCTGCAGAGTGTGTGGGTACTTACTAACTTTACTACTTAGTCTACATGATAGGCAACTAGGTGGTTAAAGAAAACTGAACATAAAAATATAGAAACATGTGAACCATAAATATAATGAACAGCAGAGTGACTGTACATAGCATTTTTGGAAGCAGAAGAGGGTACATGTACTGATCCTCCCGTCCGAAAGATAACCTGCAACTTCTCTCCCCTCCCAAATGGAGCCGTCACAGTTTCCGTCTGCATCTAGGATAGGTACCACCTCTGACCGTGCTGTTATACATAGATTCTCAGCTTGCGTCACTGTCCCCCATCAGGACATCATATTTATTTCCATAACTCTAAATTACACATTTATATGTGTGCTTAGGTATCTATTGTCTATCTTTTCTTTGTAATAGTGTCTTAAAGCAGGTAAGAACGACAGCTCCATTAGTTAAACTTTTTAGTGTTCGGCATTCACTGAAGGATGGATGGAAGGAAAGATGGATGGATGACGGACTAATGAGGAAAAGCTTCATGAAGGTGAGTTAATTATGATAATCCTTAAAAATGAGCAAAATTTAGTGAAGATTTGGTGGAAAATGTGCTCTAGTTATAAGTCAGTGGCACTGGGGAATGGACTCCACTGTGACAGGACCAGCGCTCCCTCCCCAGGCACTCTCACACTTGGATGGGAAGACAATGGGGCAGGGAAGGAGATGAAGCATCAGTCAATTCTGCACCAGTTAGTCAAATACAATATCTTTATAATTTTTAAACTATCTGCATAATTAACACATGGATGCTTTTGGCACCAAACAACATAAAAATTATGTAGAGCTAAAGCTAAAACCCTAACTCATCTCTCCTTTTATTTTATCCTCTTAATCTCATTTTTCTCTCCAGAGCTAAACATTTAAAATTGGATGAGGGGGCTGGAGAGATGGCTTAGTGGTTAAGAGCACTGGCTGCTCTTGCAGAGGACCCAGGTTCGATTCCCAGCACCCACATGGTGACTGACAACAGTCCAGTTCTAGGGGATCCAACACCCTCTTCTGACACAGGAGATCCAATGCCCTCTTCTGACCTCTGCAGCAGTGCACGACATAGGTGTGCTTATACACATGCAGGTAATACACTCATACACACAAAATAAAAATAAACAAATATTACAGGCATGTACCCTATGCCTGGCGCTCAACATATATATATGTATGTATGTATATATATATATACATATATATCCCTGTATCCTCTTCAATATTCACCCATTTATGCCCATAACATATATATTGCCAGAAATACACATAATAGCAGATTTCTAGTATGCAGAAATGAGGTTAAGGATCACAGCTTAAACTAGGAGGCTCCATCTCCACTGACCATGGGAACTCACCACAGAACATGGGCTTTCTCATTCTCCCCTCAGAGAGAAGGGCTTCTTGCTTGAACCTCATAGAACCTCAACTTTTACAGACAAGCATAGAAAATATATAAGAGCACAGATCTGAGAAGAGACGCTCTGACTAAATTCAGCATACCTGTAGGTTGGACTTTTCCTCTCAGTGTCAGAGAAGTTTACTAATTTCCACTAGCTTAGCTTAGGAGTGGATTCTTCCTGAATCCTCCATTTTACCCTTAGTCAAGCAACTTGCTCTTGTCTAACATTCTAGAACTGTGCTCAGTCCGTTAAGAAATATTTGCCGAGTTGCTCTATGCTCAGTGCTATATGAGGTTTTTCTTCTCCACGTTACTTTTCAAGCTATCTGCAAGCTCATCTTCCCCCATTGCCTTACATCAGCAAAGGTATTGCAAGTCTTGGAGGAGAAATGAGACAGGCCCCTGAAGACAGACCCCAAAATGATGGGGGTGGTTCCTATGAGTTCACTAAACACCATGCAAGCTCCATGCAGGTACTCAGAACAGACCTCATTTAAGGCCTCAGAAATGAACTCAAGCTCTTTTAATAAAACAAATATTTCACAGTTCATTTAATCCAAGATATTGAAAAGACCTGCAAAGCCTCGGGCGACCCAGTCTCCGGGGATGCTGCAGAGTCTTGAGTAGCACAGACTAGTCAGTTCCCTTCACAACTCAGCAACCACTGCACCAACACCCTCAGCCTGTTTTCTGGAACCATTGCTGATTCAATCCAAAGGAAGCTCAGGCGGGGCTTTTCCTTCTGTGTTCCTCATCATAAAACATGGAGAAGCTGGCTGTGGTGTAGCCATCACTGTCCAAATCTGTAATGTGTGGTGTTTGCTATGTTCGCTATGCAATGGGCACGGATGCAATGCTAGAGACACGGGAGTAAGCATGGCAGAGAAAGGTTTCTCACTTTCCGGACCTGATACTGTAGCACAGAAAAGAGACAAAATAGCAGAAATTTTTATGCTTCCTCCTCAAATATAGCTCATTTTTTAATTTGTTGATTGTGTGTGTGTGTGTGTGTGTGTGTGTATCACACAGAACATCCCAAACAATCTTATTCATATACCCACTTCCCAGATGGCACCCTCCCATAGCTACCCCCCCAACTGGAGCCCTTTTACTCTGTCTTCCCTCTTACTGTCTGCTCTGGTGTTGGCACCCCAGCATTCCCCACTACTTGTCCAATTTTATGTCTTACAGGGTGTATACTGAGTTCACCATTGTATAACTGTATTTATTCAACTGTGAGCCTAAAAATTTTATAGGCACTTTTGAAAGAGATGTATCTTTGCTCTGGAAATTGTTATCGAGTATGTTAAAGCTGTAATGAAATGCTTCTTCTAAAAAATAAAAAAAAGAATAAAAACTTTTAAAAAAAGAAAACGGGATAAAACAGGGGAGAAAAAGAGAGAATAATTCTGTAAAAGGTAGTGTATGATACAATAATGAATGTGATGCATAAAGTCATTCAAGAGTGTTGGAAGCTGTGGTTGGAGAAGTACGGCTTTAACTAAAGTGGACAAGGAAAGACTCATTGCGTTTGGTTGACTCATGGGTTCCAATGTAGAACTCTGGTTTCAAATTAGCATGACTTGAAATCAATTTCAGAAGAAAAGTTTCAAGGGAAGCTTCTGCGTTGGAGTGAGTGTCTAAGGAAATGGTCATCAACATCCTAACACTTCCTGTAGGAACTGTCATCTGTGCCATGGACGGCTACCAGTAAAGCAACTATGTTCTTTTTTTGTTTGGGGGTTTTTGATTTTTATGTTTGTTTTGTTTTGTTTTGCTTTTTGAGACAGGGTCTCCGGATAGCCCCTGCTGGTCTGGGACTCCTTATGTAGACCAGACTGGCCTTGAACTCAAAGAGATCCTCCTGCCTCTGCCTCCCAAGTACTGAGATCAAAGGCGTGTGCCACCACACCTGGCAAACAGCTATGTCCTTCCAGGACACTGGCTGTGCTTGATCCTCTCAATGGGAGGCCGCTGTCAATGACAGGCTACTGAATCTCTTCTTCATGGACTTTGTAGATTTGGGACCCAGGGAATACATGTCAGACTGCTTCAAAGCAGAAAGCAAAAAACTCGAGTCACAGGTGGCCATGCTTTCTACTTTGAGGAATTTGAGGCCAACACGTGGACAGTAGCCAAAACAAAGGTAGAATACTTCAAAGCGCATCTCAATTCCAGGTCGCTATGGTGATTATGAGATGGCACATGCTCCAAAATGGCCCCAGGTGCTACTACCATTATGGCAGGTTGTGAAACATTAGGGAGGTGAGACTTAGCAAGAGGAAGTAGTCACTAGGGTGAGGCCCTTAGTGGTAAATTATTCCTGGTCCCTTCCTTGTGACCCGCAAATTGATCAGCTCTTCTCCAGAACACGCTCCCACCTCCATGCCATAATGTTCTGCACAAACACATGACTTTCATCAGTCAGGGATGATCTTCTGGAACTGAGCAAAATAAGCTGATTTGTCAGGCATTTTTGTCACAGTGATAAGAAAAGTAACAACAGACTTGTGACTCTCACTTGTATTCCTACTCATCCCGAGTTTTACTGAACCTCTCATGGAAAGATCGTCTAGAACCTGCTGAAGACAAAGGCTAGGTCATGGAGAAGGGGCGACAGAGGGCAAATCTGCCATAGTATGTCGTCACATGATTTGGCTTGGCTGAGAAAACACACAAATCCCACACGTACGTCTTGTTTTCAATTTTTCTTCGCCAGAAAAAGGGAGTCATAGGTGCTCCAGAAATGGATATCCTAGCGGATTAGACCTAGGTAACTGATTCTTGCAACTCATCCTTAATGGATCTGACCCAAGGAGCTATACTACCTGGGAAGTTGTAAACAAAGATAGAGGCATGGCTATCTCCAGACTCATTCCCCTAGAGCACCTTGGATAGGGATTCAGGCACCTGCACTTTCTAAAAAGCTCCTGAGTATCTGAAACCTCTAATACGGATTTAAGTCATACTTCCCCACCATACAGAGAAAACGTGGAAAGCAGCTATGAAGTCTGAGCCAGAGCACTGACCTACTGGCTGCTCTTGAACATAGCACCTCAGGACTTTTGTATTTGCTTGGCCTCTGCCTGGGGCATCCTGCCCCGGACATGTCTTGATCTTTTGCTTCTTTCGACTATGTCTTAGAATATCTCCTAATCACAAGACCTTCCATAGTTTTCTTAGCTAATATTTCAAACTCCTTAACCCCTACTGTTTCCTTCCCCCTCCCACATTTTCCTGCCCGTTAGGACTTACCACTCTAATACCTGTGGTATGTATTTCATTTACTGTTTATCATTGTTCCACGAGGCAGGAATGTTTATCCAGTTTCCCAGGACCTGGGACAGTCCTTCGCAGAAGAAGTTGAATGACTTCTGACTGAAAGAATGAACTCCATCTTGGCTGTGAGTCTATAAAGTTTAATGACTCAAGAATCATTTGATCCCTACAACTAGAAACTAGCTTCTCCACAAGTTAGCACCCAAACACAAGTGTCTTACATCCAAACAGGTTTCAACCAGTTTCCAGAGCATCTGAAAATGTTTATCTTCCTAAGAAGGGAAAAACAATAACCAAATCAGACACAGGCTTGGCGGGCTGTGAACTGGCAGGAAGGAAAAGTGAAAGCCACGGGCTTGCCACAGCCAGCCATAGACTTCCTAAGCTTGAGTCTTACAAAGAAAGGAGCCTCCTCACTGTCCCCACCAGAAAGTTTCTGCTTCATGTCAGAATTTCTGTAACAGAAGAAAAATGTGTGCTGAAGATGTGGTAGGGGACTTAGAGGGGAGAGAGTTATATATGTGACTTCATACATAGGTCTTACATCACTGTAGAAACTTTCCTATTATTTGAATGTTTTCCAGACACCAACTAGATGAACAGCAACTTGAGAAAAGAAAGAAAGGAAAAAAAAAGAAACTCTAAGTACTTGACCACTTAACTTAAAAAGTATTAATGGATTAATTTTCATTCAGTATTTTGAGACAGGGTTTCCCTGTAGCCCCAGCTGGCCTGGAACTCACTACGTACACCAGGCTGGCCTTGAACTCACAGAGATCCGCCTGCCTCTGCTTCCAGTACTCGACATTATATATATGTATGTGTGTATATATATATATATATATATATATATATATATATATATATATATAAAACCTGTGTGTTTAATGGAGTAGAGATAGAGATCAAGCTAATTAACACCTACTGCCTCACATTTTTATGCCCATTTCATGATAAGAATATAAAATCTACACCATTAGCTCTAGTCACCATGCTGTACAGGAGATCTTTTGAACATAGCCCATTGTTCAACTGAACTTTTGTGTCCTTCAGCTACATCTTTCCATTCCTCTGCTCCAGCTGCCTCTGGTAACTACCAAGAATGTGCAGAGATTGACATGTTTAGATTCCACCTATAAGTGAGATATTTGACATCTGTCTTTCTGTGTCTGGCTTATTTCACTGAGTATAACATCGTCATTCATCCATGTTGTCATAAAAGACAGATTTTCTTCTTTTGGGGGGGCTGAAAAATAAGTATCCAGCATTCTCTTCACCCAGGCGTCCACTGACGGATTCAGTGTTTATTGATTCTGGTTGCCTCCCCCCCCTTCCCCAAACACATAAAGAAGTCCACATTGTCTCAAGTTTCCAGTGGAGAACTGAAGATAGAGAACCCGGAAAATGACCTCTTCAAACCACTTCATCTTCCCTAATGTGGGTGTGATAAAGAATCTATAAGGTTTAGCCTCAGCAGCAAAGTGGAACACATGTATAAAGCCCAGCTCCAAGCTGGAAGAGCTATAAACCCTAAGGATGGATCTCTTATCCCTTCCACCCCTGGGGCATTGGATTCACCATTAAACGATGCCACCAGTGACTCAAGAGGTCAGGAAGCCCAACCTCCTGTGGTTTCCTCGCCCACCTCATCTGTGAGCAGCATTGAGGGTCTAATTGCTACTCCCGATCGTGGTTTCTTCTGCATTTCCTCAGGCTCTGCCTTTCTCCTGACTGGTTTTCTGAAGGGTTTCCTACCAGAAACCTGTCTTTTTCCTCTGCTTCATTCCCCATTGACTAATTCACAGCATCACCACATGAACCCTAACGTTCATTTCTGATTCTCTCAAATTTTCTTTGACAGTCACCGGCTAGAGCCAAAAACATTTTCTTGAACTTCCATCTTTCCTTTCTGTTCCACTCCTACAGATAAATAATCCACAACATTTACTGTTTAAATCAGGACACTTCCATCCGAACCAATGCTAAATTGAATGGGATTCTTGTACAACAGGCAGAGATCAGAATGTTTCAGAAAATCTGTATATAAGTGCTCATTTGCTAAACTGGACTTCCCTGAATCATCTTCACACATTACTTCCCACCTGCAGGCTATATCCTTCTATGTTTTCTACATTTTTTCAACTTGGTCATCCTTCCAGATCCAACAAATAACCGGTTTCACGGTCTTTGTAAACATCTGTCTAACAATGGACAGAAAGTTGTAGTTCTCCCTCCTTTCTGCTGAACCAGATGTGGTCAGTGTGTGTATGTGATTTTTTTCCCTTTTCTTTTTTGTAACTTGGTTGTACCATGAGCTTTGTAGATGACAGCTCTGTCACCAATAGCAAAAGTTTGGACACACTTAAATCTTTTTATAATATTTAATTGTAATATATATGTGAATACCTAAGGATTTGAGAGACTTTCCATGACCGGCTCATAACTGTGTCTGTCTATGTAATTATGAGGGCAAAAAAAAAAAAAAAAAAAAAGAAATTAAAACCAACACTTCAGAATGGGCCAGTAAGTGGTACATGAGTTTTAAAATGGCTAATTAGGAGCCTGTCAGTGAACTGTGAAAGTCTCCAAAAATATAAAAGGAGTCTTCACTCAATTCTTCTTGAGTTTAATTTAGTTATCACTCTCCCCGAGGAAACTGAAATAAAGATCATAGCTAATATACAAAGACACATGGTTTAATGAAAGAAGGAGCAACAGGAAACCTCAGCTATAGAACCTATAACTGATGTAAAGGCTTTGACCCTAGAATGAAATTCTAAGAAATGTAGTTTATGCATGTGTGCATGTGCGGAGGTATATTTAGGTAAAACAAAGAGCTAAGCTATTTAAGTCGACTGCTTTATGATTCCTGGATTTGCCAACTCTTTCAATTATCTGAAAAACTTACAAGTGCTTATTACAATTCATTAAAGAATGAAAAATCATGTTTGTTCTTTTACCAAATTCCCAGCGTGCTGCCTTTGCTTAATGAACCATCCACACACTCGTGCTTTTCACCCAGAACCCAAATAATTTCTCCATCATCTTTTCCATCTGTTAACAAAAGGTTAGACGGGGAGTGAGGGTAACAACAAGCTAAAAATGAAATTTTCCTGGTACTAGAACCCCTTGTAAATTTTTATTTCAGAGCCTGTGTTACAAGTAGATGTTATTCTTGTTTTAGTTATTTTAAAATCAAAGACCTATGACATGCAGCGACTGAGGTCAGCATATTAGATACTATTGTTTCCTTAATCATACAGAAATTATCATTTTAAAGACAGATTCGCAGATTCTAGCTGTGTGTGTTCTTTAATGCAGAATTACTTCAGGTCATTTTTGAAATTATTATGTAGCAGTTCCCATTTTATGTGAATAGCTACTCCATAATTTTTCTTCCTAAAATACTCACTTTTCATGTTTGGACGATGAAAATCCAGACAATGTGTAGAAGACAGCTTGTATCTGTTCTGGGCTGGGATCTCCTATAGCTATAAAATTCTGGATGCTTTAGATGACTTGATGGCTGGAGTCTGAAATCTCCTTCAGGTGTCTTCACTCAAGTCTGACAGCTCCTGATGGCTGTTGTCCAGACCCTCAGGTGAGGTTGTTGACCTCAGCCCTTACTGCACATGCCCGGGCCTTTGCCATGGGATGGTAGAACTGCTACTGGCAGCAGCGGACCCCAAAGTCAAACGGTGTTACTTCTGCCATGTTTTTTGGCTTGAGTTGACTCTTAAGCCTTCCCAGATTCCAAGGGAGGGAGAAAAAGAGAAGGGACGCAGGTCCTTCCTTTCACTGAGAGGAGAGTCTCATATTTTGCACTGGTTATTTGAAGTCACCACAAGCTGAAGAACAAACATTCCTTGATTCTTTCCTCAGTGTGAATCTAAAATGTTCCCCAAGGCTCATGCTGTGAATGCTTGCTCCCCTTATTTTGGGAGTGTGCAGCCTTCAGGGAACGGGCCTGGCTGGTGAGGGTAGGTGACTCAGGGTCGGGCTTTGAGGCTCAGAAGTGGCCCCTAGTTCCTGCCTTGCTCTCTGTTTTCTATCCCACCACTATCAGAGCATCAGTCACTCCTCCATCATGAATTGAGCCAATCCTCATACCTCCCCACCATTATAAACTGAAACCTTATGACAACTGGAGTCAGAATAAAACTCTTCTTCTTTAGTTGTTTTTCTAGGTATTGTGGTCACAGCAATGCAGAGTAACTAATATACTCACAGCCTGGTTGCTTCCTGACAAACCTTTACAAATTGAAAATATTGTCAATTTAAAAAAGCATTTAATATATCACAGCCTAACAATTCAGTATCACAGCCTAACAAGACAGTAGAATACTCATGGTCTACGCTGGAGATGACTGGCTGGTTGGGAGCCGTGGCTTGCCACTGCCCAGTGTCTCAAAAAAGTATCAGCAGTTACAGAGAAATTCAGAAGTTAAAATTTGAAATATAATTTCTATTGAAAGCATTTCACTTTCACAGTATAAAAGTCAAAAAGTGCTTGTGCCTTTTGTAACTGAAGAACTGTCCATAATGTTTCCAGTCTGTCTTAGAGCAATCTGTGTTTAATGATTTACTTTTACTATACAACACTCTAGGCTTTCTCTTCATACCAAGATTTTTTTCAATGAACAAAAACTAGGAGGATAAAATATTAAGGAAGGGAATTCAGGGAATAGAGCGGTGGTTCAGGGATTATAAGAAATGGCTGTGCAATTCTGGGGACCAGAATTCAAATCCCAGCACCCACATAGCATGTGCCTGTAATCCCAGTTTGGAGGAGGGTCAAAAGAGGAGTATCACTGGAGATTGTTGACTGTCAGGCTAGCCAAGATCTGTGAGCTCTGGGTTTAGGGAGAGACCCTGCCTCAAAAGAAGAGGTGGAAAATGGTAAAGGAAGACACTGGACTCCCTCTGCTCATGCCCCCCCCCACATGCACATACACACACACACACACAAATAAATGTGTTTTTTTTTTAAAAAAAAAAAAAGTTTGGAAGCCCAAATGCACAGGCCACATCGCTGATATAAAAATTAAGGGGCTGAATATGCTAATAGGAAGAACCTGGAAAATCTGGATTTGTATGTGAACTTGAGTTTTTAAACACTTTGTGAACCTGAAGGATACTACAGGTAAGCCACCAATTTGCTCTTTCTGTAATTGATAGATATTGGATTATTAGATAAATTCCAATTAAAGTGATAGCTATGTGTCTGGAACCTTCCTGAATCCTCAGACTTAATGATAGGCTGACTCTATTCTTTATGGGAAGTGAATTTTCCCATATGAGAAACAAAATTCCCTGGTTAAATGGAAATGAGTTTATTCTCATCTTGAGCATCAAATTTGTGGCACAGAAATAACTGTCCATCTGTTGTAACTTTCCAGGCTCATTATTTGTTGCATTAGCAGCATAAATTATCTACCATCAGCAATTATCCTGTGTATTGTGAATAACTTCACAGATATCATGTCAAGCTTAACTCAGATTTCTGAAAAATCAGTCAGTATCCACATACTTAACTCCTGCTCCTCCTCATCCTTCTCCTCCTCTTCCTATACACACACACACACACACACACACACACACACACACACATACACACTCACCTTGGGCCATAGAATTAGATCATTTTTAACATGAGCTGTTCCTTATCTGTTGTAACGAATATGTAATGAATATGCTCTTACTTTCTGTGCTAAGTCATCTCAAGAGATTTGGACCCTAAAGAGATCACATAGCATTAGAAACCTCTTCAATTGTTATAAATCATTCATTAAGCATAATCCTAAAGACATTCACTTCCAGCCAAGATGGAGTAGCAGGTGCCTTTGCCCTCACATTCATGAAAGTACAGCAAAATACACGAAACAATGATTTTTCAGGACATAAGGAATTTGTCATCAAGGATAGTAGTCCCTGGGAGGCAGGGAGCAAGTGAGAGGAGGGGTCCCAGCTATCCCAGTGAGAGGAGCCCCAGCTACCCCAGCTTGATTCTACCTCTGGGTAGCATCAGGCAGTCTCTGAGAATACAGACATGAGGGTCTAAGGAAGATAGCCAGAGTTCACAGAGCAGAGCACTGGAAGCATTACACAGAGGGAGACCCTAAGACTTTCAGAGACCCCCCTTTAAGTGTTCAGCATTCTGCTGAACAATACTTTGCCTGAAATTAAAAACTACCAGGCATGGGCCAGTGAGATAGCTTAGCAAGTGAAGTTTTTGATGACCAAGCCTGATGATTTGAGTTCAATCACCGGGACCCACACAGTAAGAGGAGAAAACTGACCTTTGCAAGTTGTCCTCCACATAAGCACTGTGGTACATGCACTCTTCCCCCCCCACACACACAATAAATTAATTAATGTAATGAAAATTATCAGGCACATCAAGAAATGAGGAAATGAAAAGAAAATCAATTTATTGAATGGAGCCAGAATAACAGAAACAGGTATTAAAATTATTATG
>NW_008338643.1:20233-26761 GCF_000622305.1 Nannospalax galili | reverse complement strand
TGTGTAATTAGATATTTTAAAAATTAAAGATGTTAGCCGAAAGCTTGGAATCTCTCTCTCTCTCTCTCTCTCTCTCTCTCTCTCTCTCTCTCTGTCACACATGTACACATAAGCATTTTAAAATCACCAAAACTGAAGTTTGGAATAATAAAGCCTAAAATATATAAGAAGAAAACTACAGTGGATGGGATTAACAACAGATGAGATGGTAGATGAAAATTCAGCAAATAAATTTAAAGATGCAAAAATAAAAGCGATCCGAAATGAAAGAAAGACTTGGGAACAAAGGAAAATGAACAGACCATCAGGGCGCTGTGGGGCAACCTCAAGCTGTGTGTAACTGGAGCACTGGAAGGACACAGGCAGAGAAAAAGTTAATGAAAAACTGGATTGACTGGTTCCCAGCTTTCCCAGTTTAATGAAAACTACAAGCACAAGAAGCCAGGCTCTATGAACTTAAGCATATGAAGAAAAAGAATTGCAGCGATGCGCAGCCTAATTAAACTGCTCAAAACCAGGGAAAGGCAAAAACTTCACATCAAAATTCAGAACCTATGAGTGGACAGAGAAGACGAGGCTCAGAACAGATTCGTCACTGTCAACAATACATGTGAGAACACAGTGCCACAAATCTTCAAAGTATTGCTGGCCAGCCTATCAACCTGGAATTCTATACAAAGTGTTGCTGGGCAGCCTACCAACCTGGAATTCTATACCAAGCAAAATATCTTTGAAAACAAAGGTAAAATAACAACTATTTTCATATGTAGAATAAACAAACAAAAAAAGAAGTCAGACCCAGGTGTGGTAAGACACACCTCTAATCCAAGCACATGGGCAGCTGAGGCAGGGGGATGCCAAGTTCAAGATCAGCCCCCCTCATTCAGTGAAACCCTGTCTCAAAGAAAGAAACAAAACAAACCTAAAAATGTCAACATTCTGCTGTCACCATGTGAGTGAATATGTTTTGAAAAGTCCCTCAGGAATTTTCAAGGACAGACGTGCCAGATAAAAATATAGATACATCTATGCAAATGAATAACGCGTGTTATCAATGATTCCTACGCTGCAAAATATTTTTTATCATCTAAGTATTTTTGAAAAGATGAAGTTTTAAAACCAAAGTAGTGGGGGTGTTAAAACGTCTGTGACAGTGAGGAGCGTGGTGGGAAACACACAGACTGGACGTCTAAAATGAAGGTGAAGCTGCTGGGGTCTGGATGGGAGATGGTCCCCACAGGCTCATATGGTTGATCACCTGGTCTCCAGGTGGGCCACTGTTTGGGAAAGCTATGGAACCTTTAGGAGATGGAGTCTTGATGAAGGAAGTGCATTGCTGAGGCTGGACCTTGAGGTTTTAGAGCCCGGCCCCACTTCCTACGGGTCTGTTTCCAGACGACAGATGCAACGTGCTGGGCCTACCTCATGCTCCGCTGCAATGCCTTCCCCATGATGAGATGAAGGACTGCATCTGTTCTGGAACTTTAAAGTGAAGTAAGCCTTTTCTCCTTTAAGTTGGTTTTGTCAGAATGTTTAAATTTGTTTGATTTATTTATTTTTATTCTACATGTATGAGCATTTTGCCTGGATGTATGTTGGTACACCACATGCATACAATGCCCACAGAGTCAGAAGAGGGTGTTGGATCCTCTGGAACTGGAGTTATAAACATGGTTGTTAGCTGCCATGTGGGTGCTGGGAATTGAACCTGGGTCCTCTATAAGAGCAGCCATTAGCAATCTCTCCAGCCCCTTGTCAGTATATTTTATCACAACAGCAGAAGAGAAAATAAGATAATAATATAATATTTTTAAAGTGTGTATAAAATGCTATCACTTGAGGGTGGATTCAGGTATATCCAAATATATGCCAAGGTTTGAGGCATCACTAAGAAACTAGAACAAAGAGTCACAGCTTCTGCATAAACAAGGAGATAAGATAGCTTCATACACAGTGTGCAATCCAGCAGAGGGAAGAAGAGGTAGAATGAGGTAAAAATAACAGATGAGGTGAATAGAAAACACATAGAAAAATGATAGATTTAAATCTAACCATATCAAGAATCACATTCAGTATAGAATATCTGAATATTTTTTTATAAAAGCGAGAGGCTGTCATATTTTTTTAAATTGAGCTTTTAAAATATCATACGATATTTCCGACTCTCATCCGGACCCTCTCCCCGATCCATGCTTCCCCCCTCCCTCCCCACCAAACCCTATGCACTCTGCCATACATGCTGAGTCCTGTTTATTCAGGTGTTTGCACACAAATGTCCTTCAGTGTAAATGTGTCCCCTGGCGTCTAGTCAGCCCATCCAGGGGCCGGATGTAAGTCATACTCCACTCAGCAGCACCCAGTCTCAAAAAGTTCTTGATCTAGTGCTGACCCGCCACCTAGTTCTCACCTCCCCTTTGGGCCCTTGTTTAATTGAGCTGACAAGGGTCCTGCTTTGGATGCTACCACTGTGGAAGGCTCACATGAGCAAGCCTCCATTGGCCTGGAAGCCTCCACCTGGTTCATGAACCAGCCCTGGCTCTTACAATCTTTCTACCTCCACTTTCCCAATGGTCCCTGAGCAGGTAAGGTTCTATATAGGAATCCCATCCTACACTCTGCAGTCTCTTATTGTCCAAAACTTGGCCAGTTGAAGCCTTCTGTGTTTATGCACTCTGATGTATACGGAAGCCTCGCTGGTGAGAGTTGAGAGGTGCATTAGCCCTCTCTCTACCCCTTATTCTGCTGTGTTCCATGAGCCTTGGTTTAGAGATTTGACCACCGATGTGTCACCTAGTTCTGGGCATCTCCCAGGTGTGTGTTCTCTACGCCTGAACAGATGTGCAACTCGGCGGTAGCCTCCATCTGTTGCAAAAAGAAGCTTCTTTGATGAGTGCTGTACGGCATGTTTGTCACTCTAAGGGAGGTCTCTTCGATCTCACACTGTGTCCCTTCTAAGCAGCTCCTAGGTCCACATATGCATTAATGTTCACACACTCTACGCGCATTTCTTATAGGGTTTCTAGGGCATCACTTTTCCCTCTAGGTTTCCTGTCCCCCAAGATTCACTCATCTCTATTCCTTTTTTCTCCCATCCTGCCACCCTCCCTTCCCAGTCACAGAGCCCCACCATTCCCACCCTCCCCCCAGTACCTCCCGACTCCCGCCATCCTTCCGTTCCTGACTTCCCTCCCTCCCCCACACTATGGTCCCTTGCATGTCCCTCCCTCCTCTCCTTCATGCCAATTCCTCACAATTTTTCCACCTCCCTCAGGTGGCATCTGTTCCCTACTATTCTATTCCCCTCTTTCTTTACCTCCATTTTTCCCTTCCATTTTCCTGACTCCTGGCAATACATCAGAATATATATATATATACTCACATATAAGGGGTTGGAGCTACAATCCACAAATGAGTGTGAACATACGTCACTTGCTTTCCTGCATTTGTGTTACTTAGTATAACACTCTATAACTCCATCCATTTACGTGCAAATTTCCTAATTTCGTCTTTTCTTACTGCTGAGTAGAGCTCCATTGAGTAGATGTACCACATTTTCATTAACCATTCGTCAGGTGAGGGGCATTTAGGTTGTTTCCATCTCTTAGCTATTGTGAAGAGAGCAGCAACAGACACGGATGTGCAGGTATCTCTACAGTACGATGAGTCCTTTGGGTATATGCCAAGGAGTGGTATCACTGGGTCATACGGTAGGTTCATTTTTAGTTTTTTGAGGGTCTCCACACTGCTTTCCATAGCGGTAGGCCGAGTCTGCATTCCCACCAGCAGTGAATGAGCGTTCTGCTTTCTCCACATCCTCTCCCACACTTGGAGTCCTTTGTTCTCTTGATCTTGGCCAATCTGACTGGGGTAAGATGAAATCTTAAAGAGGTTTTGATTTGCATTTCTCTAAGTACTAAGGATGTTGAACACTATTTTTTTTCTTTTCTTTAATTTTTTTATTTTTTTTGTGTGTATATCACTTTTTAAGGTGGCTCTTAGCCATTTTATTTCTTCGAGAACTCTCTGTTTAGGTCTATCGCCCACTGTTTTATTGGGTCATTTATCTTCTTCTTTCTTTCTTTTTTCCTCTCAGCTGTGTATCCGGTGAAGGTTTTCTCCCACTCAGTGGGGGTTCTCTCCGCTCCCTTACTTGTTTCCTTTGCTAATACAGAAAGTTTGTAATTTAATGAGGTCCCACTTATTGATGGTGGATCTCAGTACCCGAGCAGCTGGTGTCTGATTCAGAAAGTCCTTTCCTATGACTATATCTTGGAGGGTGCTGCCTATGTTGTCTTCTAGGAGTTTCTGAGTCTCAGGTTTTACACTGAGGTCTTTGATCCATTTGGAGTTGACTTCTGTGCTGGGTGAAAGATAAAGGTCAAGTTTCATTTTTCTGCAAGTGGAGACCCAGTTTTGCCAACACCATTTGTTGAAAATGCTATCTTTCTTCCACTGTGTGTTCTTAGCACCTTTCTTGACTATCAAGTGGCTGAGGTTATATGAACTCGTGTTGGGTCTTCTATTGTGTTCCATTGATCTACGTGTCTATATTTTTAATTATTTATTTAATGACCACATGATTGGAAGAAGCATTTCATTACAGCGTTAACATATTCAACAACAATTTCCAGAGCAAAGATGCATCTCTTTCAAAATTGGCTGTAAATTTTTAGGTTCACAGTTGAATTATTAGTTATAAAATATTGAACTCGGAATAAACCCTATAAGACATAAAATTAAATGAGGTTTTAACCTTTAAAAAAGATATGCATTTCATTTTAAAATATACTGTTTCATACAGAAAAACTCATTTTTAATGCTACTAACACTTAGAAGTTTGCTCATGCACCTCTAATCTCTATGTATCTGAATATTTCTAGTCACAGTCAGTTACACTTGCATCCTTGGCACCTGAGCATGGATATAAAGTCATCAGGTAGATTTCAGTGGTAATGTTTTTCACCTCTACTACTTAACATGAAGCAAATTTGTATGCTTCTTCCTCAAATGTGACTCATTTAATTTATTCGTTGATTTTTGTGTGTATTTCATACAGAACATCCCAAACAATCTTAATCATCTATATACCCACATACCAAATGGCACCCACCCATACCTCCCCCCAATGGAGCCCATATGCTCTGTCATCCCTGTTACTGTCCACTGGGCTGTCGGCACCTTAGCCATTCCCCAGTTGGTGCTTATCCATCCACTGAATCTAGTCAGCCTATCTAGAGTCCCTTGTTTTAGGAAGGTCAGCTGTTCCTCATCTAGCAGCTATCATTTGCCAATATTCCTTCAGATAAGATTGGGGTCTGCTGTTCATTTTCCCAGTTCTGTGCTAGGTTACTATCTGGGAGTCTCTTGGGCCTTGTTTCCTGAGAAACTGATGTCCAGTTTAGAAAGTCCTTTCCTACACCTAGATCTTGTAAATTATTGTCAATGTTTTCTTCTAACAGTCTCAGAGTTTCAGGCTTCAAATTGAGGTATTTGATCCATTTGGAGTTGACTTTTGTGCAAGATGAAAGATAGGGGTTTAGTTTCATTCTTCTATAGGTAGAGATCCAGTTTTGCCAGCACCATTTGCTGAACATGCTGTCTTTCCTCCAGAGAATGTTCTTGGCCCCTTTGTCAAAAATCAGGTGGCTGAAATTGCAGGTACTTGTATTTAGGTCTTCAATTTTGTTTCACTGATCTACAGGTCTATTTTTGTGCCATGTTGTTTTTATGACTATAGCTCTGTAATACAGTTTCAAATCTGGTATAGTAATCCCCCCAGCATTCCTCTTAGTGCTCAGGGTTGCTTTAGCTATCTGAGGTCTTTTGTGCTTCAATATGAATCTTAGGAGGGGTTTTCCAATTCTGTGAAGAATGTCATGGGGATAATGAGTGGCATTGCATTGAATCTATAAATGGCTTTTGGTAGGATGGTCATTTTCACAATATTCTTCCAATCCATGAGCATGGGAGGTCCTTCCATCTTCTGATGTCTTCCTCAGTCTCTTTCTTTAAAGGTTTAAAATTTTCATTGTAGAGGTCTTTACTATCTTTGTTCAGGTTTATTCCTAGATTCTTTTTTTTTTTTTTTTTTTGCAGCTATTGTGAAGGGGAGTGTTTCCATGTACTCTTTTTCTGATTGCTGGTTAATGGTATACAGAAAGGCTCAGACTCCTGTAGATTAATTTTGTAACCTGTCACTTTACTGAAAGTGTTAATAATTTCTAGGACTTTTCTGGTGCATTTTTTGGCATCTCTTAGATATAATATCATATCCTCTGCAAAAAGATATAATTTTATCTCTTCTTTTCCAATTATTATTCCTTTAATTTCATGCTCTTGTCTTATTGCTCTTGCAATTTTCAAGCACTATGTTAAAGAGAAGTGAAAATAGTGGACAGCCTTGTCTGGTTCCTGATTTCAATGGGAATGCTTCCAGTTTTTCTCCATTTAGAATGATGTTGGCTGTGAGTAGGTGTAGGAAAGTACTTTCTAAATCAGACATCAGCTGCTCAGGCATTAAGGTCAGCA
>NW_008338643.1:12623-20045 GCF_000622305.1 Nannospalax galili | reverse complement strand
TGGTGGATGATCTTTTTGATGTGTGTCTGTATGCGGTTTGCAAGTATTTTGTTGAGAATTTTTGCATCTATGTTCATTAGGGATATGGGTTTATAGTTTTCTTTTTTGGTTGCCTCTTTACCTGACTGTGGTATTAGAGTGATGCTGGCTTCATAGAAGGAACTTGGAAGTTCTCCCTGCATTTCTTTTTTTTTAAATAAATAATTTGTTGATAATTTCATACATGCATATAAGGTGTTTTATTAAATCCATGCCCACTCCCTCTACTCCAGCTCCTCCTATATCTCCCCATCACTTATTTTCTGATAACTTCATGTAATCCTTTCTTCTTCTTTGATTTTTTTATGGGGCTTTTGGATACTCTAACATTCCCCCTTCTGAAGAGGTAACCCTAAAATCTTTTAAGGATTAGGTAAAAGCTCCCAAATATTTTCAACATTTTCGGTCTTTGGAATGGAGTAGGTTGCTAAGAGGCCCAAGGACATTGTGAGTTTTAGCCAAGAAACTGGCTACTTTCCTTTGGGGTCTTTTTATCCTAACTGCCTAGCCAATTCCTACCTCCTATTCTTATCACACCATCCTCTGAAGAGGTTACCCAAATTGCCAATAGGGAATCTGGATGCAGGCCGCTCGGACTTCTTCCATGCTGAACAGGATGCAAGGTCAGGCAATTGGAGTACCCCTTCAGTGGGTCTATCTAAAAGACTCCCAAATTGCATAACTCTTACCTCGAGGAGGAAAAAAAGTCTTTGAATCATGAATAGGAGATGTGACAGAGAAGTAAAGGCAAGAGTAATTGGCATTACAAGTTCTAGACAGGGAACTAGAAAAAAGTCAGAACTGGTCAGTTTTCAAATGTTCATATGAGAGTCCATTGGAATTTCTTGACAAGGGCTTCCAAAAGCATCCTTCTATTGGGTTCCTCCTCATTTTTCTTTTGTTTTACAAGGCTGGACTCTAGAGTGACGGATTCAGGATTTGCTTTCAGGTATTTTGATAGTTATTGGAGTGGTTAGAATCAGTGTCAATTCCCTCTCAAAGGCTTCTAGATAGGGGGAGAAAATAAATTTATCCATCATTGTAGAACAATAGCTGGTTGTTTCCCTTAGCAGGTGGGAACTACAGTATTGGAGACCAAGATTTGAAGTCTTACATCTGAGCAGCACTTTCTAGTTAGGAACAAAATCATCAATGAGAAGTAATTTTCTAAATAACTTTTTATATAGACTTAAGCCTAATGTCTGGGAAGTGTAAACCCTCAAACTCTTAAAGAAATAAACTGATGACTTTATGCTTTGGTTATACTTTCCTTTTGAGTGTTTAAGATCATACAGTTGGCCCAAACAAGTCAATTTATTTTTACACTTAAAGTCATTTGAGCATCTGTTCCTCAGGGGTCACATGAGCTTGGGAGGAGCTCCTGGCTCCTTTCTTTTACCAGTTACATCTATGTGAAGATAAGTCAAAGGTCCTGTTTGATCATGTCTGGCTTCACTTGGAAGCATGAATGAGATGTTTCCTCTGAGTTGACCCTCCTCTTTGTAGACTGGACACTGGTTCAAGTCCATCTCATGGGGTCTCCATGTCCTCCCTGAACAAGAGGAGAGGTGACTCACCACAGTTACAGGACATTTTGAGAGATGTTTCATAGTCCCCTGGAACTTAGTCAACTTTGGAGGGCAAGGGGCAAAAACTGTACTTTAAGTCTCTCTGACCACATTGGTATAAGCCTCAAACTATGACTGTTAAGCATCCAATAAGGTCATTTCCACCAGTCTGGTACTTTTAATTGTCATGTGCTATGTAGATATGGCTTGGGTAAAAATCTAAATATTCTCAGATAAACCCAGACTATATATTTTGTTCCTTAAACTAGTTGACTAAACTATGACCATAGGCATTTTAAGATTATGTGTATATTATTTTGTCTCATCCTTTATATATCATATGAACCTAAACAGATTTTCATCATTTGCTTAGGCTTTCTCATTTTTTCTATTTTGGAAAATATCTCCATTCCCATATCCTTTTAACATTTTTTATATTCTCATTTTGTTTATTTAAAAATAATTATGAGACATAATAGCATTAATGAATAAATTTTCCATCTGTTGTGAGACTTCTTTTCCTGGGGATGCTAAGCAATGCTTATTCCCTTTCAAGGCTCTAGTGTCAAGCCAATGTTTGATTAAAGTTTTACTGGGGAACCAATGAATTTATTGAGCTTACTTACCGAGATAACTGAGGGGTTGCTGAGGTTTATGTATGACCTGAGGGTATGCACACTGGAAAGCCTTTACCCAGCATGGGCCATGCCTTCCTTCCTAGCCTTCCGCAGATTGTATACTTTAGCCCTCCCCACATCCAGGGGGGCATGTGTGATAAGGGCCAAATTACATACAATTGGCTGGGAAGAGTGACTGGATAATGCTGTGAGAGTCCAATGACCCTGCTTGGCTCTCCGTTAATGAATGAGCACAATGGCTAACAAGTCCAATTGTGACAAGGTTTCTTTTTGAATAAATTAAGTAGTATTGGATGTTGATCTTCTTTAAAAGTCTGATAGAATTCTGCTGTAAATCCATCTGGTCCTGGGCTTTTGTTAGTCAGGATGTTTTGTATTACTGCTTCAATTTCCTTATGTGTTATGGGTCTCTTTAAGCTCTTGAACTCTTCTTGGTTTAGTTTTGGTGGTTCCCATGCTTTTAGATACCAGTCCATTTCTTTTATGTTTTCAAATTTATTAGCATATAAGTTTTCAAAGTATTCCCTTATAATGTTCTGTATCTTTCTGGTGTCTGTTGTGATGTTTCCCCTTTCATCTCTGATTTTGTCGGTTTGGAGGTGCTCTTCCTTTCTTTTGGTTAACTGGGCTAGTGGTCTGTCAGTCTTGTTTATCTTTCCAAACAACCAGCTCTTGGGTTCATTGATTCTTTGTATTGTTTTCTTTGTTTCTATTTCATTCATTTCTGCTCTGATTGTTTTTTCTTCTTGTCTGCTGGGTTTGGGTTTCATTTGTTGTTGCTTTTCAAGTGTCTCGAGTTGCAGTGTTAAGTCATTTATTTATGAGTTGTCATTTCTTTCTGATTTTTTAATGTAGGAACTTAGAGCCATAAACATCCCTCTAAGGACAGCTTTCATTGTGTCCCAGAGGTTTTGTTGTGTTATATTGTCCTTATCATTTAGTTCCAGGAATACTTTAATTTCTTTCTTAATTTTTCCTTTGACCCATTCATCCTTTGGTAGTGTGATGTTTAATCACCATGTGTTCAAGTACTTACTAGGGTTTCTTCCAGGGTTGTTTTTATGATTTATTGCACTGTGGTCTGATAGAATGCATGTAATCATTTCAATCTTTTTGTATTTGTTGAGGTTTGTTTTGTGATCCAATATATGGTCGATTTTGGAGAAATTTCCATGGGGCGCTGAATAGAAAGTATATTCTTGGGTGCTTGGTGGAATATTCAGTAGATGTCTGTTAGGTCCATTTGATGTATGAGATTGTTTAATTCAGAAGTCTCTCTGTTAACTCTCTGCCCTGTTGACCTGTCTAATGGAGACAATGTGGTATTGAAGTCCCCTACTATTAATGAGTTGGGATTAATCTGGGTCTTAAAGTCCTATAGCACTGTTTTTAGGAAGTTGAGTGCACCAGAGTTTGATGAGTATATGTTCATGATTATAATATCTTCTTGGTCAATTGTTCCTTTGATCAGAATGAAGTTGCCCTCTTTTTCTTTTCTGATTAGTTTTAGTATAAAGTCTATTTTACCAGATATTAGAACTGCAACGCCTGCTTTTTTCTTAGTACCATTGGCTTGGTATATTTTTTTCCATCCTTTCACCTTAAGGTGGTGCCTGTCCTTGAAAGTGAGATGAGTTACTTGCCAAGAGCAAAAAGATGGGTTTTGTTTGTTAATCCATTCAACTAGTCTGTGTCTTTTGACTGGGGGGTTCAGTCCATTGATATTTAAAGTTATTAACAAAAGATGTGTATTGAATCCTGTCAATTTTATATCTGTTCACATTCTTGGTATAGCTGGTATAGCTGTGCATTTCTATAGTTATACCTTCATTGAGTTTCTTTCCATAATCCCTTGGGTATCGTAGGTCCTTTCTTCAGCTCTGTATTGCTTCGAGGACTCTCTGAAGGGCTGGTTTGTGGACATGAATTCTTTCAGCCTATTTATGTCATGGAAGATTTTTCTTTCCCCTTCCTCTATAATAGACATTTTGTCTGGGTACAGTAACCTGGGTTGGCATCTCTTTTCCTTTTATGGGATGAAAACACCCTGAGTCTGGGAATTGCTGTCTTTCATCATGTCTAGAACACTCTCTGCTGTTTTCTCTTCAAGGCTTTACTCCTATCCATTTCTTTCCATTTCCCTTCTTGAACCTCTATCAAATACACGGGCTGTTTCATCCCTATCTTCCATGGAGAGTTTCTTTTCTGGTCCTATTTGGTGTTCTATATGCTTCTTGTATTTGTATGGGCATGTCTTTAATTTTGGGAAATTTTCTTCTGCAATCCTGTTGAAGATCTGTTCCATTCCATTATTCTGAGATTTTTCTCCTTCTGTATGCCTATGATTTGTAAGTTTGGTCTTTTTATGGTGTCACACAATTCCTGCATACTCCATTATTGTGTTTTCTTAAATAGTTCATAATCTTTGTTTGAGTGGTCTAATTCATCCACTTTATTTTCCAGTTTTGATATTCTGTTTTCCATTTCATTCATCCTATTGGTGAGGCTTTCTCTTGTTGTTTCTAATTGGCTTACTGAGTGTTTCACTTACTTCTTCATTTGAGTCTGGGCATTCTTCAATATTTCTAACTCATTTCTGAATTCATTCAGAAGTTTATCTCTATTGTCTTTCAGTTCTTTAATTTCTTTTTGTGTGTTCTTTAAATTCACTTAATTCTTTTATCATGTTTATAATTGTTCTTTTGAGTTCCATGTCCTGTGTTATCTCTATGGGGTTTTCATTGTACTGCTCTACAGGTCTCTTGGTACTTGTTGGGGATGTATTATTTTGGTTTTTCATGTTATTTTTTCTCTGTGACTTTGACATGTGTATTTCCTTTGTAGTTTCTGATTCTTGTGTGACTCAAGCCTTCCTTTGTTGACTTTAGGTCTGCTTCTTTTTGTAAACTTTATGTGCATTTGTGGTTTACTTGTTGGGCATGAAAAGCTGGTTGGCCTAGGCTTCAGGTTCTCTTTTTTGATTTTATATTGGTTGTGGCCAAATTGCTTTCATCTTGTCATTCAAGATTTCCCACAGAGGCCCAAGTTGGATGAGGATCAGATGCTCTCAGGCTTTCTCCTAAGGTCTGGATCCCTCCAGGAAAGCTGCTGGCCTCAGGAATTTGGGAGCTGGGCTGGCCTGGGAGCAGGGCCCAGGAAAGATGCTGGCTCCAGGAAGCTGGTGGCTGTGCCACCCAGGGATACAAAGGGGGGGGTGTCATTCAAGATTTCCCACAGAGGCCCAAGTTGGATGAGGATCAGATGCTCTCAGGCTTTCTCCTAAGGTCTGGATCCCTCCAGGAAAGCTGCTGGCCTCAGGAATTTGGGAGCTGGGCTGGCCTGGGAGCAGGGCCCAGGAAAGATGCTGGCTCCAGGAAGCTGGTGGCTGTGCCACCCAGGGATACAAAGGGAGGTGGGGGAGGGAACAGGCCCAGAGGGCTCCCAGGAACTGCAGGGAGGAATTGGGTTGGTCTAGATGCAAAGGAGCAGGAGCAGGAGTCAGTGGGGATTCTGGGCCAAAAGGTCAGTCCAGGGGTCTGGGGTGCCAAGACAAGAAGTGGGCCAGTATCCAGGCTAGGAGGAAAGATAGGGTGGGGGAATTGGGAGGGTGAGTGAAGCTGGAGGAGTCAAGGTGTGAAGGGTGCCGCAGGAATTTCCTGAGAAAGGTGCTGGCACCAGGAAGCCAGTGGCTGTGCCACCTGGGGATGTAAAGGGAGGTGGGGTTCATATCTATTTTTGTGCCAGTACCATGCTATTTTTATGACTATAACTCTGTAATATAAGTTGAGATCTGGTGTGGTGATTCCCCCCCAGCATTGTTTTTTGTTTTTTTTGTTTTTTTTTTTTTTGTCTTTTGTGATTCCATATGAATTTTAGGATGATTTTGTCATGCTCTGTGAAGAATGTCATGAGTATTTTGATTGAGATTGCATTCAATCTATAAATTGCTTTTGGTAAGATAGTCATTTTCACAATATTGATTCTACCAATCCATGAACATGATAGGTCTTT
Organism: Nannospalax galili; assembly: GCF_000622305.1. NCBI lineage: Eukaryota > Metazoa > Chordata > Mammalia > Rodentia > Spalacidae > Nannospalax > Nannospalax galili. Next base: position 13,789 of record NW_008338643.1, on the reverse strand, counting down.
CCATTTCCTAGTGTCTTCCTCTATCTCTTTCTTTAGAGTTTTGAAATTTTCGTTGTAGAGATCTTTAATGTCTTTGGTTAGGTTTATTCCTAAATATTTTATTTCTCTTGAGGCTAGTGAAATCAGAGGGTTTCCTCTTATGATTGCTTGTTATTGGTATATAGAAAGGCTACCAATTTTTGTAAGTTGATTTTATATCCTGCCACTTTACTGAAAGCATTAATCAATTCTAACAGTTTACTAGTGGACTTTTTGGGATCTCATATGTATAATATCATATCATCTGCAAATAGGGATAATTTGATCTCTTCTTTTCCAATTGGTACTCCTTAATTTCCTTCTCTTGTCTTATTTCTCTAGCAAGGGTTTCAAGCACTATATTGAAAAAAACTGGAGAGAGTGGACAGCCCTGTCTAGTTCCTGATTTTAATGGGAATGCTTCCAGTTTTTCTCTATTTAGGATGATGTTGGCTATGGGTTTGTTGTATATCACTTTAATTAGGTTGAGCTATGTTCCCTCCAGGCCAACTCCTTCTAGGACTTTTAACTTGAATGCATGTTGGATTTTGTCAAATGACTTTTCTGCATCTATTGAGATGACTATGTGGTTTTTGTCTTTAAGTCCATTTATGTGTTTTATTACATTTTTTGACTTTTTTATTACATTTTTTGAACCATCCCTGCATCTCTGGAATAAAACTGACTTGATCATGGTGGATGATCTTTTTGATGTGTGCCTGTATGTGGTTTGCAAGTATTTTGTTGAGTATCTTTGCATCTGTGTTCATTAAAGATATGTGTTATAGTTTTCTTTTTTGTTGTATCTTTACCTGGTTTGGGTATTAGATAGTGGTAGAAGGAGTTTGGGGGTTCTCCCTATGTTTCTATCTTTTTGAATAATTTAAGCAGTGTTGGTTGTAAATTTTCTTTGTATGTCTGGTAGAATTCTGTTGTGAATCCATCTGGGCCTGGGCTTTTTTTAGTTGGGAGATTATTACTGTTTCAATTTCCTTATTTGTTATGGGTCTGTTTAGGGTGATAATCTCTGGTTTAACTTTGGTGGTGGCCATAATTTTAGGAATTCATCCATTTCTTTTAGGTTTTCCAATTTAATGGAGTATAGATTTTTAAAGTATTCTCTTACAATATTTTGGATTTTTTTTTTT
>NW_008338643.1:10399-12055 GCF_000622305.1 Nannospalax galili | reverse complement strand
CCAGACCTTAGGACAAAGCCTGAGAGAATCTGATCCTCATCCGACTTGGGCCTCTGTTGAGAACTCCTGAGCAGCAAGACGAAAGCAATTTGGCCACTCCAATATAAAATCAAAAGAGAGAACCTGAAGCCTAGACCAACCAGATTTTCATGCCCAACAAGTAAACCACCAAGACACATAAAGTTTACAAAAAGAAGCAGACCTAAACTCAACAAAGGAAGGCTTGAGTCTCACACAAGAATCAGAAACTACAAAAGAAATCTACATGTCAAAGTCACAGAAAAAAAATAAGAACACAAAAAACCAAAATAATATATCCCCACCATATACCAACAGTCATCTAGAGGAGTACAATGACAACCTCCAAGAGATAACACAAGACATGGAACTTAAAAGAACAATTATAAACATGATAAAAGAATTCAGTGAATTTAAAGAACACACAAAGAAAGAAATCAAAGAACTCTAATGGAAGAGACAGGAAAGAAAGACATGCCCATACAAATACAAGACACATATAGAACACTAAATAGACAGGACCAGAAAAGAAACTCTTCATGGCACATCATAGTAAAAGCACTAGACGTAAGAGAGAATACTGAAAATTGCAAAAAAAAAAGAAAAAAAAAACAAAAACCACATATAAAGGAAAACACATCAGAATTACACCTGACTTTTCAGTGCAAACTATGAAAGGCAGAAGAGCCTGAACCAAGTATTCCCAGTTCTAACATGACCACAGATACCAACCCAGATTACCCAGATTACCAAAATGTCTATTATAGTCAAAGGGGAAAGAAAAATCTTCCATGACATAAATAGGCTAAAATAATTCATGTCCACAAAACCAGCCCTTCAGAGTTCTTGAAGCAATACAAAGAGCTGAAGAAAGGAATAACTATACCCAGGGGGTTATAGAAAGAAACTTAATGAAGGTTTAACTATGGAAAAGTACAGCTACACCAGGAATGTGAACAGAAATAAAAATGACAGGAATCAATACATATCTTTCATATTTAATAACTTTAAATATCAATGGACTGAACTCCCCAGTCAAAAGACACAGGCTAATGAATGGATTAAGAAACAAAACCCATCTTTTTGTTGTCTGCAAGAAACTCATCTCACTTTCAAGGACAGACACTACCTTAAGGTGAAAGATACTAAGAAAAAAATATACTAAGAAAAAAGCAGGCATTGCAATTCTAATATTTGACAAAATAGACTTTAAACTAAAATTAATCAGAAGAGATAAAGAGGGCCACTTCATTCTGATCAAAGGAACAATAAACCAAGAAGATATTAGAATCATGAACATATATTCACCAAACTCTGGTACACCCAACTTCATAAAAACAATGCTACAGGACTTTAAGACTGAGATTAACCCAAATCATTAATAGTAGGGGACTTCAATACCCCACTGTCTCCATTAGAGAGGTGAATAGGGCAGAGAGGTAACAAAGAGACATCTGAATTAAATAATACTATATATCAAATTGACCTAACAGACATCTACTGAATATTCCACCCAAGCATCAAAGAATATACATTCTGTTCAGCGCCCTATGGAACCTTCTCCAAAATTGACCACATACTGGGGCACAAAACAAACCTCAACAAATATAAAAAGATTGAAATAATTCCATGCAGTCT
>NW_008338643.1:8566-10088 GCF_000622305.1 Nannospalax galili | reverse complement strand
CAATAGCAAACCAAACCCAAAGCCAGCAGATAAGAAGAAATAACAAAAATCAGAGCAGATTGATGAAATAAAAACAAAGAAAACAATTCAAAGAATCAATGAATCTAAGAGCTGGTTCTCTGAAAAGTTAAACAAGATAGACCAAACTTATGAAAGAGTACCTCCAAATCAACAAAATCAGAGATAAAAGGGGAAACATCACAACAGACATCAGAAAGATACAGAACATTATAAGGGAATGCTTTAAAAACCTATATGCTACTAAATTTGAAAACCTAAAAGAAATGGACAGATATCTAAAGGCATGGGAACCACCAAAACTAAACCAAGAAGAGATCAACAGCTTAAACAGACCCAAAACACATGCAGAAACTGAAACAGTAGTACAAACCTCCCGACTGAAGAAAGCCCAGGACGTTTTTCCAGCAGAATTTACAGCAGAATTCTACCAGACATTTAAAGAAGAGCTATGGCCGATACTACTTAATTTATTCAAAAAGAAAAGTAGGGAGAACTTCTAAATTCCTTCTATGAAGCCAGCATCACTCTAATACCAAAGCCAGATAAAGATACAACCAAAAAAGAAAACTATAAACCCATATCCTTAATGAATATAGATATAAAAATTCTCAGCAACGTACTTGCAAACTACATACAGACACATATCAAAAAAATCATCCACCATGATCAAGTCGGCTTTATTCCAGTCAAAAAGATCATTCACCATGATCAAGTTGACTATATTTCAGAGATACAGGGATGGTTTAATACACATAAATCAATAAATGTTATAATAGATGCAGAAAAGGCCTTCTACAGAATTCAACATACATTTATGTTAAAAGTCCTAGACAGAATTGGACTGGAAGGAATACACCTCAACATAATTAAAGCTATATGAAACAAATCCGTAACCAACTTCATCCTAAATGGAGAAAAATTGGAAGCATTCCCATTAAAACCAGGAACCAGATAGGGAAGTCCACTATTCCACTCCTTTTTAACATAGTGCTTGAAACTCTTACAAGAGCAATAAGACATAAGCAGGAAATTAAAGGAGTAATTATTGGAAGAGATCAAATTAACCCCTTTTGCAGACGATATGGTAGTATATCTAAAAGATGCCAAAAATTCCACCAGAAAATTCCTAGAAATGATTAACACTTTCAATAAAGTAGCAAGTTACAAAATTAATCTACAAAAATCTGTAGCATTTCTATATACCAATAACAAGCAATCAGGAAAGAGTACATGGAAACATTCTCTTTCACAATAGCTGCAAAAAATAAAACAAAATATTTTGGAATAAACCTGACCAAAGACATTAAAGACTTCCACAATGAAAATTTTAAATCTTTAAAGCAAGAGATTGAGGAAGACATCAGAAGGAAGGACTTTCCATGCTCATGGATTGGAAAAATTAATATTGTGAAAATGACCATCCTACCAAAAACCATTTATAGATTCAATGAAATGATAATCAAAATCCCCATGACATTCTTCACAGAGTTGGAAAAAAGCG
>NW_008338643.1:0-4846 GCF_000622305.1 Nannospalax galili | reverse complement strand
GAAATTTCACTAGGTAACTGCAGTATTTGGTTCTGGTCCCTTTGTGTATTTCATTTTAGTTTTATAATTAAGTATTCACTAAGAAAGGCATTACAGAGTGTCTACTAATTGTCCTAAAGCATAGTAAAGTACAGGAATCAGCCATAAGAAAATGATCTCAGACACACAAAGTGCAAGATTAAACTATGCGTGGGCACAGTTCTTTTCCCGTCACTGTGGGATTTTTTTTTTTTTTTTTTTTTTTTTTTTTTTTGGTTAATTGGGCTAAGGGTCATCTATCTTCTTTAACCTTTCAAAGAACCAGCTCTTAGATTCATGAATTTTTTGTATTATTTTCTTTGTTTCTATTTCATTACTTTCTGCTGTGAGCTTTGTTATTTCTTCTCATCTACTAGGTTTGGGGTTGGTTTGTTCTAGCCATTTCAGAATCTTGAGTTATATTGTCAAGTCATTTACATGTGCTCTTTCTGATTTTTTTAATGTAGGCACTAAGAGCTATAGACTTACCTCTTAGGACTGCTTTTAGGGTGTCCCAGAGATTTTGTTTTGTTCTGTTCTCATTTTCATTTTGTTCCAGGGATACTTTTATTTATTTCTTAATCTCTTCTTTGACCCATTCATGATTCAGGAGTGTATTGTTTAATCTCCATGAGGTCATGTATTTACTAGATCTTCTTTTGCTGTTGATTATAAGCTTTATTGCACTGTGGTTTGATAGAAGGCATGGAATTATTTCAATTTTTTTTTTATTTGTTGACATTTGTTTTGTGCCCCAGATTGTGGTCAGTCTTAGAATAACTTGCATGAGCTGCTGAGTAGAAAGTGTATTCTTTGGTGGCTGGGTGGAATATTTTGTATATATCCATTAGATCCATTTTATATAGTATGTCATCTAGTTCAGATATCTCTCTGTTTATTCTTTGTCCAATTGACCTGTTTGTTGAAGAAAGTGGGGTATTAAAGGTGCCCACTGTCACTGAGTTGGTGCCAATCTCTGTTTTGTAGTCCCAGGCTACTGATTTTATGAAATTGGGTGCATAAATGTTCATGATTGTAATATCTTCTTTGTCAATTATTCCTTTGATTAGAATGAAATAACTCTCTTTATCTCTTCTGATGAGTTTTAATTTGAAGTCTATTTTGTCAGATATTAAAATTGCAACACTTGCTTGCTTCTTTGGGCCATTTGCTTGGAATAGTTTTTTCCATCCTTTCACCCTAAGAAGGTGAGATGAGTTTCTTGAAGACAACAAAAAGATGGGTTTTCTTTCTTGATCCATTGAACTAGCCTATGTCTTTTGACAGGGGAGTTGAGGCCATTGATATTTAGTGTTATAATTGAAAGGTGAGGATTGTATACTGTCATTTTAATTTCTTTGTGTTTGTGGCCTTATTTTGTGTTTCTGTTGTACCTTTATTTTCTTTCTGTAGCCTCTTGGGCGTACTCATTCCTTTCTTCAGTCCTTTGCATTGCTTCAAGTATTCTTTGTAGTGCTGGTTTGGAAGACATGCATTATTTCAACCTATTTGTGTCATGGAAAATTTTCTGTTCCCCTTTGACCTTGATAGTTTTGCTGGATAAAGTATTCAGGGTTGGCATGCATGGTTGTTTAGAACTGGGAATACTTTGTTCATTCCAGGCGCTTCTGCCTTTCATAGTTTGGATTGAAAAGTCAGCTGTTATTCTGATAGGTTTTCCTTTATGTGTAACTTGTTTTTCTCTACTAGCTTTCAGTACCCTCTTTTTGTTCTGTACATTTAATGTTTTTACTATGATATGTTGTGGGGACTTTCTGTTCTGATCATGTCTTAATGGTGTTCAGTGTGCTTCTTGAATCTCTATAGGTGTATCTTTCCTTAATTTGGGGAAGTTTTCTTTGATAATCCTATTAAAGATCTGTTCAATGCCATCAGTTTGATTTTCTTCTCCTTCCTGTATGCCTATAATATGTAGATTTGGTCATTTCATGTTGTCCCACATTTCCTGAGTATTCCATCCCTGGTTGTTTTTTTGTTTTTTTTTTTTTTTTTTAATTTTGCATTATCTTTGCTTAAGGAGTCCAGAACTTCAACTTTATCCTTCAGTCTTGATATTCTGTTTTCTATTTCATTCATTCTTCTTGGAAGACTTTCTCCTGTTGTTTCTATTTGGTTTATTGAGTCTTTCAGTCCTGTGTTCATTTCCATTTGGGTTTTCTTCGCTATTTCTATGTCATTAGTGAATTCCCTTTTCAAATTATGAATATTTTTGATATTTGATTAAGCTGCATATTTGTATATTCTTAAGCTTCTGTCAAAAGTTTATGCCTTTCTTCTTTGAGTTCTTTGAGTTGTGTTTTCTTGTAATTCTTTGATCATGTTTATAATTGTTCTTTTAAATTCTGTGCCCTGGAGTTCTACAGGGTGGTTCTCAATGCTGTGCACTTCTGTAGGACTCGTGGGTTTTGGGGGGGACTTATTTTCCTGTTTTTCATATTGTTTGTGTTTTCGCATTGCCATCTGGGCGTATGGATGTTCTTTGTCGGTTATGTGTTCAACAGGGACTTCTACTCTGCTTTTGTGTAATTTAATTTTGGTTCTGTTACTATTGTTTATGTAGCTTAGTTACTTTTTGTTTGGATATGCAAGATAAATTGGTGAGTATTTCAGGTTCTTGCTGTGTAGGAGACTGGTCAGTGTCCTGACTGAGCAGGTCTGTCTGCCTGATCTGGAGGCTGGGACTTTGGCGGGGAGGGGACTGCCTAGATGAGGATTTAGGGGTCTAGGGTAGGGCGGTTAGTTAATCTGTTTTAAGAAGCTAGTCTTAGGACTTGAGGTGAAGGAACTGGAGCCTGCCTGTGAGAGAGGTCTGAAGGGATGAAGTGGGGGTGGATAAGAGAAATGGGGTAGGGAGGCAGTGAGCTTGATCTGACTTACCAGAGTCCTGGCTGAGCTTGTCTGTCTGTCTGATCCAGACCACTTGGAATTTGGAGGTGAAGGGACTGCCTGGGTGAGGACTTAGAGGTCTATGGTTGGATGATTGGTTAATCTGGTTTAGGAAATTAGTCCTGGGATTTGGGGTTAAGGAATTGGAGCAAGCCTGAGAGAGAGGCTTGCAGGGGACAGAGTGTGGGTTGATGAGAGAAATGAAAGAGGGAGCCAGTGAGCATTTGGCAGTGAGGGGACCAGAGGGGCACCTGGGTGAAAACATAGGGATCTATGGTAGGGTGAGTGATTAATCTGGTTTGGGAAGGTAGTTCTGGGATTTGGGGTTAAGGAATAGGAACCGGCTTGTGAGAGAGACCTGCAGGGACAGGGATGAAAGGAATGGGGTAGCTAGTCCTCCTGTAGAGAACCAAGCTATATTCTTATCTGTTGTAAGATCAACTCTCTGCTTTTTAATCGTATAAAATAGAAATATAAACATGTAAATAAGCTACAAAGTAAAAGAATGAATAAGTATGTGTCATCCTAATAAAAGCCAAAGAATCCTGGAGTGGCCTTATTAAAACAGAACAAAGTGTATGTCAGAGCATAGAATCTTAACAGGATAAAAAGTTCATTGCACAGCATTAAAAAGATCAATTGATTAAGAGGCTATAATATAAATATTTATGTTTATAAATATTTATAAACATAATAAACATATACTTCAAAAAATACAAAATAAAAAAGTCATAGAACTATAAAAAGACACAAATTTCCTTAGTCAGAAATTGTACCATTCTTCCTTCAGTTGTCAAAAGAAAAAATAAAATCAGTAAGGATATAGAGAATTAAACTTAATCTACATTTTTATGACACCGTTAAAGACAACAGCAGAATTCTAGTCTTTCTAAACTCAGCAGAAGGTTTACCAAGACAGACAAATCATGAGCCACAAGTAACTTTTTAAAAGTTTATTATTTTTTATTTTATGTGTATGAGTGTATTGCCTGCACGTGTGTTAGTGTACCTGTGTCCTGCAGTGCCCATGGAGCTCAGAAGAGGGTGTCAGATCCCCTGACATTACAGAAGGTTGTTAGCTGCTATGTGGGTGCTGGGAATTGAACCCAGTTCCTCTGCAAGAGCATCCAGTGCTCTTAAGTGCAGTCATCTCTCCAGTTCCCACAACAAATAGCTTTTAAAGGCTTCAAGTCAAAGGATGTTCTCAGATTCCAATGGAGTGAAAAAAGAAAATAACCAATGTAAGAATAAATCCAAATATTGAAGAACTAATGCTTGCTAAATATTTTGAGGGCCAAAAAATTAAAATCTATATTAGAAAATATTTGGAATTAATTAAAATAAAAGCACACATTTTAAATTTTAATGTGATATCATTGAAGCATCACTTAGGGAAATATTAATAGTCTCAAATAGCTATATTAGTGCAGAAATAGGTCTTAAATCAATAACCTTATCTTCTCCCTTAAACAACTAGGAAAAGAATTACAAGTAAATCTCAAAGTAAAGAAAATAAAGAAGAAAGTAAGAATCAATGACATTGAAAAAGATAAAACCAGAAAAATCAATGAAACCAAAGCCAGTTCTTTGGGAAGATCAATAAAACAGAAGAATCATTTGCCACATTGATCAGGCAAAAGAGAAGACATGAAGACATGAATTACCAGCAGCAAGTATTTGAAATAACATAATTATTGAGTTTATAAATATTAAATAATTATAAGGGCTTAGCATAAATAATTGCATGCCAGTAACATCACCAACCTAAGTGAAATGGAGAAATTCCTCTAAAGACAAAATAAATAACAAAGCTCACTTAAGAGAAAGAGATATCCTGAAGAAGCCAGGACTCACACATACACATGCACACCACATAGCACATAGCACATACCACATACCACACACTACACATACATCACAC
>NW_008338642.1:16458-17014 GCF_000622305.1 Nannospalax galili | reverse complement strand
CATCGTAATGTCACAATGGAACATTTTGAAGTCATATTGCAACATTGTGATCGCACATTGGATCATTGTAATGTCATATTGGAGCACTGTGATGTCAGAAAGGGACATTGTGAGGTCATATTGTAATATTGTGATGGCACATGGGAGCAATATAATGGTACATGGGGCTATAGTGTTGGCACATTGGAGCACTCTGATGTCACATAGGAGCATTGTGATCTCAAAACGGAACACATATTTGAACACTGTGATGGCATATTGGAGCATTATGATGTCACAATGGAACCTTGAAATGTCACATTGGATCATTGTGATGTCACAATGGGTCATTGTGAAGTCATATTGAGACATTGTGTTGGCACATTGGAGCAATGTAATGGCATATGGGGCAATAGTGTTGGCACATTGGAACTTATATCTTTTTGGAGCATTGGGGTGTCACAATGGAACATTGTGAAGTCAAACGCTAACATTGTGTTGTCATTTTGGAGCATTGTGAAGTCACAATGGAACATTGTGAAGTCATACTGTAACATTGTGATGGCACATTGGAGCA
>NW_008338642.1:10862-15135 GCF_000622305.1 Nannospalax galili | reverse complement strand
TTGTGATCACACAGTGAGAATTGTAATGCCTCATTGATGAATTTTGATGACATATTGTATTGTGATCACACACAAGGGTATTGTTTTGGCACATTGGAGCATTGTGATAAAATAATGGAAAATTGTGAAGTCATACTGTAACATTGTGATAGCACATTGGAGCAGTATAATGGCACATGGGGCCATAGTGTTGGCCCATTGGAGCATTGAGATGACGAAATGGAACATTGTGCAGTGATAGTTAAACACTCTAATGGCAACATGGAGCATTGTGATGTCACATAGGAACATTGTGTTGGCACAATGGAACATTGAGGAGTCATATTGCAACATTTAGATGGCATATTATAGCATTATAATGGCACATGGGGAGATAATGTTTGCACTTTTGGACATTGTAACGTCACATTGAAGCATTGTGACGTCACAATCGAACACTGTGAATCATACTGCAACATTATGATAGCACATTGGAGCAATATTACGGCTCAAGGGGCGATACTGTTGCAGTATGATTCACAGTGTAACATTGTGATGGCACCATGGCACATTGTGATGTCATATTGCAGAAGTATGGGGGGAAATTGAGCACCATGTCTGCATATTGAGCATGGTTATGAAACAGTGGATCATTGTAATGTCAAATATGCGCATTGTGATCTCACAATGATAACCATGATGTCACAATTGAACATTGTGAGGTCATATTGTAACATTTTGAATGCACATTGGAGCATTATAATGGCACCAGAGGCAATAGTGTAGGCACATTGGAGCATTGTGATTTCACAATGGAACATTGTGAAGTCATATTGTAACATTGTGATGGCATGTTTGAGCATTGTGCTGTCACATTGGAGCATTCAGAAGTCACAATGGAATGTTGTGAAGTCATATTGTAACATTGTGATGGCATGTTTGAGCATTGTGCTGTCACATTGGAGCATTCAGAAGTCACAATGGAATGTTGTGAAGTCATATTGTAACATTGTGATGGCATGTTTGAGCATTGTGCTGTCACATTGGAGCATTCAGAAGTCACAATGGAATGTTGTGAAGTCATATTGTAACATTGTGATGGCATGTTTGAGCATTGTGCTGTCACATTGGAGCATTCAGAAGTCACAATGGAATGTTGTGAAGTCATATTGTAACATTGTGATGGCATGTTTGAGCATTGTGCTGTCACATTGGAGCATTCAGAAGTCACAATGGAATGTTGTGAAGTCATATTGTAACATTGTGATGGCATGTTTGAGCATTGTGCTGTCACATTGGAGCATTCAGAAGTCACAATGGAATGTTGTGAAGTCATATTGTAACATTGTGATGGCATGTTTGAGCATTGTGCTGTCACATTGGAGCATTCAGAAGTCACAATGGAATGTTGTGAAGTCATATTGTAACATTGTGATGGCATGTTTGAGCATTGTGCTGTCACATTGGAGCATTCAGAAGTCACAATGGAATGTTGTGAAGTCATATTGTAACATTGTGATGGCATGTTTGAGCATTGTGCTGTCACATTGGAGCATTCAGAAGTCACAATGGAATGTTGTGAAGTCATATTGTAACATTGTGATGGCATGTTTGAGCATTGTGCTGTCACATTGGAGCATTCAGAAGTCACAATGGAATGTTGTGAAGTCATATTGTAACATTGTGATGGCATGTTTGAGCATTGTGCTGTCACATTGGAGCATTCAGAAGTCACAATGGAATGTTGTGAAGTCATATTGTAACATTGTGATGGCATGTTTGAGCATTGTGCTGTCACATTGGAGCATTCAGAAGTCACAATGGAATGTTGTGAAGTCATATTGTAACATTGTGATGGCACATTGGAGCAAGATAATGGCACATGTGTGCCACACCACCTCCAGTGGAGCCCACGTGAGGAACTCTCCGTGGGTCGAGGCTGAGAAAACTTCAAAGGAAGAATGCTTCCTGGAGAATGGCTGTGTTAAAAAAGCATGCTGTGTACTTGGCTGTACTTTGCTTGCTATTATCTTTATGACTGTCCCTCTTGATCAAAACCTTGATGTTGAGAATAAGGTCCTAGGAACTCAGTTTCCTCAGATGACCTTGTCTCCTGATGCACCTTTACTGCTTAAAGCTAGAATAGAAGCTGCTAGAAATAATCAGTCATGGAATATCATGGATAGAATAGAACAGGCAAAGCTGATTCTTGTTAATAATAATAGCATACTTTAGCAATGTATTTTGATCGACCTGTGTTTTGCTTTTGTTTCTGAAATCAGAACTCTTAGAAAATGGTTAACCGCAGAACAATGGCTTATTGATGTAATCATGTAACTTTGCAGTACTTAACTTGAGCCCTGCAGCTGCAAAAATACACTCAGACTTTCAGCAAGCTCTTGTGTGTCTGTCTGTTTGTCACTCGCCGAATCCTTGTCCACCCTCTCGAGGACCTTGCTCCGGTCAGACTGAACTGCTCCGGTCTGTGCTGGTCCATCACAGGTGGCACCCGCAAACAGGGACCCTTGGAGGGTAAGCTATCTCTCCATTTTTTTCTCTTTTAATATTTTTCAGGCAAGGATAGGACCTCGTCAGAGCGCTACAGGCTCACTGGTAAAGGATCACCAGGTTAAGAAGACGAGTAGGTAAAGTACCATGGGGCATTCACAGTCTAAGAATAGAGCCTTTTTCCTGTCAATTTTGAATCATATGTTGGAATAAAGAGGTAGTAAAGTCCCCAAAAATGTTTGGCAGAATTTTATGATTTTTTATTAAGAGTCAGCCCTTGGTTTCCAGAAGAGGGCCGTCTTTCATTAGCAGATTGGAAAAAAGTAGGTCGGGACATTCGCAAATATTATGAACAGCATGGTCCAGGGGAAGTTCCTGCCCCGGACTTTCCAATTTGGGTCCAAATTAGAGATTTACTTTCTGATAAAATGGAAATGGAGTTTCTCATTGAAGAAGCCCCCTCTGAGGGAGATGAGGCAATTCCAATAAATTATAAGAAAGATAAGAATAAGACTTACAACACTAACAGTGTTGCTGATAAGAGTTGTAATAAATCTAGCAGCAGTAGTACCAAGCTAATAACATCAAAATTCAACCCAAATGATGATTCGCTAGATGATGGTGACCAATGGGATCTAGATAATCAAGCAGCCCATTATCATGATGATGACAAAGACGCCCCTGAGGAAGATGATCCCTTTGCCCCTGCAATCCCCATTCCTAAAAGAAAACCTTTAGGAAAGCACAATATGGGTTTTCGGGGGGCCATGCAAGAGGCACGTAGAAATGGGGATCTCTTATTTTGTTACCCATTAACAGTGTTTGACGACGGACCTCCTATGTGGGAACCTTTGCCATTAAAAACACTTAAGGAATTACAAACAGCAGTTAAGGATATGGGGTCTTCATCACCATATGCATTACAAATTGTAGAAATGATTGGTAGTATGTGGTTGACACCTTATGATTGGCAGCAAACGGCTAAATCAGTGCTGTCTCCTGGACATTATATACTATGGAGAACTGAATATGAAGATGCCGCCCGAGAGCTAGTGCAAAAATCAATTTTAAAAAAAGGAGACAAGCCTACAATGGCAATGCTAATGGGAAGAGGTGTGTTTGCGGCACCTCAAGATCAAATTAATATACCAAAAACAGTACTGGAAGATATTTCTAGATTGGCAGTAACAGCCTGGAGAAAGCTTCCAGGAGCAGGTGGTACAACCACTGTTCTTTCTGGAATTAGACAAAAACAGGAAGAACCTTATGAAGAATTTATTGCAAGGTTGGAGGAAGCTTTACAAAGAATGATGCCTACTTCTGAAGGGTCAGATATATTATTGAAACAGTTAGCTTGGGAATATATTAGACCAATAAAAAAGACAGGTTCATTGCAGGATTATATAAAAGCCTGCATAGATGCCTCACCAGCAGTGGTCCAAGGAATGGCCTATGCTGCAGCAATGAAGGGACAGCATTTTAGCGCCTACATTCAGAATCTTAAAAGCAGACCTCAGACCAATAATGAGGGGGCCTGTTTCTCATGTGGAAAGCCAGGTCACATGAGTAAAGAATGTTTCAGTAAAAATAAAAAAAACAATAATGGAGAGAGAAAACCTGGTAATAAGCGAGAACCTCCTGGGATCTGTCCTAGGTGCAAGAAAGGAAAACATTGGAAAAATGAATGTAAGTATAAGTATCATAAAGATGGGATACCCCTAGATAGGAAGAAGAAAAGGAAAAAAATAAATAAAATAAAATAAAATGAGGAGGGGGCAGGACCTCA
>NW_008338642.1:6136-10162 GCF_000622305.1 Nannospalax galili | reverse complement strand
AAGTGATTCCAGGAGTCATAGACTCTGATTTCACAGGAGAAATAAAAATAATGCTTAGACCTCTTAAAGAAGTGGCACAGATATATAAAAATCAGAGAATGGCCCCTTACCTCAGAGAAAATACAGGCTGTAGAGGAATTAGTGAAAGAACAGCTAGATAAAGGGCATTTAGTAGAATCAACCAGTCCCTGGAATACACCTATATTTGTCATTAAGAAAAAATCTGGTAAGTGGAGACTATTGCAAGATTTAAGAGCAATAAATGAAACCATGCATGACATGGGGGCTTTACAGCTTGGTCTGCCTTCACCGGTGGCAATTCCCTTTGACTTATTTATTATCATTATAGACTTGCAAGATTGTTTCTTTACAATACAATTAAGTCCTGAAGATTCTCAGAGATTTGCTTTCAGTGTTCCCTCATCTAATTTAAAGCAACCTTTTCAAAGATATCAATGAAAGTACTTCCCCAAGGGATGAAAAATAGTTCAACTTTATGTCAAAAATTTGTGGATAAAGCATTGATAGATACTAGGATCAAATACAAGGATGCTTATATAATACACTATATGGACGATATTTTATTGGCCCATAAAACTAAAGGTTTTGTAGAATTAATATTAAAAGACATGATTTTATCATTAACTAAATATGGTCTTATAATAGCTCCAGATAAAATACAATATAATAGGCCTCTATACTATTTAGGAAAGGTCAAAAGTCATTGGCGAGCAAGGAATCAGCTCACAAAAAATGAGTATTAGAATAGATAAATTGAAAACTTTAAATGATTTTCAAAAACTATTAGGGAATATAAACTGGGTAAGATCTTATTTAAAAATAACTACAGGAGAATTACACCCCCTATTTGAATTATTAAAAGGAGATGCTAATCCTAAATCACAACGACAATTAACACGAGGAGCTTTAGAAAAAATAATATTGGTAGAAGAAAAACTACAGACAGCTAAGGTAAAACAAGTTAATTATAAAGCACCATGGGATTTAATAATAATAAAAACATCATATACCCCAACTGCATGTTTATGGCAAGAAGGAATCTTGGAATGGATACATTTACCCCATGCACAAGTTAAAATGGTATCTTCTTATATTTATTTACGTAGCCAAGTAATAATTAAGGCGAGAATTAGATCAAAAGAATTATTTGGTAGAGATGTACATAATATAGTTATCCCTTATAAAAGACAGCAATTAGAGTATTTATTACAAAATGATAAATTATGCAGGAGCATCTTCCCCAACATCCTATATTGAGATTTGTACAGGAAACAGACATAATATTTCCCTCAAAGGTTAAAGAAACGCCTTTAGAAGATGCTATATTAATTTTCACAGATGGCTCCTCAAATGGAACATCTGTGGTTTACTCACCAGATAGACCACCTTTAATAAAAAGGTATGAAAATTTTTCTGCTCAGCAAGTGGTGATCTCTGTGGTTATCATGGCAACAGAATATTATACTCAACCTTTTAACCTATATACTGATTCTAAATATATAGTTAATCTATTTCCAGCAATAGAGACAGCCCTACTCTCTATTCTCAGGATGCTCGAAAATATTGCCTTTGCTACAGAAATTAAAACAAACTATTAATAACAGAAGGGAAAAAATGTACATAGGACATATACGAAGTCATACTAACTTACCAGGACCTTTATCCTTAGGGAACAGAATGGCTGACTTGCTTACTAAGGAAGTAATAATTAATGTCATAGAATTGGCTCAGCAAAGTCATGAAGTACATCATCAAAATGCTTTAGCGCTTAAAAGAATGTTTAACATTACTAGAGAACAAGCTAGAAAAATAATAAAAAAAAAAAACTGCAATTGTTGCCCAAAAACTTATTATCCTCAAAAAATGGGTGTTAATCCTGGAGGGTTAAAACCTCAAGTCCTATGACAAATGGATGTGACTCACATCCCAGAATTTGGCAGGCTTGCTTTTGTACATGTTCCTGTGGGTACATGCTCTCATGCTGTTTTTGCCTGGGCAAAAACAGAAAAAGCAGTCAAAGACATTATTGAACACATGATTGCAAGTTTTATGGTATTGGGCATCCCAAAACAATTAAAGACTGATAATGCCCCAACTTATACTTCAAATACTTTTAGGAAATTTTGTGATACATGGGGAATAAGACATATCACTGGTATCCCATACAATCCACAAGGCCAAGCCATTATAGAAAAAATTCATCAAAATCTTAAGTTACAACTGCAAAGATTAAGAGAAGAGGGACATTATTATTCCCCACACCAATTACTTAATCATGCTTTTTTTTACTTTAAACCATCTTAATACAGATCAGAATAACTTAACCCCTATGCAAAAGCACTGGGAGGAAATAAAAGTGTCAAATTACCCACAAGTTCTGTGGAAAGACCTCTTGTCGGGTCAATGGAAAGGGCCCGATGTCCTAATAACCTCGGGAAGAGGATATGCATGTGTGTTTCCACAGGATGCTGAAGCTCCCATCTGGATTCCTGACAGGTTCATCAGGCCCTACAATGAAGTCTCGAAAAAGAACCAGAAAGACACTGAGAGACATGACCAGAAACGTAGGGAGACTCAGGATTTCTCATCTACAGAGCAAGGCATCACAGGAAGCCAGTCTGCCCACCTGGGAACAAGTGAAAAAATTGACTCATGAAGTGGAAAACATTGTGGTCACAACAGGACAACCGATCACAAAAGAAAATATGTTTCTTTCTGTTATGGCAGTTTTGACTGTACAGGCAACTGTTGCATCTGGGAATTTTATTGGGCTTATGTTCCCGATTCTCCTCTCCTACATCCAGTGGGATGGGGAGATGAATCACAAATCAAGATAGTGACTAATAGCAGCCAGTTACTGGGTGGTTCTGAAGATTTTGGGACTACTCATATGACTTCAATCATATCAGATTATGAGGGAATGTCTGATACTACTCCTATTTGGATAGCCTTAAAAGAGAAAGTACCTCCAGGATGCTTGCCTGTCAACTATAGAACCTTCTATACTGATGCTCCTGGATCACAGCTCTGATTCTGGCAAAAGATTAATGTGGGAATTGGGGATGATGACTTTGGGATATCATACCTATAATGAAAACTTTTTAGATCCTGATATTGACATGCTTTTAGAAAACTGTCTTCAAAAATGTCATGATAAAGATCAATTTTGGGATTCCTTTATCACTTATCCAAAATGGCTAGATTGTAGATTTTCTTCAGTATCTAAACATCAGCCTTTAGGGTCTAAGGATTCTATTTATGACTTCTCTATACCAAATCCTGATTATAATTATACTGAATATTTCAGAAATAAAACAAAAGATTTAATGGATTTATTCCTAATACTCTGGGGAAGCCAGTCAAAAGATGGTATATGCCAGGATGGGTGGCGCTTGTCTATGTGAGCCACTCACCTAAGCATAATAAATGGGCATTTTTTCGAGTCTCTTCCGGCTTTTTGCTGTGGTGAACATGTTACTGCTCAAGAGACCAAAAGAAAATATATCTACCTCATTGGGGGTAAGAGCTTGTATTACTTATCCTTATGGGATATTGGCAGGAAAACCTAATAATAACAGCATAACCAATTATGGAAAATCATACCATGTAAAATGTATTGATTGTGTTTTTACAAATTGTCTTACTTCTGCATTAGACAAAGATTATTCTGTAATAGTACTCTTGAAGAGACCAAGTTTTGTTATACTTCCAGTTGACCTCGAGGAATATTCTTGGTACGATAATTCCGCTTTACAAACTTTGAAAAATCTTAATGAGCTCATTAGACCTAAGAGATTTATATCTACTTTGATATTGGGTATAGGTGCATTAATCGCCATTTTAACCTCACTTACTGTTTCTACTGTAGCCTTGGTACAAAAAGTTAGAATGGCACATTTTGTAAATAATCTCAATAAAAATATTTCTTTAGCATTAGCAGATCAATATAGTATTAACGAAAAGTTAGATATGAGATTAACTGCTTTAGAGGAAATAGTGTTAGCT
>NW_008338642.1:3138-3886 GCF_000622305.1 Nannospalax galili | reverse complement strand
CAAAGGAACATTGTGAAGTCATATTGTAACATTGTGATGGCACATTGGAGCAAAATAATGGTACATGGGGCGATAGTGATGGCAAATTGTAGCATTGTGTTGTCACATTGGAGTCTTGTGATGTCACAGTGGAACATTAGGAAGTCATGTTGTAAAATTTTGATGGCACCGTGGAGCATTTTGATGTCACATTGACAGGTTGTGAGGGGACATTGAGCACTGTGTTTGCACATTATGCATGGTGATGACACAATGGATCAAGTAATGGCACAATTTTGCATAGTGATGTCACAATGAGCAACGTGATGACTCAATGTAATATCGTGAAGTCATATTATAATATTCTGATGGTACAATGGAGCATTGTAATGTCACAATGAAACATTTGGAAGTCATACTGTAACATTGTGATGGCACATTGGAGCATTATAATGTTATATTGCAGCACTGTGATGTAAAAAGGACCATTTTGAAGTCATATTGTAACATTGTGATGGCACATTAGAGCAATATAATGACACATGGGGTGATAGTGTGGGCACATTGGAGAACTTTGATGTCACATTGGAGCATATTGAAATCATATTGGAACACTGTGAAGTCATATTGGAACATTGTGATGGCACATTGGAGCACTGTGAGGTCACCTTTGAGCATTGTGATGTCACATTGGATCACTGTGATATCACAATGGAACACTGTGAAGTCATATTGTAACATTGTGATGGCACCATAGTGCATTGTGATG
>NW_008338642.1:1363-2668 GCF_000622305.1 Nannospalax galili | reverse complement strand
AGAACATTGTGAAGTCATATTGTAACATGGTGATGTCATATTCAGGGATTGTGGGGGTGCATTGAGCCCCGTGTTTTCATATTAAGCATGGTTATGACACAGTAGATGATGGTAATATCACAATTTGCAGTGATTTTACAATGAGAACTGTGATATCATAATGGAACATTGAGAATTCATATAGTAACATTTTGATTGTGATGTCACAATGGTACATTTTGAAGAGATATTGTAACATTGGGATGACACCATGGAGTATTGTAATGTCACATTCGGGGATTGTGAGGGGACATTGAACACTGTCTTTGCATGTTGAGCATGGTGACGAGACAATTGATCATGGTAATGACACAATTGCCCATAGTAATTTAACAATGAGCATTGTGATGTTACATTGGAACACTGTGAAGTCATACTATAACATTGTGATGGCACAATGGAGCATTGTGATGTCCTTCACAATGGAACACTGACAAGTCATCCTGTAACATTGTGATGGCACCATGGCGCATTGTGATGTCATATTTCTGAATTGTGGGGGGAAATTGAGCACCATGTCTGCATATTGAGTGTGGTCACGAAACAGTGGATCATTGTAATGTGAAATATGTGCATAGTTATTTCACAATGAGCAATGTGATGTCACAATTGAACATTGTGAGGTCATATTGTAACATTTTTAATGCACATTGGGGCACTATAATGGCACAGGAGGCGATAGCATAGGCACAATGGAGCATTGTGATTTCAAAATGGAACATTGTGAAGTCATATTGTAAAATTGTGATGGCACGTTGGAACATTGTGATGTCACACTGGGTGATTGTGAGGGGAAATTGAGCACTGTGTTTGTGTATTGAGCATGGTGACGACACAATGGACCATAGGAATCACACAATGGCAGCTTGTGATGGCACAATGAGCATTGTGATTGCCGAATATAACATTGTGAAGTCATATTGTAACACTGTGATGGCATATTGAAGCCATATAATGCACATGTGGATATAGCGTTGGCAAACAGGAGCATTGGGATGCCACATTGGAGCATTATGATGACATATTGGAGCATTGTGATGTCACATTGGGGTATTGTAAGGTGGCATTAAGCACCATGTTTGCATATTCAGCATGGTGGCGACACAATGGTTTACTGTAATGACACAATGGAGCATTGTGATATCACATTGGAGCATAGTGATGACACATTGGGGCATTGTGATGTCCCATTGGGGGATTGTGAGGGGACACTGAGCACCGTGTTTGCATATTGAGCATGGTGACGACACAGTGGATCATTGAAAT
>NW_008338642.1:0-561 GCF_000622305.1 Nannospalax galili | reverse complement strand
GTTATGATGGCACATTGGAGAAATATAATGGCACATTGGGCCATAGTGTTGGTACATTAACGCATTGTGATGTTGCAATGAGCATTGTGATGGCACAATGGAACATTGTGAAGTCATACTATGGTATTGTGAAGGCACATTGAAGGAACATAATGGCACATTTGGCCATAATGTTGGCACTTTGGAGCATTGTGATGTCATTTTGGAGAACTGTGATGTCACATAGGAGCATTGTGATGACACATTGGAACACTGGGATGTCATATCAGGGAATTTGGAGCTGACATTGAGCACTGTTTCTGCATATTGAGCATGTTGAACTACAAAATGGATCCTTGTAATGACACAAAGGGGAATTGTGATGGCACAATGAGAATTGTGATGGCGCAATGGAACATTTTGAAGTAATATTCTAACATTGTGATGGCACATTGGAGCAATATAATGGCACATGGGGCCATTGTGTTGACACATTGGAGCATTGTGATGTTACAGTGGAGCATTGTGATTTAACATTGGTGCATTGTGATGACACATGAGATCATTGTGATGTCATTTGGG
>NW_008338641.1:0-1239 GCF_000622305.1 Nannospalax galili | reverse complement strand
CTTTCATCTCTGATTTTGTTGATTTGGAGATGTTCTTTCTTTCTTTTGGTTGACTGGGCTAGCGGGCTGTTAATCTTGTTTATCTTTTCAAAGAACCAGCTCTTGCATTTGCTGATTCTTTGTATTGTTTCCTTTGTTTCTATTTCTTGTTTCAATTTCATTAATTTCTGCCCTGATTTTTGTTATTTCTTCTTGTCTGCTGGGTTTGGGTTTCATTTGCGGTTGCTTTTCAAGCATGTTGAGTTGCAACGTTAAGTCATTTATTTGTGTTCTTTCTGGTTATTTGATATAGGCACTTAGAGCTATAAATTTCCCTCTAAGGACCACTTTCAGTGTGTCCCAGAGGTTTTGTCATGTTGTATTGTCATTTTCATTTAATTCCAGGAATACTTTTATGTCTTTCTTAATTTCTCTTTCAGCCCATTCATCATTCAGTAGTGTGCTGTTACATCTCCATGTGTTCATGAGGTGATTAGGGCTTTTTCGGGTGTTGATTGTAAGCTTTATTGCATTGTGGTCTGATAGAATGCATGGAATTATTTCAATTTTTTTGTATTTGTTGAGGTTTGTTTTGTGCCCCAGTAAGGGAATTATTTCAATTTTTTTGTATTTTTTGAGGTTTGTTTTGTGCCCCAGTAAGTGATTGCTTTTGGAGAAAGTTCCATGGGGTGCTGAGTAGAAAGTATGTCCTTTGGTGCTTGGATAGAATACTCGGTAGATGTCTGTTAAGTCCATTTGATATATGGTATTGTTTAATTCAGATGTCTCTCTGTTAACTCTCTACCCTATTGACTTATCTAATGGAGACAGTGGGGTATTGAAGTACCCTATTATTAATGAGTTGGGGTTAATCTGGGTCTTAAAGTCCTGTAGTATTGTTTTTATGAAGTTGGGTGCACCAGAGTTTGGTGAATACATGTTCATGATTGTAATATCTTTTTGATTCATTGTTCCTTTGATTAAAATGAACTACCAGAGTTTGGTGAATATATGTTCATGATTGTAATATCTTTTTGATTCATGGTTCCTTTGATTAAAATGAAGTGGCCCTCTTTGTCTCTTATGATTTCTTTTAAAGTCTATTTTGTCAGATATTAGAATTGCTACACCTGCTTTTTTCTTAATACCATTTGCTTTGTATATTTTTTTCCATCCTTCCACTTTGAGATAGTGTCTGTCATTGAAAGCAAGATGAGTTTCTTTCAGACAACAAAAAGATGGGTTTTGTTTCTTAATCCA
>NW_008338640.1:0-447 GCF_000622305.1 Nannospalax galili | reverse complement strand
AGTTGAGTCAGTTTCAACATAGTCTGTTTCCCCCAGATAAATTTAGAAGATAAACAGGCCCCTGCACCCATGACCAGACCATTGTAAGAGCTGTCTGAGCCCCAGCTGCTTCCCCCTGATAAGTTTCACAACTTACCAACTCCTGCCTTCAAAGGAGGAGACTATTTTTATCCTCTCACAGAACCACCAAAGCTACTTTTTTTTTTTTTTTTTTTTTTTTCGCCTTTTTGAGACAGGGTCTCCCTGTAGCCCCAGCTGTCCTGGAACTCACTATGTAGACCAGGCTGGCCTTGAACCAAAGCTACTTTTATCCTCTTGCCAAAGCTGTTTTTTCCTCCCCTGCCTTCCCCATTCCCTACTTCCTAACCCTATAAAAGCCTCCAGCCAACAGCCTGCAAGCTGGTGGTCTTTCCTCAATCCTGGAGTTGACAGCCTCCCCTGGCAACT
>NW_008338639.1:2165-2474 GCF_000622305.1 Nannospalax galili | reverse complement strand
GAGGACGCACTGCTGTATTCATGATCTGTACAGATTTAAGAAACAAATTATAAACTGGGTATGGTGGTGCTTGCTTGCAATCCCAGCGAGCCAGGAGGCAGGAGGATCGGGATTTCAAGGTCGTCTTCAGCTACCTCTGCTACATACTGAGTTCAAGGCCAGCAACATGAGAACCAGTAAAAAAGAAAAAAAGAAAAGAAACAAACAACAAACAGAACAGATTACCAATAGTGTGCTTTTTATAATCTTGATTTTGGAGTTTTAAATGTAGAAATTAGGTTTCAGAGAATTTTTTACTTTCACTTTTGT
>NW_008338639.1:0-925 GCF_000622305.1 Nannospalax galili | reverse complement strand
ATATGATATACACTCACACACAGATACACACAAATGAAAATAAATCTTTTTAAAGTATATTATAGCTCTTGGACTAGGTATGATAGTTCATGGTTTGGGTTGCCTTTTCGTCATGGTTGCTGATCCTGAACACATTTTCATGTGCTTATTTTCCATTTGAACTCTTTTTATGGTGAAATACCTGTTCTTCCACGCTTTGGCAAATGGAATGCCTTTGCATTTTTTTATAGAAAATTAATTTCTATAAATTAATTTATGTGGATGTGTTTTTTTACTGTATCTGCTCCATCAATCCATGCTATCGATCCATTTGGTAGCATCCTGCTGTTATGATTACAGTAGTCTTGATACATCATAAAATCAGAGCATGGGAGAACTCCAGCTTTCTTTAAGCTGCTTTGGTCATTCTGCCTCCTGTGTTTTATCATCTAAATCTCAGAAACATCTTGGTAGATCTACAGAATTCCTCGGAGGAGTTTGACTGAAACAGCTTTAAACCTGTAGACCAATTTGAAGAGATATGACAACATGACAATATTGGGTCTGCAAATGCAGGACCACAGCATGTCATGGTATTTATATTAGTCCCCTTTGATTTATTTACCTCACTCAGCATGTGTTTGTTTTTTTACATTTATGTCCATTTCCATTTTGGTACTATGGGAAATGGTAGTTTTAAATCTTTAAATTTGTTTTCCAACTTTTTATTGCTACTATAGAGAAATGAAATTGATTCTGTGTTAAGCTTGTATCTTATGATAATGCTAAATTTCTTTGTTAATTCTAGTAGTTTTTCTTACACATTACTTGGATTTTTTGTGTGGACAGGCAGATGATCTGTGAATAAGAACAGTGTGCCTAGATGGAACTGGTGAAAGAAAGGAGCCAGGGGCTCCTCCCAAGTCCGTGTAACCCCTGCAGAACA
>NW_008338638.1:0-1302 GCF_000622305.1 Nannospalax galili | reverse complement strand
TAAAGAATAGTTTCACCACTTTAAAAATATAACTTCTAAGTTTTCATGAAAATACCCATGTTTTCTAGCACAACCCATATGGAAGAGTGCACATCTCCCAAGTTTCCACCTAACTGGCTCACATTATTATTGTAAGGTTTACATAGTAAATTACTAGCACGGAGATCAACTTTACAAATCTCATCAAATACCTAGCTTTTGGGAGAAGGCTGGGGGTGATGATACACTCGGCACAGGTGGTACTGAGCCCTGCCAGATGCCTTTCCTGTTGCATCAGGTTGCAGTTCTGCTGTCCAGACCTGGACTGCCCTGGAATTGTGCCCCAGCAGCAGGACCACAGCCCAAGGAGCAGCGTGCTGTGCTGCAGCAGCTGCTTCTGCAGAAGGTAGATGCCGAGCCGGTATTGATGAGCTTGCTAATTTGTTTAGTAGACAGAATTCAGAGCAGGAACAGGATTTGTCTGCTAGCTGTCATCATCCATCAGCCCCAGGCTGCCCCAGGCTGTGTGCTTGCTTTTTGCCAGCTTCTAATTTTGCTCTATTTTTCCTTAGCTTCAATCTACTTTATACATTTATTATAATTGAGAGAATGGTGGTTGAGATAAAAACGGTGGGAAAATATAGTACTTGTGTTTCACTCCTGAGCTAGAGGGTTCTCAGGTACTCTTGTTTGGTGGTAAGACAGGAATCAGCCTGGCCTTGTCCATCCCTGCCTGACGGTGCTAGGGATGGAAGACCTCACACATGAGACCCGAGGCACAGTCTGACAGCAGGACTTACAAAGCTGCTTCATGTTTTTCTGTCTCCACCAAGCTCAGAGGTTGTACCAATCGAGTGTTTCTTTGGAGAGACCCATACAAGTCATTTATTCATTTAAAAATTATCTTCCAAGTGTTGGATATTATTATAAGTGGGAGAAATAAGTGCATTGGTGAATAAGGCAGCTTTAAACACCTGGTCTGGAGGGGTTTAAAATATGAGAGTTAAGATAGAAATAAGAATATATGTACATATGTATACATACACCCACATTTACACACTATATATATTACATATTTATATATTAAGATAATGATAAATGAAAGAACTCAAGTAGAGAAGGGCAGGGCTGGGTGCTGTATTAGATGATAAAGTCAGGCACAGTTCTTTGCGCAGATCTGAGTTTGAATGATGAGGGACAAGTCCTGTGAACATCTGTGAGGAGGTGGAAGGCAGGGAAGTGGTTCAGATAAAGAGTTAGCAAAGGCTCTGGGTGCCTTGTAGGACAGCTGGAGAGCCAGGGTTGCTAGGTTAGTGGTGATGG
>NW_008338637.1:0-441 GCF_000622305.1 Nannospalax galili | reverse complement strand
CTGAAAGTTGTGATTTAACACTAAGAACATGATTGGGCTACTAGTATTTCACTTTGAGTACCTTTCAGTTGGTATGATTGACCCCATTTTATAGCTTACAAATAACACATAAAAGATGTTTTTGAAATTAGAAATATTTTTGTCATGAACTGTATCAACTCACTATTACAATGAAATACTCAAGGCAGCTACTTTCTAAAGAAAAGAACTTTCTTTGGGCTCATCAGTGTAGAGATGTCAGGTCTAAGGCCCTCATTTGTGATGGCCTTCTTGCTGACAGAATCCTGAGCTAGGACAAAGCATCCTATGGCAAGAGACAGGAAGAGAGTCTATTCAGATATATGTCTGGTTTCTGTCCCAAAGTCACCAGGACTCAATCACAGGCACTTTAGTCTAAGGACTTTATCTAAATCTAATTATTTCCCAAAGGCCTTACCTCCA
>NW_008338636.1:0-763 GCF_000622305.1 Nannospalax galili | reverse complement strand
AGCAGCAATAAATATGAATGTGTGAATATCTCTGTGGTAGGATATGGAGTTCTCTAGGTATATGTTTAGAAGCTGCCTGATATGGTAATTCTATTTTTACTTTTTTGAGGAGCCTCCAAAATAACTTCTATAGTGGCTATATTAATTTGTACTCCCACAGCAATGAATATGTATTCCTCTTTCTCCACATCCTCTCCAATATTTGTTGTCAAATTTCTTACTGACTGCCATTCTGACTAGGTGAGGTAGTATTTTGAAGTAGTTTTAACTGGGCATGGTGGCACACACCTTTAATCCCAACACTCCAGAGGCAGAAGCAGATAGATCTCTATGAGACTGAGGCCAGTCTGGTCTACACTGAGAGTTCCAGGTTAGCTGGGGCTACAGCGAGACCCTGTCTCAAAAAGAGAAAACAGTCAAAGTCGTTTTAGTTTGCATCTCTCTGATGACTAGAAACACTGGACACTTTAAAATAGTTGTTGGCCATTTGTGGTTCTTCTTTTGAAAAGTGTCCATTTCATTGGCCCATTTGTTAGTTAGCAGTTTTCTTTCCTTGGTGTTTAAATTTCTACAGGTTGCTATAAATTCTGGATATTAGCCTCCTGACTGAAGGATCACTAGTAAAACTTTTCTCCTGCTCTGTGGACTGTCTTTGTGCTTCACTGACAGTTTCTTTTGCTGGGAAGAAAGTCTCTAATTTCATGTTGTCCTGCCTGTTGATACTTAGGGGCTAGTTCCTGTGCTACTGAAGTTCTGTTCAGAA
>NW_008338635.1:0-735 GCF_000622305.1 Nannospalax galili | reverse complement strand
TATATATATGTATACATTTCTCCACAGCACATCTATAAGTCAGTAGCCAGGCCATAATCACTTCTCGTATAAATTATAGCTATAATCTGCTCGTCAGTCTTGTTTCCAGTCTTCCCTCTCACAATTATTCTCCATAATATAAAACATATTTCCAAAATTCAAATATAGGATTCCCATTACTCTCCTTAAAATTGTCCTTGAGTCTCCATCTACCCCTAGGCACAATGAAAACGCTATTCATAAGCTAATTGGCGATTACTTCTCTTGCCTCTGGCACTTTATGCTTCTAACTCTAGGTCTTGAATGGAGCACATTCTTTCTCTCATGCTCTGAGAGTTATATTTGATCTTTCTAATATCCAGAGTTCTTTTCTATCCTCTTTGATTCTCTGCTATTAGTTGACATTCAGAGCAACACTGAGCTATTACTTCATTAAGAACCTGGACTTTTCAAGTCATTTTTCCTTTTTCAACCAATATTAACAGATAATTCTTTTTATATTTTTTTGCTGCCCCAATAGAGGAATCTTTTTATTACACATTTATGCTTATTGGAGTTGCTTTCTTGATATATGCTTATGACACAATCATATATATGTGTGTATATATATATTTATTTATTTATTCACATATTGCCTGTGTGTAGGTAAATGCACCCCTGTTGTGCAATGCCGGCGGAGGTCAAAAGAGTCTGTCGGATCCCCTGGGACTGGAGTTATGGACAGTTGTTAGCTGC
>NW_008338634.1:0-454 GCF_000622305.1 Nannospalax galili | reverse complement strand
TGCCCGCCCGATTTACTCATATTTCAGCAAGCCTGGTCTATTTCAAATGCATGTGTTTCAGCACAGCGTGGAGGGCAGGTGCCTCTTCTCAGCTCTGTCCTCGTCTGCGACGCTTGTGTCTCTGTCTCTCAGCTTTTCTTACCGTAACGTTCCCCCGCAAGCAACCCCCTAAAGCCTCAGTGTCCTAGGTCAGCGGTGGCTCATTTCACAGGACCATCTCTGCTACAAACAGCTCAGCTCTAAACAGAGGTGAAGTTCAGGTGGGCTGGCATGGGTATGACGGAAGGGGCAGACTCTACCTGGACGTGCCAGCCACATGGAGAAACACAGCGCTCAAAATGAGCACTAGAAATGCATAATCCACTTTTTAAAATTATTATTTTTATTTTATGAGTACGAGTGCATTGCCTGCAGGTCGGTAGGTACACCCATGTCATGGAATGCCGTGGAGGTC
>NW_008338633.1:0-563 GCF_000622305.1 Nannospalax galili | reverse complement strand
TTTATTTTTAGCTATTCTGATATGTATCACACTGTCATTTTATTTCTCTATTCATATTTACTAGTAAAATGTATGCATTTTCATGATTTTTAAAATGTTTCATTATTTTATTTGCAAAGTCTTTGGTCAAGTTTTTGTCCAATTATTTCATTTAGTTTTTTAATTACATGTATGATTGTGTTTGAGTTTAGGTGTGTGCAAGTGAGTATAGGTGTCTATGGAGGTCAGAGGCTTCTGACCCCCTGGAGCTAGAGTTGCAGGTGGTTGTGAGCCACCCAAATTGGAAAATTGGAATTGACTCTTTTCAAATCAATTTGTACACCATCTTTCAAATACTTTTGATATATTATGCATATTCATAGTATATTTTTCCAAAATATCAATTTTCCAAATTATGAGGAAAAATATTTCACCGTCTTTATGTCTGATAATCACAATATATATCACTTTAATATGTAATAGTACATGGGTTGTTCACATGAATGAGATCAATGTGTGTGTGTGTGTAAGACGTGTCTGTGTGTGCATACAGCATCTGCTGATCAAATCAATGAGTCTCAAAC
>NW_008338632.1:0-774 GCF_000622305.1 Nannospalax galili | reverse complement strand
AGAACCCAGACTTAGAAATATGACTAAAAGAAGGCACAAAAGAAAAAGAGCTTTGTCAATAAGTTGTGCTAGAAAGATAGCACAATAATGATCAAAAAATGAATCTTGGCTAAAGGTCACAGCTCACGCTAACATCATGCAATTAACCCATAGATCATAGACTTAACTGCAATTTTAAAACTAAAAATTCTACAAAATATACATTGCAGAAATCGTTTGAATCCAGGGCTAGGTGGAGTTCTTAGATTTGACACCAAAAGCATGTTCCTAAAAACACAAAAGTAAATGACAGAAACAGTCATTTTCATTTCATGAAAATTTACAACTTTGGCTCTGTGGAAGACCATATGAGAAAGATGTGAAAAGAAGCCACGGGCTAGGAGAAAAGATCTGCAAAGCACATATGTGACAAAGGACTTGTGTTCAGATTGTAGAAAGAACTCACAAAATTCTATAGTAAATAAGAAGACAATTCTTTAGAAAAGACATGGCGAGCTGGACAGCTAGTTCAGTGGTTAAGAACACTCTTGAAGAGGACCTGGGTTTGGTTCCCAGCACCCACATAGTGGCTAACAACAATTCATAACTCTAGTTCCAGAGAATCCAAAACCCTATTCTGACCTCTGTAGGCACTGCACAACATGGATGCACCTGCATACATGCAGGCAATACACGCAAACACATAAAGTAAAAATAATAAATAAAATATTTTACCAAAGACATGGACTGAAATTTCACTCAAAATGACCCAGAGATAAACACCTGGAAAAATAT
>NW_008338631.1:0-398 GCF_000622305.1 Nannospalax galili | reverse complement strand
AGTTTCCCCTCTCCAATTCTTCTTTCTCATCCCCTCCATCTCAGGCAGAACATTCTTCCCAAATTCTCCTCCTTTGCATCTTCTTTTTCAGTGCGACCCACTGAGTTTAATCACTGTTTCTTTTTTTTTTTTTTTTTTAAATCTTTCTTGGGCTGGGCTGTTGCTCAATGGTAGGCGTAGAGTACCTGCCTAACAAGATGAGACTCTGAGTTAGATCCTCAGTCCTGCAAATAATTAGATGATTGATGATAGATAGATGATATATAGAAGATAGATGATAGTTAGATAGATAGATGATAGATAGATATATAGATGATAGATGATATATAGATAGATAGATAATAGAAAGATGATAGATGATAGATAATAGATAGATAGATAGATAGATAGATAGATAG
>NW_008338630.1:0-485 GCF_000622305.1 Nannospalax galili | reverse complement strand
ACACAACATCCAGTGAGATACAAGCAGTAATTAAAAATCTACAAACTAAACAAAAGTGAGGGCCAGATGGATTCTGGACAGAATTCTACCACACCTTCAAAGAAGAATTGACATTGATACTCCCCAAATTACTCCATAAAATGGAAAAGAAAGACACACTACTAAATTATGTTTATGGTCAGTACACGGTCTTGATACCAAAATCAGAATAGAACCGAAAAGCAAAGTTCAAGTCGTTCTCTCTAATGCAGACACAAAAACCCTCAATAAAATCCTTTCAACCCTTAAAAAGAACACTTCAGAAAGATTATCCACTGTGATCAAGTCAACTTCTAAGAAATGCAGTGATGGTTTGACATATGTAAATTAATAAATACAATGTGCCACATAAATAGACTCAAGATCAGAAACCACATGATCATTTCATTAGATATAAAAATATCTTTTGACAAATTCCAACACCCTCTTGTAACAAAAGTCCTAGA
>NW_008338629.1:0-435 GCF_000622305.1 Nannospalax galili | reverse complement strand
AAAGGGGCTGTACCACTGACTGAGCTGAGTTCTGTGTCTTACTGCCTACGACCCAGTCTCTCCGGAGAGGGCTGTCTCTTTGTAAGCCATGACTCACAGAAACCCAGCTTTCGATGTCTCCGCACCTTCCCATGCGATCCGGCAGCTGACGGATCTCGGATCTCGAGGAAGTGCACGGTGGATTCGGACGGAACTGACCGGGCCAGCCCCGGTAGCAGAGAGCCTCAACAACACGGAGAAGCAGGGACCCGCCAACAACGCGGAGAGCCAGGGACCCAAACAGCAGACGGTGCCCCGCCCAGCAGCTGGCGCTCCGAGATCCCCGCATGCCCATACAAAAATGTTTCCACCAAAGAAAAACTTTTGTGATTCTGTCATAATCATTTTGGGAATTTATTTTTAATGGTCCACTTCAAGGACACTAGCCACATGCTG
>NW_008338628.1:0-395 GCF_000622305.1 Nannospalax galili | reverse complement strand
AGGCTTGGCATCTCCAAGAGGGAATGCAGATGTGGACTTCCACACTCTTAGGTGGGACATCCTGCCTTCTGGGTATTCCACAAAGCATGGTATAGAAAGGGCCAACAAAACCCTTCCCGACTGGTAAAGTGCTTGCTTTGAATGCATGAGGACCTGAGTTTGATCCGTAGAATCTATGTCAAATAAAAAAAAAAATAGGTATGACGGTGCATGTTTGTAATTCCACTGTGGGGAAGATGGAGGCAGATGGGTCTCTGGGTTCACTGGCCAGACAGACAAGCTGGCTCTTCAGTGTGCTCCACACCAATGAGAGAGCATGTCTTGTCTCCAAAAATAAAATGGCTGGGAGTGGTGGCGCACGCCTTTAATCCCAGCACCCGGGAGGCAGAGGCAGG
>NW_008338627.1:0-959 GCF_000622305.1 Nannospalax galili | reverse complement strand
TTCCTGGGTCGCGGCCGCCACCGCCTCCTCCTGCCGCGGTCGGGGCCGGAGCGGCTGCGGTTGGTGTGGCAGAGGCGGTGGCGAGACCTGGGCTGGGCTGCTAAGAGCCCACGGGCTCCGGACCAAGGTCGAGGGGGCCACTCGGGGGCCCCGAGCGGTGCTGCAGGCACCGCGGGGAAGGCGGGGTGGCCCCGGACGCACTCTGCGATGAGGCAGCGCATCTTGCAGAGCAGAAACCCCCGACGCTGCAGGGGCTGCGCGCCAGGCTTCTCGAAGGTTTCTCGACGCCTCCAGGCCCGGCTGCTCCTCCTGGTCAGACTACACCACGCCGCGCCGCAGGAAGTGCTGGGGCTGGAGCCGCGCCACCCTCTCCCGCGCCACGGCCTGGCCTCCATCAGTGCGCAGGGGGCGTCTCGGCGACCGCCATCACCTGCCATCTCTGCGGGCCAAGGACACACCGGCCCTGCATGAGCATGACCCCGCTGCATCTGCCAGGGTCGCGGGATGACAGCGCCGCCCCTGGGCCCTTCCCAACCCCCGCAGCAGAGGTGGCCTGGCCCGAACGTGCCCGCGGGCTCGGGGCGAGAGGCTGTAGACCCGACCCGGAGGCGCGGACGAGAAGGGGATGCCCAGCCCGGGGCTGCGGATTCAACCCGTCTCGGGCGTCCGGTGGACCTCAGGAGAGACGACCTGGTAGGTGTCCCTGAGAACTACAGAAAGGCTGGGGAGTCCGGAGACAGGGGTCGAGGCCGGCCTGGGAACCGACCCACTGGGCTGTCCGGCCTCCTGCCGAGGGGACAGGGAGGCTCGGCTCCAGGCGCGAGTAAACAGCCAACCGCAGGCTTCCACGAAGGCAGGCCAGGCCGCACAAGGAGCGGACTGGGGCGACGCAGCGGGCACACAGAGGCGGCAGCCAGGAGGGCTCCACAGGCGGCTTCAATTCGGGGGCGGGGAGGCGG
>NW_008338626.1:0-387 GCF_000622305.1 Nannospalax galili | reverse complement strand
GGAACTACAAGTTGAAGTACACTTTTTCTTCCACAAATTGCTTTTGGTTGTGGTATTTTATCACAGCAACTAAAAGTAACTATTGCAATGTTGTTTGTTCCGTTTTTTGTTTTGTTTTTGTCTTTTGAGACATGGTCTCCTTGTAGCCCTAGCTGGCTGGAATTTTCTATGTAGATCAGGTTGGCCTCGAACTCACAAAGATCGGCCTGCCTCTGCCTCCCCAGTGCTGGGATTAAAGGCGTGCGCCATCATGCCCAGCTGCTTGTTTATTTTTTCACTTGTGCATGGGCATGCCAGTGCGCTCTCTCTCTCTCTCTCTCTCTCTCTCTCTCTATGTGTGTGTAGATCAAAGGGCAGCTTTCAGGAGTCAGTTCTCTTCTTCCATCA
>NW_008338625.1:0-292 GCF_000622305.1 Nannospalax galili | reverse complement strand
GTGTGTGTGTGTGTGTGTGTGTGTGTGTGCATGTGTGTGTGCGTGTCCCTCTCTATCTCTTTCTCTCTGTCCCTCTCTGTCTCTCTCTCGTTTTCTGTGTATCTCTCTGCTTTTTTCTTTGTTTCTCATCTGTCTCTGTTCTCTCTCTCTCTCTCTCTCTCTCTCTCTCTCTCTCCCCCACCCACCATAAGGTGAGCAGCCTCTCTGTCATATGTTCCTACTCCACAGTGTTCTTCTTCAACACAGACCTGAGTTCCAGAAAGCCAGCTGGCCATTAACTGAAACCGTTGAC
>NW_008338624.1:0-461 GCF_000622305.1 Nannospalax galili | reverse complement strand
AGGTGGCCCCTCACAGAGCCCAGGGAGTGGTTCCCACCAGAAGCCAGATAACTGATTTGGCATTTAAGGCTACTTTCCTAGGTATAGTCAACAGAAGAGATTGGGTATAGTGCCTGGGGTCCAAAATCCCTTTACTCATCCCTGGAGCCCTTGGAGCGAGATGAACAGCATCGACAGGGCATTTCCCCATACCAGGACCTTCTCATTTAACCCTCCAGTGTGAATGCCTGATGAAACTCGGGCTCAGAGAGGTTAAGTGACTCATCTAATGTCACACAGCAGGTAAGCAGCTCTCCCCACTTAGAGCTGGATAGATTCTGCTGGACTCTTTCTCCACCACCCAGAGCTGGTTTGGGTGGTGCCCCTAGTGGGGCTGCATGGGGTTTAGGAAGCCGTGTAGAGAAGAAATCAGAAAGTTGTTTTGGTGTGGGCAAGAGTGTGCAGGATTTTGATGGCCCTCC
>NW_008338623.1:0-560 GCF_000622305.1 Nannospalax galili | reverse complement strand
TACAAATTATGGAATGTGGCAATTTAGGCAACCACAAATTGTTTTATTTACTTAATAATAAGATGACTAAAGTAACAATAAATAGGGTATGTGCTTGCTGCAGGGATTGCAGGCGGACCGAGCAATTTTTATTGAGGTAAGCTAGCTAATATATTAATTTCTAAAATACTGACACCTTGAAGATTTTAAATGATTCATTTGAAATTCAATTAAAATGTATTTTCTATCTATATTTGATTTAAATTGCAAAAAGAATACACATGAGGAGACCCCTATATAGGTTGCAGAATATAATTTAAGAAAGCTATCATGTCCCCCAGTCTATTTGCATTTCCCATCTGTCCCAGTGTATACAGGTGTGTGCGAATGCTCAAGGAGATCAAGAGTCCTGATGGGGCAAAGTTAATACAGATGCTAGAACTTATTCAGGCCAATGGAGACTTTAAATGATGAATTACAACTGACCACTTTAATCTAGAAAGTTGTGGAAATTTTGGCAATAAATTAATAGCCTTCAAAATAATAAGATGTCACCAACCAGAGTGGTATTCTGTATCTTT
>NW_008338622.1:0-451 GCF_000622305.1 Nannospalax galili | reverse complement strand
CATCAGTCGCTTGTCGTCCCATTACACAGCAAGGAGGACACAGAAAAAAACATTTTCAAGGAATTTCCATCCTATTACAAGAAAAAGATCTGAAACAATGCACACGGTTAAATTACGACATCTATTGAAGGACAATGAATGGAGTGCAGAAAATAATCCTTGGAGGGGGGAGATGATGCAAGTGAACGCCCAGGGCGGTCAAGTTTAATAAATAATTAGAGTTACGTGAGGGAACGACGGAGGAAGAACGAGAGCGGTTGTCTGAGAGTCTGAGAACACGCACCCCAAGCACAGAGAGCAGCCAAGGGGCAGGCCAGGAGGCCCCTGTGTCAAAGCCAGAGCAGTTTAGAAATACAGTCAGAGGTTTGGTGTAGGAGGAAGTACAACCAGCGCGTGCACGCTGCAAACGTGCCAAAAACATCTGGCTGAGGCAAACCTGTTCTGCCAAAAG
>NW_008338621.1:0-492 GCF_000622305.1 Nannospalax galili | reverse complement strand
CATATTCTTCTGTCTAAAGCAGTTTATCCTTGTTAGTTTTTCATAAGCCATATTTGATTTCTCATAAAATAACAATGCTTATAGGAAATTTTCTTAAACCTAAATTGCTAAACTTATTTTAACTATACTTATCAACTACAAAATACAACAAAACTATTACAACAAAAATTAGTAATATCAACAAGAAAATGTTGAATTAGTTTATTGAATTTCACTGTATTTATAGACCAATAGGAAAAGACTTTCATCTACATAATGATTGAACAGTACTTCAGAAAGTACTATATTTCCTTAGAAGGTAAAGTTCGTTAGCTTATATGTTTTGTAATTAATTTGTTACTATTTATCTTTGGCATCTGAGCACTTAGTTCTAGGCAAACAATTTTACAATGAAAAATCTATTAACCTCTGTGAATAAATCATTTTGTGTAAATTAAATTTCCTAATTAACTCATTCTTTGAAAAACTGATTTTAAGCTTGATTCCTAAAAG
>NW_008338620.1:0-1629 GCF_000622305.1 Nannospalax galili | reverse complement strand
GCCTCTGCCTCCCAAGTGCTGGGATCAAAGGCATGTGCCACCACACCTGGTGATTTTTATACATTTTAACACATTTTGCAGACAACTCAAGGGAAGAGAAGAGAACTTTTATGCCACAGATCCTATTTCTGTCATAACTATTGGTAGCTCAATAGAATTAATCTTTCCAGCATATTGGCCTATCACCTGACTGACTACCTTTTGTTAACAATTCTAGCTTCAATCCACCTCTTTTCCCATGGTCACACATTTGACCTTGTCATTATTGTTATGGACATAAGGGCTAAACTGTATCCTCCCCCTACAAGTTCATGTGCTGAAGCCTAGCCTCCATTAGCCATGAATATGATTTTTATTAGTATATAAGACAGTTTTACAGGCCATTACTTAACATGAAGTTAGTAGGTTGGATCAAAATTGCTATAATTGGTGTCCTTATGAAAGGGGGAAATTTGGGCACAGAGGCAAATCCAGGGAGAACATGTGAAGACATGAGTGAGTGTTGTATTCTACATGCCCAGTGCCACCATAGATGAGCCATGCACCACCAAATAGAAGGTATGGAATAATTTTTTCTCAAAGGTCCTCTATCTTGAACTTCTAGCTTCCAGAACTCAGATAATTTCTATTGTTGAAATAACTCAGTTTGTCGTATTTTATTAATAACAGCCTTAAAAATTAGTTCAATTATTGTTGAGATCTGGCTATATAGTACTCTCAAATTCTCCATATTGTATAAAAAAGGAGTTTTTCAGGCTGTGCAGTACCCTAGGAGACACCATTTTACAAGCATATTTTTACTCCATTTTGAGGGTAGAATATGACTCCTTTGTCTTTTTTTGGCATTGCCATTTGTTTGGCACCACTCATGCAGCAAAGACTGATAAATGGCATAGAAAGAGTACCACTCTATAATTTTATTGGGGTGAATAGAGACTTTTGGGGCATATGGTCATATTAAAATCATATCAGAGAAACCAGGCCAAGAACCTATCAAACACACCTGACCAAGGAGAGGTATAATTCCCTTTCCTGGACCTCATAGGGAGGTGGATACCTAGACTGCAATGGCATGGCCCTGCTGACCTGATACCCAGAACATGCCCAGGACTGTGAAGCTGCCACTGGGCTAGGTCCCCTGCTGTTGATGTGGCCTATTTGATTGCCTGCCATCCAGCTGTTCACCTGTCTGCACCTGAACCCACAGTTTCCTGCTCTGAGCCAGTTCTTTTCTTTCCACACAGCTAGACTCTATCCTTCAACCTTACTTTCATCCTTCACTCCTTGGTGAGATGCAGCAGCAGTTCCCTCCTGGTGCTAGTCTTGGGTTTGCTAACCTGTCTATACAGATTCTGTTAATATGTCTATCAGCCCACTTCTGATACCTTTTAACTCCTAACTGTGCTGTAGGTTCTTTAATTTGTATTCGTTCTATTACATATCTATCTATCTGTCTGTCTATCTATCATCTATCTATCTATCTATCTATCTATCTATCTATCTATCTATCTATCAGTCTCTCTGTCTATCATCTATCTTCTATCTATCGATCTATCTGTCTATCTATCATCTATCTTCCTATCTATCTGTCTGTCTATCTATCATCTATCTATCATCTATCTATCTATC
>NW_008338619.1:0-465 GCF_000622305.1 Nannospalax galili | reverse complement strand
GGATGACTCCCACTTATAAATCAGGCAGACAGTGAATACCATTCATGGCACAGTATGTGAGATCAATTCTGAAAAAGTATAAAATCTTAGAAAAAATATAAATGCTTACAGGCAGCTCTAGAAAGATCTCTCTGTAAGATGTTGGCTTCTCATTCCTTAGGATAGATACACCTTTTCAGTTTCTTTGCTCTGGAATTGGCTCATTGCTATTTAAAGTATCCATGTCTAAGAATCTGAGGTCTTTGAAATTGGCCACACTCTCCTACCATTACCAATGTTTTTGTCAGCGATCAAAACCACCATTCCTTTGAACTAACCTACTAAATGTATGGCTTCTGCACAAGTCATTTGAAGTACACAAAATGCAGTTGATTTTTTTTTTTGCTGTGGAAAGGTACTGAGCTAGAAGTCAGTAGACATGGGCATGTAAGCTGTATGACTTTAGAAAAGCCAGTCTTTCTAGGC
>NW_008338618.1:0-496 GCF_000622305.1 Nannospalax galili | reverse complement strand
AGTGTTGGTGATGCTGTTCTCTGTTCTGACACATGGGCAAGTAGAATATACATTTTATGTAAATTCTAGTAACTTATAGTTGTTTTTCTAGACCTACATTTTAGGAGACAAATAGAGAGACCAAACAACTGAAAACCAGTGTAAGACTCCTCAGGGAACTCTAAGGTAATTTGCATGTACAGGTGGAAGCAGGTGTCCCATGAGGTAATCTTAGTGTGTTATAAAAATTGAAGGTCAAGCAGAGGAAGTAAATGCACACAACTTTAAATTTGTTCATTATTTGACAAATTTGATAATTTGTATTATATGGATAATTCGTATTATTAGGAAAGTGATTCAGTGTCTGGAAAACTTTTCATTTTGAAATATTTGTATGGAATACCATATATAAATGTTGCACTTTCACAATAGGTTGTTGGAGTCATATCACAGAAATACCAGTCCCTTGAGTTTTAAACCACTCAGATAAACTAGAAGGTATACAGTTTCTCCTACT
>NW_008338617.1:0-320 GCF_000622305.1 Nannospalax galili | reverse complement strand
TGAGCCTGGATTCAGGGATGCTGAGCCTGGATTCAGGGATGCTGCGCCTGGGCTCAGGGATGCTGTGCCTGGATTCAGGGATGCTGAGCGTGGATTCAGGGATGCTGAGCCTGGTCACTGCACTGTTAAGGGATGCTGTGCTTTAGGGATGGTTTAGGGATGCGTGGTTTAGGGATGCTGTGCCTGGTCACTGCACACAGTTCAGGGATGCGCTCCGAGACTCAGCGCCTATGTCCAGGTGGGCACTCGCCTTCCAGCCAGCAGCTGGCGTCTCTAGCTGTGGTCTGCAGACCCTAGGCTCCTGAGACCCATGGGACCAC
>NW_008338616.1:0-853 GCF_000622305.1 Nannospalax galili | reverse complement strand
GAAAGCTGTATAAATATATCTAAATTCTGACTACTATTATTATTTTATACTTTTTTCTATTTTTATTTTATGTATATGTTTTGCTTGCATGTATGTAAGTGCACTCATGTCATGCAATACCTGTGGAGGCCAGAAAAGGGTATCAGATCCCCAAGGAATTGGAGTTACAGACAATTGTGAGCCACTATGTGGGTGCTGAGAACTGAACCTGGGTCCTCTGCAAGAACAACTCATGCTCTTAAGCACTGAGCCATCCCTCCAGCCCCTACTACACTCCCTTGATGCAACCTTCTGAGACTGTGATTCTGTTCTGTGACGTGTCACCTCTAGTTCTAGACATGTGCAAGTCCAGCTGCCTTACTTGACCAAGCCCTGGCTCCTCTCTCGTTTCCAGGAACATGAATGGTGATGGGGTTACTCTGTTCTGCCCAAAGTTGGCTGGCATTCCATCTTCTCCCTCAGGCACAAAGGCGGAATTCTTTTCACAGTTCTGTGGGATTCTTATTCAAGACCTGAGCGCTTTTGTGTTATTTAACTAACATCCTTTCATCTGCTTTTGCTTTCTTCACAGCCCCTTTTATCACAACTATTTTCCTGCATCCCACTGTCTCCTGCATTCCCACACTGGGAAGAGGTCCAGGGACTTTGAATGTTCAGTGTCCCAGTGTGCAGAGGGCAGTGTCTGCTACATTGAAGGCGTGTGATAAATGCTGAATGAACGAACAAGCAGGCATACTCTGAGGGCTGGGAAACTCAATCATGTTCTAGTAAACAACAGTGAACATACCAGACACAGGTGACGCCTCCAATGGAACTGAATCTAATGAACCACATGAGGTGCTGCCAAAGTGTT
>NW_008338615.1:0-1378 GCF_000622305.1 Nannospalax galili | reverse complement strand
TCCCTTCCCCTCTCCTCCCCTCCCCTCCCTTCCTTTCCCTTCTCTTCCTTTCTTCTTACTTCTTTCACTTCCTTTATTCCACCTCCCCTTCCTTCGTTTTTCTCTTTTTTAAAAAAGATTTATTTGTCCTGGAGAGATGACTCTGGTTGAGAGCACTGACTGCTCCTGCAGATGGAAACAGTTTGATTCCCAGCACCCACATGGTGGCTAACAATAGCTCACTACTCCACTTCCAGGGGATGATGCCTGCCCTCTTCTAGGCGCTTTGGGCATTGGACAACACTGGTACATTTACATACAGAGAGAGAAACAAACATACACTGATTACAAATTGGTGCAGCCACAGTGGAAATCAATGTGGCGAACTCATTAAAAACTGAAAAGAAATCTACAGTATGATGCAGTTATGCCACTCCTTGGCATATATCCAATGGACTCTTTCTATTGCAGAAATATTTGCACAGCAGTGTTTATTGCTGTTCTTTCTACAATAGCCGAGAAAAGGAAGCAACCTAAATGTCTCTAGAAACTCTTCTACTAAGTGAAGTAGCACAGACTCAGAAAAACAATGAGCTGGAGCTGACCTGGAAGCTTCCTCCCTGAAGACTAGCTCTCAAAGTATCAGAAGATACTGTGCAAGCTGCTAAGGGAGAAAACAGATCAATGGTCCAACCCAACTGTAAAGTCCAATATGCACAACAGTGACGGGCTCAGCAAACTATCACTATTGATGCAGTAGTGCACTTTTCCCTTGAAGGCAACCAAAGGCTGTGTAATTGAAATTAAAGCCCACTCAATAAGAGGGAATTCATGTGTGGTACTGTAAACATGGCAAAATACGCATGGCTGGAGAGGGCATGGATTCTAGAGAACACCCTAAGGCTGTCATATCCCTAGACAAAAGTAATTTCTTACTGTATGCTAAGTATGTATCTTTATATTACAGGCAAGTGTATCTCTCATCACTCACCAAAGAAACTTGTTTTTGCAACAGATGGAGATTATTGCAGCTGGTCAAATGTAGGCAATAAATGTCTGTGAGATGCCCATCTCTAAGTGACAGATCTACAATGCACCCGATACAACTACATCTCAGAGAACATACTGAGACAGGGGTAGAAAGAATACTAATGCATCTCCCAACTCTCCCCAGCGAAGCTCCCTAATACAACAGATGGTTATTGACACAGAAGGCCACAACTGGCCAAAATATAGAGAATAAGAGACCGCACAGTGTGTGCCCCTGGATAGGACTCCTGTATTAAACCTCTGCCACACAGAGCTCAGGGATTACTGTGGGAAGATGGAGTAGAAAGATTGTAAGAGACAGGGGTGGTGGATGACCACAAGGAAACAAGAGTTCTCCAAGTGGTTGGGA
>NW_008338614.1:0-319 GCF_000622305.1 Nannospalax galili | reverse complement strand
AGATTAGACAAAGCACTATTGAAGGAGGGAACAATTGACTGGGCTAACTCCGTCTTGTCCCTCAGTGGCTCTGTATTTGCATTTCTGTCTTCCTTTTGACCTCCTCTCCAACGCAGTAACCCCAAATTCCTGAAACCACAGGACTAATGATAAACATCATTTTGGCAAGATACTGCTACACCCCAAAACAAAGGTGAGCCTTTCAGGGCTGATCATGCCCCAAAGGAGAGTGATTGTCCATGATGATAAAACTGCTCTGAGCAGAAGTAATCATCTTCACCATCTGGCAGGAGCCAGCCTGCTCACTCAGGCAATGACA
>NW_008338613.1:2347-2751 GCF_000622305.1 Nannospalax galili | reverse complement strand
CAGGCATACATTTGAGACAGGCCCTAAAAGATCAATAGGGGACTGGAAACAGTACAGTTAGTAAAGTGCTTGCCTAGCAAGCATGCGAACCTGAGTTTTATCCTTAGAAATGACATATTTTTTAAATAGTCAGATATGATGGTGTGTTCTTGTAATTTCAACATTTGGGGAACAGAGAAAAGGGTATCCCCAGTGCTCACCAGCCAGCCAGCCTCACTAGATACTTGGCAGGAACCTCCAGGCCAGTGAGAGATCACATGTTGTTCTGGTTTGTTTCTCCATTGCTGTGATAAAATACTCTGACCACTACCAACTTGGGAAGGAAAGCGTTTATTTAGCTTACATATCCCAGGTCACAGTTCATCTGGGAGCCCAAGGTAGGAATTCAGGGCAGGAACCTGGAG
>NW_008338613.1:0-393 GCF_000622305.1 Nannospalax galili | reverse complement strand
GTGCCTTTTAATTGTAGTTTGCTTAGTACTTATTTGATATTTTATGTTTGAAATAAATAGTGCTGGTGAACTGTAATCAAACATTTTTTGAGCACCTTACATAAAACACTTCACTTTGGGTCTTGGGAAGATTTTTCAAGATGTCATTTTTCATGAAACAAGGTACTCAAGAACATTTAAATAGCAAAATGTGGCAAAAGAAGAAAGTAATCAAAGTAAAAGACAATTAAGTAGGGAGACAATGCACTCATGTAATTACCTTTGCTTACAAAACCTATAAAACTATAGGAAATGCTGTTTGGTTAATACACAGGTTTCAAGGATG
This sequence comes from Nannospalax galili, assembly GCF_000622305.1. Classification (NCBI taxonomy): domain Eukaryota; kingdom Metazoa; phylum Chordata; class Mammalia; order Rodentia; family Spalacidae; genus Nannospalax; species Nannospalax galili. Next base: position 68 of record NW_008338613.1, on the reverse strand, counting down.
GAAGATGAATACCAACAATACATATATGATGATGGGAGAATATTTCAAGTTAAGAAGTAGTTATAACC
>NW_008338612.1:0-679 GCF_000622305.1 Nannospalax galili | reverse complement strand
GGAGGACTCCTTTAGAGCCACTGGTTCTTCAACACTGATGGAAGCCTGGAAATGCTGGTTCAGACGTTAACAAACGATTCAGCAGCCGGGCCACAGCTGAAGTCAACTCAGCCCCAAGAGGGAAGAGCGAACAAGCAAAGGGCAGTTATTTACTTTTTTAAAATTATTTTTTTATAACCACATACTTAGAAGAAGCATTTCATTACAATAGCATTGACATATTCAATAACAATTTCCAGGGTTAAGATTCATTTCTTTCAAAATTGGCTGTAAATTTTTTGGTTTACGATTGGACTATTACAGTTAAACAATATTGTTTGTACTCATTATAAACCCTATGACATAAAATTAAATGAGGTTTTAAACTTTGAAAAAGATCTCCATTTCATTATTAAAATACACCGTTTCATACAGAAAAGATTCATTTTTAATACAACTGACACTAAGATGCATATGCGTTTCTAATCTCTATATATCTGATTATTACTAGTCACAGTCGGTTTCTTTCTGAGCTCCTTGGCATCTGAGCATGGATATAAAGTCATCAAGTAGATTTAAATGGTAATGTTTTTCACATTTACTAATTACTAAGGAATAAATTTTGATGCTTTGAAGAGTTTTTTTAATCTTTAAAAAAAAATTTTAATAACTACATGATTAGAAGAAGCATTTCACTACA
>NW_008338611.1:4765-4985 GCF_000622305.1 Nannospalax galili | reverse complement strand
GTTAAGAATCCCCAAGGATTAAATAAATGCATTTCTCTTCTGATAAAGGCTGTACTAGTGGTGGAAGCAGTTTTTCCCACCAAGTTTTCCCCCAGCAGCCAGGTATGGTAAATGAGGAGGTAACAGACATGGCTACAGTCAGGAGACAGACCCAGGGCCTGTCTGACTCAGGGAACCAACAAATGCAGCAGGGACAGGAGAAACCCCCTGCCTCCTTAGT
>NW_008338611.1:1976-3375 GCF_000622305.1 Nannospalax galili | reverse complement strand
GCTGTTGGATCCCCTGGGACTGGAGTTACGGACAGTTGTTAGCTGTCATGTGGGTGCTGGGATTTGAACCCGGGTCTTATGCAAGAACAGCCAATGTTCTTAACTGCTGAGAAAAACTCATTTTTAATGCTACTAACACTTAGATATTTGCACATGCCCTGTAATCTCTATGTATCTGATTTTTACTAGTCACAGTCAGTTACTTTTTGAGATCCACCAGAGCATGGATATAAAATCATCGGGTAGATTTCAATGGTAATGTTTATCACCTCTACTAATTAACATGATGTAAATTTTTACGCTTCCTCCTCAAATACAATTCATTTTTTAAAATTTGGTGATTTGTGTGTGTGTGTGTGTGTGTGTATATATCACACAGAACATCCCAAACCATCTCATTCATCTTTATACCCATGTCCAAAATAACACCCTCCCATAGCCTCTGTCCCCCAGTGGATCCCATATACTTTGTCATCCCTGTTACTATCCATTGTGCTGTCAGTGTCCCCAGCTGTTCCCTGGTACAAGTCCATCCACTGAGTCTAGTCAGCTTATCTAGAGTCCCTTATTTTAGGAAGATCAGCTCTTCTTTATGTCAATATTACTTTGGATAAGATTGGGGTCTGCTATTCATTTTCCCAGTTCTATGCTAGGTTACTATCTGGGAATCGTTTTGGCCACCCTGGCCAACAACTCAAAAGAAGGTATCACCTGTCTGGCATTGTTGCTTGTTATGTAGACTTTAGCTATGCACATGGACTCTTAAAGAATTATAATGAGCACTTTAATCTTTGGTTATACTTTCCTTTAGGGTATTTAAGACCATACAGTTGGCCCAGATAAACCAATTTATTTTTACTCTTAAGGTCATTTGAGGATCTGTTCCTCAGGCCTCACATGGACTTGGGAGGAGCCCCTGGCTCCTTTCTTTTACTAGTTCCATTTATCTTTTAACAGTTACCCAGTGTACTTGATTCCACATAGATGGCTTTATATTTGTTGCATTATTTGGTCCTCAAAACTACTCTACAGAATAGAAACAGTAGAGAGTTGCTCTAACCTAGAAAGTGAGCTCATGAACCTTTTATACTACCCACAGGGCTAGTAAGCATTATTCTTGAAACTCAGCCTCTCTAATTCCCCCATTGAATGAAATCTTTCTGAGGCCTCAGTTCACTGACCTGTACAGTGAAAAGTATGAGCTGATTATAAGCTTTGATTGCAACAATAGAGAAGTAAAAGAAATGAGTTAATTCACCCATTGAATGAAATCTCTCTGAGGCCTCAGTTCACTGACTTGTATAGTGACAAGTATGAGCTGATTAAAAGCTTTGATTGCAACAATAGAGAAGTAAAAGAAATGAGGTATTGATTAACACTTTAACTTTTTATACATTTC
>NW_008338611.1:0-489 GCF_000622305.1 Nannospalax galili | reverse complement strand
ATGGCAGTGCCCACGTGCCCACACTTAGGATTTTACCCTGGCCTCTTCTCAGATGTTCTCTCTCAAACCCCCACATTGTCTGCTATCACATCTAAATCTGACCCCTGTGTCCCCACTGTCTTCTTATCCTGATCCCTGATAGGCCGACCCGAGCCTCTGCCTCCATACCACCATTTGAGTTTCACCATGAGAGCACCCCTGCTGATGTCACATGAGCCTCTACCAATGGGTTCTGTGCAGGAATTGTTTTTCATGCACAGCAGAAGTCAAGTCCTTTCATGGTCTCTAGTCTGACCACGGCCACCATCATGCCACTGTTTCTGTCACTTCCACTGTCCTAAATCCTGTTCCATCCCAGCCAGTTGAGGTCCTGTCTATCCATGTACACACCGGATATCTCTCACCTCAGGGCCTTTCACATGCTTTCTCGGAGTCAAACATTCTATTTCCTAGATATTTACCCAGGTTTCTCCTTCACTTCCTACAGAT
>NW_008338610.1:0-359 GCF_000622305.1 Nannospalax galili | reverse complement strand
CATGCCCATAGTCTGAAATTTGGAAAATGTCCTTGACTCACCTCAAGAGAACCACTGTGTGTAAAGGTCAATCATGCAGCTTGACTTCCTCATAAAACTACTCTTATAAGTAACAAAATGTCATTTGCAGCCCATCGGGGCCAAGCAGGATGTGGTGGAGAGATATGTAAACGGAAGCCCATGACGACTAGTGGCCGTTCCGTGCCAGGCCAGAAAGGGACAGTATAAAGACAGAGACGGTTCTCGTTCTCACAAGCACTCAACTTCCCTCAGAGACAGAGCACAGGAAGGACTCTCCAACAGGATGAAGCTGCTGCTGCTGGCTCTGGTGTGTGGCCTGGTTTATGGCCAAGGACAGG
>NW_008338609.1:0-421 GCF_000622305.1 Nannospalax galili | reverse complement strand
TCTTGGTTTAACTTTGGTGGTTCCCATGATTTTAGATACCCATCCATTTAGGTTTCCAAATTTAGTAGAATTTAGTAGTTTTTAAAATATTCCCTTATAATATTCTGGATCTTTTGGGTGTCTGTTGTAATGTTTCCTCTTTCATCTCCGATTTTGTTGTTTTGCATTTGCTGTATCTTTGATTTGGTTAGCTGGGCTAAGGGTGTGTCTATCTTGTTTAGCTTTGCACAGAATCAGCTCTTAGAATCATTTATTCTTTGTATTGTTTTCTTGGTTTCTATTACATTGATTTCTGCTTTGATTTTTGCTATTTCTTCTAGTCTGCTTGGTTTGGGTTTCATTTGGTCTTGCTTTTCCAGTGTCTTGAGTGGCAGGGTTAGGTCATTTATTTGGGCTCTTTCTAATTTTTTAATATAGGCAC
>NW_008338608.1:0-1374 GCF_000622305.1 Nannospalax galili | reverse complement strand
CTTCTTCTTACAGCAGATGGCCATTAGCACAAAGACTCACAACTGGTCAACATACAGAGAGTAAGAGACTACAGAATGTTTATCCTTAAATGGGACACTTATATCATGCTCTCTTGTCCAAATGCTTAAGAATCATTGCAGAAGAAGGGGTGCATAGATTTTAAGTCAGATGTGATAAATGAATACAAGGAAACAATGTTTTTCAGAAACAACAGGGTAAATGTACACATAAACCCACAGCACTTGTGACAGCATGCACAAGATCTGCACAAGCTCAAACCAAATTAAAAACCCATCATGGATGGGGACATGAGCAAAAAACCCCAGCCACAGATGAGGATCTATTGGTAACTGATAGTGATTAGGAGAGGTACAGTTTTTATTAAGGATATGTTAAGAGGTAGGTTGAGCAGCCTCCAGGAGATGGACTTGCATACAGGAGCATTTGAGGAACACAGACTAGATGTGATAGAATTTTAAGAAATAATATTAGTAGAAGACATGAAGACTAATGTAGTAAGTAGAGGTAGAGATGTGGAAAGGATTCTGAATATGATGAAAGTACATTGTGTGAAATTCTTCAAGAAACAATAAAAATGGTGCTTAATTAAAAAGAAAACAGATTGTAATTTCTGTTTAGGATGTGAAGAAAGAGGAATGATTATCCACTGTTGGTTGGAGTGTGAACTGATGCAGTCACCATTAAAATCATTGTGGAGGTTTCTAATAAAAAATAAAATTAGAACTACTATATAACCCAGTTACATACATCCAAAGGAAAGGACTATTTTATTATGGAGATATTGCACAATCAATGTTTATTGCTGCTGTATTCTGAATATCAAGGAAATTGAAATTAGCTTTAGTGTCCAACTGATGAATTGAATAGATAATGGAAAAATAATATATGTATATATATATTTTATTCAGCTGTATCAAAAATGAAATAATGAAAATTGTAGAAAATAGATGAATGTGGAGAATATTATATTCAGCGGTACAATTTTTTAAAATCTCTTTTATTGATTTTTTGTGTGTATTTCATGCAGAACATCTCAAACCATCTTAATCATCTTTATACCCCCATCCCCACTGGCACCCACATACTCTGTCATCCCTGTTAAGGGGCCACTGTGTCATCAGTGTACCCAGCTATTCCCCAGTGCAAGTTCATCCACTGAGGTCTAGTCACTTTATCTAGAGTCCCTTGTTTTAGAAACATCATCTCTTCACCCAGTAGAAATCAGTTGCCAATAATTCTTCAGGTAAGACTGGGGTCTGCCGTTCATTTTCCCAGTTCTATGCTGGATCTGTCTAAATTTGCATGTGACTTGTGTATGCTGACACTATTGCTATAGAATAAGAGCAGGTTCC
>NW_008338607.1:0-612 GCF_000622305.1 Nannospalax galili | reverse complement strand
TATATATAGTAATATATATATATATAATATGTTACTAATTATAAGAGTTCATTGTTTCTGACTATGCTGAGGACATCGTGATAGTACACTCTGCAGCCTCCTTGTCTATGACCATGGGAAAAGGTCAACCATAATCTGAAGGGTCATTCAGACTGTCAGCATATTATATAACATTTTCTACTAATCCCATGATTTAGGCTGGTATCATTAGAAATATCCAAAATTCTGATCCATATGGGATTTACTCAGGAGTTCAGATTCCCACTATTGGTACTTATTTACTTATCTCTATCCACATTCATGTTTATTTTTCAAGCTAAAAAAGGCATTCATTTAAACTGATATTTCTAATTCATTGCCAAGACCATGTAATTTTTAAAAATATTCTCCTTTCAAATAATTACTGTTCCTAAAATGAAGATCATGGTTCTTATTGTATTTCATATTTAAAATAAACCTTACTTATTATTACTATGGGCCTGCACATGGGTACGTGATATGGCTGGGCGTATATGCCATTGCATAAATGTGGAGGTGAAAGGACAATTTATCGTGTCTGCCTTCACCTTACATGTTTACATGGATTCTAGGAACCAAATTTAGGTAGCCAGA
>NW_008338606.1:0-807 GCF_000622305.1 Nannospalax galili | reverse complement strand
CTAAGCTTGCTACATAGCATAAGATGACCTAAATTGTGATCTCCTACCTCCTGGGTGCTAGGATTACAGGTCTGTGCCACCTTGCCCAGCTTTGTTTTTAAAAGGAGGAATTTGAGAGTTGTCTGTTTTTTTCAGTAGACAATGATGTATAGGGTGGGGAAATAGTAGATTCAGAGTTCACTTGGAAGTAGAACAAAGTCAGAAATTTAAGACTGACAAGAGAAGGAAGGTGATTGAGACTTGTGGTCTTACAGGAAAGGAACTAGAGGGGGAAGAAGGGGGTGATGTGAATTTGATGTTTTTATTTACATATTTATTTCCACTAAATATAGGCCATACAAGAATTAATGAAAATCCATGGACAAGATCCTGTTTCATTTCAAGATGTCAAGGTTATTTTATTTTCCTTTATTGGTATGTGTTACTAGATAATATAACTATAATAATACTAAATAACTTGTACTATATCCAGTTTAATATGAAAGCAACTTAGGAACTATGAAACACTGTTCCTAATCAGATAACTGCTATTACTTGTTCTGAGCTGATATCTAAAATCAGTAGAAACAGAGACATATTTAAACTTACTGATTTATGTAGTTTATAATTTAGTATTTCAGTCTTGTGTTCTGATTGGAAACACTGATTTATTTAAAGACAGTCACTTTAGCCTGTATCCTTTGGCACTCTTTTTTACTGTAAACATTTAGTTGAACTGCAGAACTGTTTAGATTGAAGCACTCTCTTTTTTTAAGTACATCAGTCCTTCAAGCTTATACCTCAGTTAAAATTGGCCAGAGTATTTTA
>NW_008338605.1:484-704 GCF_000622305.1 Nannospalax galili | reverse complement strand
TATTCCTTTGGATAAGATTGGGGTCTGCTGTTCAATTTCCCAGCTCTATGCGGGGTCACTATCTGGGAATCCCTTTGGCCACCCTGGACAACAACTCAAAAAAAGGTATCACCTGTAGGAGCTCAAGAGAGGTAGGACCATAGGAGACAGGTATTATTAAGGGAGAAAGGGGGGAAATGGGGGCACCTTAAGTGGGAAAAACATGATGGAGGGGTGAGAC
>NW_008338605.1:0-416 GCF_000622305.1 Nannospalax galili | reverse complement strand
TACTGACAAATTATACATAGCAGATCAAGATATATATGTCTAGGTAAGGTTTATCTGAGAACAACTGGTCTTTGCCCAAGATTTATCTACATGACACACAGTAATTAAAAGTACCAGACTGGTGAAACTCACCTTCTTGGGTGTTTAACAGACATACTTTGAGGTCTATAATAATTTGGTCAGAGGGACATAAAGGACACTTTTTGCTCCTTGCCCTCCTAGGTTGACTACTTCCAGGGGACTATGAGCATCTCTCAAAATGTCCTATAATGGTGGTGGGTCACCTATCCTCTTGATCAAGGAGGACGAGGAGACCCCGCCAGATGGACCTGAACCAGTGTCCAGTCTATAAAGAGGAGGGTCAACAAAGGGATTCCCAGATAGTAACCCAGGATAGAACTGGGAAACTGAACAGC
>NW_008338604.1:0-581 GCF_000622305.1 Nannospalax galili | reverse complement strand
TCTTTTAACTTTGTATTTTTTAATAACCATGAGACACAATATCATCAACAATAAACATTCCATTTGTTGTGAGAATTACTCTCTGACATCAAGCAATATGTATTCATTTCTAAAGTTCCAGTGTCAACCCAATGTTTGACTAAGGCTTTCCTGGGGAACCAATGAATTTACTAATCTTACTTACAGAGATGACTGAGGAGTTCCTGAGGCATATAGGTGACTTGAGAGTATTTACCTTGGAAAGCATTTCCTAGCCCTTTCCAGATAATATACTTTAGTTCTTCCCAAACCCAGGAGACCATATGTGATTAGGGCCAAATTACATACAGTTGGCTGGGAAGAGCAGCTGGATACTCAGGTAAGGGACCAATGACCCTGCCTATATCTCCTTTAATTAAAGAATACAATAGTCAACAAGTCCAATTATGATGACCTTCTGTAAGGCATATAAACACAAGGTAAAGACAAGCAATTGCTACACAAACCCCAACATAGTCATTTAAGGAAAACTGTATTATAGCCCTGTTTACACTTTAATAAATTCTGTTAATAACATTTATAAACAAATTTACCAAGTAATT
>NW_008338603.1:0-1303 GCF_000622305.1 Nannospalax galili | reverse complement strand
ATTCTTGAAAGGAGGTGGGTTTCCCATAGTTGGGGTAGCAGATGTAGTAGGTTGGGGAATGAGCCTCAGTGTAGGACGTCTGGGCTCTGGGTGGGGAGGTTTCAGCACCGGATTGGGCCCTATTGCCAATTCGACTACTGCCTCGACCTTGAGGAAGATCTGAAACATAACCCCTATAGTCGGTGGCCATGAGTTAGGTCTCAGGCCCCATGTCAGCCCACTTGTCCACCTCCTATCTTGTTTTCCTTTTGAGGTAAAGGTGATTTTTATCTTATTAGCTTCAAGAGATACTTTTTGCCTGTCGTATGGATTGATAAACCTCATGTCAATTAAATCAGGGGAAGCTTTCCTTCTCTCCTGTCCATCGCTAGTCTCTACACAATCCCATTCAGCACAATAAAAACTTTCAGCACCCCCACAATGTTGCTTCCACCATCCTGTCCGGAAAACTAGGGCAAGCATAGAACCCATTGCTATGCATATTTTGGTGGCTCTTCCAGACACGCCAGGGAGGGTTCTGGGGGAGGGATTCCCTCAATACAAGTTCTAAGTTCACATACAGGTCCAGCCACCATGTCCACAGTGGGGCAATGCGAGAGATTTGGCCCCATTCCTCGTGAGTGTCGTCATTTTGCAGGATCCACATCTGGAGTACTGGTTGGTGGGGGTTGATGTTCCGAGTTCCCGCTAACACTACTATTTTCTGGAGAGCCCATAACAGTGAGCTTATCAGCAAGAATCCTTTCATGTCCGGCTCAGCTGTAGCTTCAAGGGATTAGCAGGATTTGGCCGCACCTCCCAACACCAAATTCCGCGTCTTCAAGGGGCAAGGCCTTCCGAATGTGGGAGTGGTGAACCCAGGGAGTGATGCCGTCAACCTTTAGGGCAGTGGGGGTGGTAAACAGTACAGCATAAGGTCGCTTCCATCTGGGTTCAAGAGTTTTTACTTTGTGTCTTTTGACCCAGACCATGTCCCCTGGGACTACACCATGCTCCACAATTGGGGTTTTTTTTCCTTCATAGTATGTTTTAATTAGGGGCCAAATTTCTTGCTGTACTTTGGCAAGGGATTGCAACACATTTAAATAGTCAGGGGCTGATTTTTCTTCCCCCAGGGGCTGCGCTCGCCGGGTTATTGGTGGAGGGGCCCCAAACATTATTTCAAAGGGAGTTAGACCATGCACATAGGGGGAGTTTCAAACCCAGAAAATGGCCAAGGGGAGGAGGGACACCCAGTCACCACCAGTCTCAGTTACTAATTTAGAAAGGGTCTCCTTTAATGTCCGATTCATTCTTTCTACTT
>NW_008338602.1:0-873 GCF_000622305.1 Nannospalax galili | reverse complement strand
TAGAAATGCTGTCACATAATGGGAACAGAATATTTTGGGTGTATAATCCTACACTGAATTCAAGCACTGTGAGTATCTTAAACACTGCATTTAAGCTGATAGGGAAAATTGTTACTTGGTTTTTAAAAATGTAACAGTGTTTAGTAAGAGAAAAATAAATTATTTGTAATTTTAGTACATTTCAATATGAAATACATCAGTAACTCATACTCCAAAAATATAGTAACATGTAATTTCAAAAACCTTGGTTGTCATTGTCAGGACTGAAAGTAAATAATTTAGAGATATCCTCTTATTTGTGGCAAATTTTGGCTAGCAAAATAGTTTTTGAAGGACAATATGGCACAGCAGAAAGGACTGGTTTGTAGTCAAAGTCAGAACTGTTTCTCATTTTGAAAGGCAGATCCTCAACTCATCTTACTTAAGGTTTATATAATGTCCAAGGATATTTTGTCAAAGAGAAAGCAAAAACTAACATGACCATGTCAGGGTTTTCTCTGCCTGTCTCTAGGTTCCAGCTATATAAATGGGTCTCATTCTACCTCACTCACTGTACATGGGGATCTTCCATTACAAACATGTGGTCTTGGACAGCAAAATACTATATCATGTTCAACAATAATCAGATATTAAATGCAAGGAAGCATCAGATGGAACCCGCATAATAATGTACCACAATTGGCCTAATACTTGTCAAAACACTAGATGACAGATAGATAGATAGATAGATAGATAGATAGATAGATAGATAGATAGATAGATGATAGAGATAGATGATTGATAGGTAGATGATAGATTGATAGATGATTGATAGATAGATAGAGATAGATAGATAGGTAGATGATAGATGATAGATAGATGATAGATAGATAG
>NW_008338601.1:0-292 GCF_000622305.1 Nannospalax galili | reverse complement strand
TGCAGACTTAAACATGAGCGTTAAAGGCAAGAGTTGCTCCAAGGGAGAAAAATATAGAGCCACATCTAAGCCAGCAGAGTGTTCAGGGACAAGAAGTGCTCCCCCCAAACAGGCCACATCTGCCTGCATACAGAGCAGTGCTGCAGGAAACAGAGGGAAAAGGACAAGGCCAAAAGGATGAGACAGGAAGACCAGTCGCAGAATTCATCTCCAGCAATGAAGATGAGTTAATATATTAACTCCAACAGGAGTTCAATTTTCTCAAACCATTTTGAAGCCTTTAGAGGTCTGA
>NW_008338600.1:0-540 GCF_000622305.1 Nannospalax galili | reverse complement strand
AACAAGAGAGTTATGTTTAGGATTGGTTCTAGGGTTATGTTTAGGGTTAAGTTTAGAGTTAGGGTTAGCTTTAGGGTAAGGGTTAGGGTTACTTGTATGGTTAAACTGAGGTTTGGGTTTAGCTTTTGGGTTAGGGCTGTGTTTAGACTTAGGGTTAGGGTAAGGGTTAGGTTAAGTGTTAGGATTTGGGTTAGCATTAAGTTTAGGGTTAGGGCAGAGTTAGGGTCAGGGTTAGGTTTAGTGTTATGGTTAGGGTTGGGATTGGGGTTAAGATTAGGGATAGGGCTTGGCTTAGGGCTAGGACTAGGTTATGTTTAGTGTTATGGTTAGGGTTAGGTTTAGGTTAAGGGTTAGGGATAGGGCTTGGCTTAGGGCTAGGTCTAGGGTATGTTTAGTGTTATAGTTTGTTTAAGCATTAGGATTATGTTTAGTGATAAGTTTAAGTGTAGGATTACTTATAGGGTGAGGGCAAGGGTTGCGGTTAGGTATAGAGTTAGGTTTACAGTTAGGGTAATGTTACAGTTTGGGTTAAGTTTAAGA
>NW_008338599.1:0-271 GCF_000622305.1 Nannospalax galili | reverse complement strand
TTTCATTTTAGAATATATTGTTCCTTGCAGAAAGACTCATTGTTTTTGCTCGTAACACTGAGATGTCGGCACTTGTATCTCTAATCTGTATGTATCGGATTATTACTAGACATAATCGGTTGCACTTGGATCCTTGGCACCTGTGTATGTCTATAAAGTCATCTGGTAGATTTCAAATGGTAATGTTTATCACCCCTCCTAATTAACATGATGTAGATTTCTGCCGGTGCCAGCCGGCCTTAGATGAACAGCACCTGAAAGGGGGAGTGAG
>NW_008338598.1:0-368 GCF_000622305.1 Nannospalax galili | reverse complement strand
TTCTCAGTGTTCCTTTGTGACATCAAAATACTCCAGTGGGACAATAAAATACCCCCCGTGCTAACGTCTTGCTCCAATATGCCATGATAATGCAACAATATGAGTTCTCAATGTTCCACTATAACATCACAATTCTCCAATCTGCTAACACTATGGTCCCAAATGTGCCATCGCAATGTTACAATATGACTTCACAATGATTCATTGTTACTTCACAGTGCTCCATGGTGCCATCACCGTGTTACAATATGACTGCAAAATGTACCAGTGTGCTATTACAATCTCCAGTGTGACATCACCATGCCTTAATCTGCAATACCATAGGCCCATGTGCTAGTATATTGCTCCAATATGTCAACAGTGTTACT
>NW_008338597.1:0-1005 GCF_000622305.1 Nannospalax galili | reverse complement strand
CCCCACTGGAATTCACACACTCTGTCATTTGTGTTAAGGCCTATCATGTCATTTAATTCTTTTTTTATGTGTATGAGTGTTTTGCCTGCATGTATATAAATGCACTGTGTCATGCAATACCCACAAAGTCCAGAAAAAGGTGTTGGATCCCCTGGAACTACAGTTACAGACAGTTGTTAGCCACCATGTGTGTGAGATTTTTGGAAAATAAAAGGAAAGATAGGGGAGTAGGAGGCAAGGAACCAGAGCCGGACCTACAACAGGCCAGGACTAGATCTTCCTTCGTTCCAAGAAGATACAGTTCCAAGAAGATACAGTGAGAGGTGGAGGCTGTCCACGGGAACCACGCATCTACAACTCAGTGGATGAGCAGAGCCAGGTCTTTAATATATAGCTGTTAGGTCACTGGGGAAACTTTGTACTTACAATTTAGAGCCTTTCGGCCACTCTGATGGTTTTATGCCTTTATGGCTTCCTCTAATGAAGCTCATGGTTTTTCTGAGGTTCGCATATTCTATCAATGTGGGTGCTGGGAACTAAACCCGGGTCTTCTGCAAGAGCAGCCAATACTCTTAACCGCTGAGCCATCTCTCCAGCCCCTCATTTAATTCTTTTATTTCTTTCAGTAACCTCTCACTGACTGTTAATTTCACGCTGCATATGTCTTTGTTTTGCTTCTGACCAGAGCCTAAGAAACGATGTGAGATTTCCCTTCCTGTTTGTCAAGAGATCTCCCTTCTACCCACCAGCCAGTGGTGGCCTCTGAGCAAGGACAACCCTTCCCCAGGGCAGAGGCAGCCAGAAGTCAAACCTCAAGATAACGCACTCTCCCCTGCCTTGGCATTAGCACTCCTGTTCTCCCCAGCACTCTGTTACGGCTGCCCAGTCTACTACAGTACCAGACCCTGGGAAAACACAGTCAGAGCCAGATCAGCCCACAAAGGCTGAGGCCCTACCTACAGGGCCTGTCCCTCCCTGAGGCCTGTCTATCTCCCCTGTTCACCC
>NW_008338596.1:0-308 GCF_000622305.1 Nannospalax galili | reverse complement strand
AAGGCTTCTTCTCTAGTTGCCTCTTTCATAGCCCCTGAAAATCCCACTGCTATAAACCCCTTTTTGTTATTTTTATAAGTGGGAGCCATAGAGGGTGGTCATCTTTAATCATGAGGCCAATGTTCATTATGATATTTAGCAGCCTCTTCACCTAAATCTCTCTGATCTTCAGGGCATAATTCATCACCATTATGATCTCCATCAGACACATTGTCAACTATTGGCACAGGAAGAATTACTAGTAGAATTCTTTTGCCGTAGAGTCCTGTACTCTTTCAAGATAGATGTGCTTTCTGAAGCTTCTGTAG
>NW_008338595.1:0-1225 GCF_000622305.1 Nannospalax galili | reverse complement strand
TTCTGCCATACATGTTAAGTCCTATCCAGTCAAACTTTTGTAATCAGGTGTACTTCAGTGGAAATTCACCCACTGCAGTCTAGTTACCCTATCTCGAGATCATTGGTAAGGCCCACTCTCCCCCACCCAATAGTAATCAATCTCTAATAGTTCTGAAACTAGGGCCAACTTGCCACCCATTTCCCTCCCTCCACTCTGGGCCTTGTCTGATTGAGTTGGCATGGGTCCTGTGCTTGATGCCACCTTTGCTGTAAACTCACATGAGCAAGCTTCCAATGGCCTGAAAACCTCTGCTTTCCTATGTTCATGGACCAACCCTGGCTCTTACAGTCTTTCTGCCCCCTCTTCCACAATGGGTCCTGAGAAGCTGGTGGAAGAGGTTTGATATAGGAGTCCTATCCAAGGACACACACTGTGCAGTCTCTTATTCTTTAAAAGTTGGCAAGTTGTGGCCATTTTTGTATATCACACTCTGTTCTATAGAAAGCTTCACTGGTGAGAGTTGAGGGATTCACTACTTTTCTCACTACCCCTCATTCTGCTGTGTTCCATGAGTCTTAGGTGTAGAGGTTTCACTGTAGATCTGTCACCTAGGACTGGGCATCTCTCAGACATATATTCTCTGTGTCTGACCAGTTGTGGGATTCTACAGCAGCCTGTATCTTTTGCAAAAAGAAGTATATTTGAAGAGTAGTGTACAGTATACTTGTCAATAGAGGTAGTTTGCTATGCCAGTTGTTATGATTATTAGGCTTTAGGGATGGATTAGACCATTGATTGATTTTCTCCCTTAGAAGCTTGAATAGCATCCTCCAGAACTATGAGAGCTAGTCTTCATGGAGAAGGCTTCCAGGTCAGTTTCTGCTCCATTGTTCCAAGTCCTGAGTCTGAAGTATGCCTTATCTTCAGCAGTAGGATCTTATCTCTCAGTTCTGGGAAATAACCAAGAGCTCTGGCAATAGCCTATGTTATTTTGGGAGTCTCTTAGAACACTCTGACCAACCAATGGAAGTCTTTCCTGTCTGGCACTGTGTTTCTTGCCATACAGCCCCCAGGTATACGTATGCACTAATGTTCAGATACCATAAGCACATTTCCCTCTGGCTTCCCTAGGCCCCCAAGATCTATTCATTTCTACTCTCTCTTTCACCCATCCAACCTCCCTCCTCCCTCTGCAGTCTAAGCACCCCCATTATTCCTATCCTTCTTCAATAACACCTGCCTC
>NW_008338594.1:0-454 GCF_000622305.1 Nannospalax galili | reverse complement strand
GCTCATATGAACTTACAGCAATGATGTCAGCATGTACAAGATCTAGGAAAATTCAAACCAGACAAAAACACAGCATGGAAGTGGGGAAATGGATATGAAGCCCCAACCTTAGCTGAATAACTATTGGCAACTGATGACTACTGGGAGGAGAGGTGGTTTTCTTTGAGGGAGTGATGCTAGATAGGTTGACCAGGGTCCAGTGGATGAACTCACACTGAGGGACATTTGGGAACACAAACTTGGCTCAAATCTAATCATGCATTGAATGGTGGTGGTGAGGGGCTATGGGCGGGTGTAGTGGAGGAGGGGCTATAAATATGGTCAACATATTTTGTATGAAATTCACAAAAAATTCAAAATTTTCAAAAAATATCTGTAGACTAAATTTCAAAAAGAACAGAAACTCTCAGGGCTGGAGAGATGGCTCAGCAGTTAAGAACACTGGTTGTCCTTG
>NW_008338593.1:294-511 GCF_000622305.1 Nannospalax galili | reverse complement strand
TAAAGAAAGATGGAATCATGAATTTTGCAGGTAAATGGATGGAACTAGAAATTGTTATAGTGAGTCAAGTAACACAGATTTAGAAAAAAATCGACATATATTCTCCCTCATATGTGTATCTTAAAACCAAACCCTGATAAGTGAGGATGTATCCAGACATAACTACAGGAACCAGGATAATAGAAAGGAAACAGGGAGGTAAAGAAAAAGAATAAAC
>NW_008338593.1:0-251 GCF_000622305.1 Nannospalax galili | reverse complement strand
AAAAAAAGACTTAAAAAAAAAATTGGGTTAGTTTAAGGGAGCGGGGAGGGAAGGGTATACAAGGAACCTAGGGATAAAGGGAAAGAAGGAGCTCAAGAGAGGTAGGACCATAGGAGAAGGGTATTAGAAAGGGAGAAAGGGAGGAAATGGGGGCACCTTAAGTGGGAAAACCATGAGAGAGGGGTGAGACAATGTGGGAGATAATGCCTAGCTAGTTTTGAAAACCAGAGGGAACCATATTACTCTTACAA
>NW_008338592.1:0-378 GCF_000622305.1 Nannospalax galili | reverse complement strand
GACCTATCTAATGGAGACAATGGGGTTTTGAAGTCCCCTACTATTAATTAGATGGGATTAATCTGGGTCTTAATGTCTTGTAGTACTGTTTTTATGAAGTTGAGTGCATCATAGTTTGGTGAATGCAATATCTTCTTGGTTTACGGTTGCTTTGAACAGAATGCAGTGGCCCTCTTTATCTCTTCTGATTAGTTTTAGTTTAATGTCTATTTTATCAGATATTAGAATGGCAATGCCTGCTGTTTTCTTAGTACCAATCACTTAGTATATTTTTCTCCATCCTTTCATCTTAAGGTACTGCCTGTCCTTGAAAGAGAGATGAGTTTTTTGCAGAAAATAAAAAGATGGATTTTACTTCTTAATCCATTCAACTAGTCT
>NW_008338591.1:0-270 GCF_000622305.1 Nannospalax galili | reverse complement strand
GCCTTCAACCTTGCTTTTCAACCAAATTGCACCCAAGAATGTATGCTAATTTGTTTGACTATGCTTAAAACAGTCCAGAGCTGTAATCTGGTCAGTTCTTAGCCCCTCTACACCCGTTTACAAGTGAAGATCTGAGCAGCAGACAGGGTCTCTGCTTCCACTTAGTAATTGACAATGACTTTCTCAAGACCAAAGACAGGGATGCAAGTGAGTGTCCACCACCCTGCCTTCATACAACATCACTGAGCTGACTCTTAAATAATCCCATCA
>NW_008338590.1:0-1434 GCF_000622305.1 Nannospalax galili | reverse complement strand
TGGACATAGGGACATGGAAATCTTGTTATAATTAGTCACACAAGGAATTAGCCTAGATTGTGTTGACTCAGAACATATATTTTAGCAAACATCCACAGTTATACTTGCAGGCATTAACACTTAGGAAATAAATTTTCAATTCACCATTAATGTTCCTTCTGAAGCATATAATTTATGATATAAATCCACCATTAAAATGGGTATTGTTATGTTGAGATCTTAATTTTGGATTCTGTATTCCATAAAATCATGGTGTGAGCCAAACATGAGGACACATGCCTTTAATCCCAGCACTCTGGAGGCACAGGCAGGTAGATCTCTGGGAGTTCAAGGCCAGCCTGGTCTACTTGATGAGTTCCAGGCTAGCTGAGGCTACAGAAAGACCCTGTCTGAACAAAATAAAACAAAACAAAAACAAAAATCTCCCCCCAAAAACAAAACAAAAAAAAACCCAACCAAACAAATCCATAGTATGCATCTGATTAGTAGGATATCCTGCCCTGGTATTTCCACAGTTAGAAAACATGTTAGAGAATATGACAGCGTCAAAAAGCCTCTTCAGAATAGTTATGATCACTCCCTACATCAGAGAATGCCTCGTAATCTCTTTGGTTTCCTTAATTCAAGGAAAGCAATCTGCCTGTGGACATGTGGTCTGTTATTCTTCATTTCAGGGTGTGTTGACATTCAGTGATATGGCTGTGGACCTCTAACAGGAGTAGAGGGAATGCCTAGATCCTCCTCAGAGGGCTGTGCTCAAAGACCTAATGCTGGAAAATTAAAAGCTGTCTTTTTTTTGTTGGTGAGACTATTTTTCTTACAGAATTTCTTGCTCATACTCAGGGTTCCTTGGGGAACTACTATGTATGTGTGTGTTTACTTTGTGTGAATGAGTCTCACATCTAATCCAATGAAATTCTCAGAGGACAAAAGAACACTGTAATTTTGTCTGTTCTCATGTTTGTCTTTGGGGAAGGGTTATGCTTCTTTCATTTTTATTCCATGATAAATTCAGAAACTTTATAGCATATAAATCATAAAGTTCAATTTCCAACCTGAAATTTTGGATGAGCTTTAATTAGAACACTAGTTATACAACTTGAGAATAGGGAATCTACTGAAATGTCCATTGACAAATGAAAGATTTACTGAACTATGACATTTCTAAAGAATACTCCACAATTCCATCATAGAAAAAAGTGAAATCTTCTCATACTTGAGAATAGAATTGATCAGGTGGACACTGTACCAGGTAAAAAAGTTGAAACATGTGCACTACATGATCTCAGTCATAAGAGAAATAGAAAAAGAAAAGATAGATAATAGATGGTGGAGGTACAATGGAAGTTTACATGAATGGGGAAGATGTGGGGTAAATAACAGAAACAGTGTCATGGCTTCAGGGCTTAACTAAGTTCTTCTGTTCTATGCCAC
>NW_008338589.1:0-293 GCF_000622305.1 Nannospalax galili | reverse complement strand
GATGTTCGTGTAACCTGCCCCCTCTGACATGCAGATGGTGGTGTCACATGCCCCCAGTGACGTGCAGATGGTGGTGTCATCTGTCCGCTCTCATATCCAGATGGTCTTTTCACCTTCCCCCTCTGACGTGCAGATGGTCGTGTCACCTGCCCCTCTGATATTCAGATGGTAGTCACCAGCCCACTTTGACGTGCAGATTGTCGTATCCCCTGCGTACTCTGACGTGCAGATGGTCGTGTCATGTGCCCCTTCTGACGTGCTGATGGTCGTGTCACCTGAACCCTCTGCCGTAA
>NW_008338588.1:0-443 GCF_000622305.1 Nannospalax galili | reverse complement strand
TTCTCTTCTGCCCCAGATTATTCCCATAGAGAACATACACAAATGTATCAAGCATACTGTCATTGGCTAGCTCACCTGGGGCAGAACATTGTATCTCTTCTGCCCCAGACCATTTCAATAGAAATCATAAATAGATAACAGGAAAGGGTTTAAACAATGAAGGGGATTTCCAGAGTCAGGTGGAGGGCAGCTTTTTCTCAGAGGCCAGGAAGAGGGTCTGACAGGCATTCTCCTTCAGTGTTTTAATGCATTTAGTGTATGATATGATGCTAAAACTTTCTCTTCTTGTTCTGTATATTTGGTTTCCTGTATGCCTCTTATATTTGGCTAGGTTTCTTTTTCCTAGTTTTGGAATAATTTGTTCCATGGCTTTTATTAAAAATATTTTCTACGCCGGGCGCGGTGGCGCACGCCTGTAGTCCCAGCACTTGGGAGGCAGAGGC
>NW_008338587.1:0-275 GCF_000622305.1 Nannospalax galili | reverse complement strand
GTGAGGTGCTATTCCCTTCCTAGCCTCTTCTGGCATCAGGTACTGCCGGACAACCGGGGGCAGGTGCTTAGTGAGGCCAACTTCCCCAGTTTTGGCCCAGGTGGGAGGGAACTCCTGCAACCAGGAGCTTATGTCTCCCTGGCCCCCCTTTTCTAGAGCCACTGGGAATAGGTGATATTCATCAGCTAGAGATAAAGACAACACATGTACTGACTGCAGGGCCTGTCCTTCTGAGTCCATGACTTTTGTCCTTTTAGGCTCAAAATGGATACGTG
>NW_008338586.1:0-406 GCF_000622305.1 Nannospalax galili | reverse complement strand
GACGAAAGAGCCAATTCGTCAGGAATCGCACATTTACTTTCTCATTAATTCGTAATTATTTCCAACTGTAAGGGTTTATTACCTCATTTCTTTTCCTCATATTCAAAGATACTGTTAATAGAATAAATATGCAAATCATACAAATATTTTCAAGGAGAAAATAGTCACAATATACATATCTGATAAAATATCTACAAATAATTCCCACTCAATAATAAAAAGAAAGGGGCTGGACAGATGGCTCAGTGGTTATGAGCACTGACTGCTCTTGCAGAGGACCCAGGTTTGATTCCCAGCACCCATATGACAGCTAACAATTGTCTGTAACTCCAGTTCCAGAGGATCCAACACCCTTTTCTGACCTCCACAGGCATTACATGTCATGGGTGCACTTACGTATATACAA
>NW_008338585.1:0-655 GCF_000622305.1 Nannospalax galili | reverse complement strand
TTTTTTATTGTTCAGATTTCCAATTTATAGTTACTCATTTCAGATTAATAACATTCTGTTTTTCTATTTGCTGTTGTTCTTTTATCTTTTTGAGAATCTTAAACTTATTGATCTACTATTAGTTTGCTTTATCATTTAATTTTTGTGGAATGAACTCATTGTTTTGGAAAATGAGTTTTATGAATAATCTCGAATGAGAGCTTCTCACTGTTCTTTGTCCTCCCCTTTTCTCCCTCTTCCCCTCTCTCCTCTTCTTGCTTCTCCCTTAATACCCAAAGCCCAGGCTTATCCTTCCCTGAGTTAATTTGAGGATGTCTGTGTTTAGCCCATAGAGCCCTCTGTGTGGAACTGTGACTTGGATTGGCATTGCAGATTCCATCATGAATTAGGAATATGGAAGTCTACACTCAGCAGGCAGTTGACATAGGTCCTTGATATTTCATCACTTGCTCCCTCTGAGCACAACAGTTTTGAAACAGAATGCATACTACATCTTTGGGCAATACTCACAACTTTTCTTACGCTTTGTGCTTTTAATCAGAGGGCCCAGTTCTTTACTCCAGCTTTTTGTGCAGGACACTGTTCACATGCCTACCCTGCAGGGTTTAATCTGTGGCCACCTCATCCATGAGGGATCTCACAACCTGATAGCTTG
>NW_008338584.1:0-255 GCF_000622305.1 Nannospalax galili | reverse complement strand
TGTGTGTGTGGTTCTGGAGAAATAAATAAAGTGGAGGATATAATTGAGGGTAAAGAACATAGAATTTGGTCCCTGGAAATTTAGGCTTAATCTCAAGTCTGGTCTCATCTGTGCTTCTGGAAAATTCTTGGCTTCTCAGCCTTGATTTCCCTGCCTGAAGAATAGAAGAATTAGTTCCAGATGGAGTCGTGTCTCTCTTTACATTTGGAAGTGTGTATGTGTGTGTGTGTGTGTGTGTGTGTGTGTGTGTGTGTG
>NW_008338583.1:0-290 GCF_000622305.1 Nannospalax galili | reverse complement strand
TCACAATGCTCTACTGTCACATGACAATGCTACAATCTGCCAACTCTTTGGGCAAATGTGCCATTATATTGCTCCAATGTGCCATCCCAATGTTACAATATGAATTCACAATGTTCCTTGTGCCATCATTCTCCCATCTTAATGCACCATTGTGTCATTCCTATGATCCACTGTGTCGTCACGATGCTCAATATGCAAATAAGGGTGCTCAGTGTCCCCTCACAATCCCCCAATGTGACAAACAATGCTCCAATGTGTCACCAAAATGCTGAATGTGACATCCCAATGCT
>NW_008338582.1:0-676 GCF_000622305.1 Nannospalax galili | reverse complement strand
CATCACAATTATCCAATGTGACATCACAATGCTCCAATGTGACCTCACAATTATCCAATGTGCCATCACAATATTCCATTGTGACATCACAATATTCCAATTTGAAATAGTGCTTCAATGGGCCAACACTAACCTGACATGTGCCATTATATTGCAAAAATGTGCCATCACAATTTTATAATATGACTAATGCTCCATTGTGCCATCACAATGTTACATTATGAGTTCACAATGTTAGATTGTGTCATCACAATGCTCCACAATGTTACATTATAATTTCGCAATGTTCAATTTTGTCAGTGCTATGCTCGAAGGTGTCATCACAATGCTCCAAAGTAAAATCACAATGCTCCAATGTGCCATCACAATGCTCCAAAGTTCCAACACTAATGCGACGTGTGATATTATATTCTCCAATGTGTCATGACAATGTTACAATTTGAGTGATCAATGTTCCAACGTGACTTCACAGTGATCCAGCGTGAAATCACAATATTACTATATGACTTCACAATAATCCATTGTAATGTGACAACACTTGAATATGACATCACAATTCTCCAATGTGCCAACACTATCGCTCCATGTGACAATATATTGCTCCAATGTGCCATCACTATGTTCTATTGTGACATCACAATTATCCAGTATGACATCACCATGCTCCAATGTGACA
>NW_008338581.1:0-251 GCF_000622305.1 Nannospalax galili | reverse complement strand
TTGCACTTTTTAGAATTGTATGTAGCTTATCACAATGTATGTATTCTTTTTATGACTTTTCTTAAGATGTATGTGTGGGGTGTGTGTGTGTGTATACATGTATATGTATATGTACATGGGGAAGCCAGAGGTTTGTGTCAAAAGTCTTCCTCAATCACTCTCCAGCTTATTTTTTGAGACAGGCTCTTGCTGTTTTGGTGAATTGTGGAAATCACTTAGCTCTTTCAGTTCCCTCATTCATTAAATACAAA
>NW_008338580.1:0-357 GCF_000622305.1 Nannospalax galili | reverse complement strand
ACCTGACCTGAAGGATGTTCCCTTGCCTGACGCTGAAGAAACCTGGTACATAGATGGAAGCAGCTTCATCAGAAATGGTAAAAGGCATGGTGGGGGAGCAATCACAACCACCTCGAGAGTCATTTGGGCCGAGCCACTGCCAATAGGTACATCAGCCCAAAAAGCTGAACTGATCGTGCTTACCAAAGCCCTAAAGATGGGTAAAAGAAAGAGACTCAACGTCTACACAGATAGCAGATATGCATTTGCCACTGCCCATATTCATGGGGCTGTCTATCAAGAGAGGGGCCTCCTTACTGCAGAGGAAAAGACTACTAAAAATAAACAAGAGATCTTAGACCTCCTGCAAGCCCTCTG
>NW_008338579.1:0-378 GCF_000622305.1 Nannospalax galili | reverse complement strand
TGGTGAGATGGCTTGGTGGTTAAGTCATTGGCTCCTCTTACAGACAACCTGGGTTTGAGTCTCAAAAAAGATAAGAAAGAAAATGTATTTTGAAAAATCTTTGGAAGGTTTCATAGGTGTATTTAGAGGACATTTTTTGTTTGTTTGTTTTTTTGTTGTTGTTTGTGAAGACTGGGTTTCAGTGTGCAATCCTGACTGTACTGGAACTCACTATGGAGACCAGGTTGGCCGTAAACTCACAGAGATCTACCTGTCTGTGCTGGGATTAAAGCACAGACAAGCTGTTACACCCGACTGTGCACTAACTCCTCATCAAATCCACCTCTCTCAGTCTCTCTCTGTCTCTCTCTGTCTCTCTCTGTCTCTCTCTGTCTCTCT
>NW_008338578.1:0-310 GCF_000622305.1 Nannospalax galili | reverse complement strand
TCTGAGGCATTTTCTTAATTGTTAATCAATGTAAGAGTGCCTAGCCTCTTATAGTGCCATGCCTGGGTGAGTGAGCCTGGTTGTGTTAAAAAGGTAAGTGACCGGCTGGAGAGTTGGTTCAGCAGTTAAAAGCATGGGCTGCTCTTGCAGAGGACCTGGGTTTGGTTCCCAGTACCCACATGGTGGCTAACAATGGTCCATAACTCCAGTTTCAGGGGATCTGTTGTACTCTTGTGAAATTGGTGCACTTACACACATTCAGGCAGTACACTTATACACATAAAATAAAAATAATAAATAAAATATTTTT
>NW_008338577.1:0-559 GCF_000622305.1 Nannospalax galili | reverse complement strand
AACGTTGCCATCTGGACATATTTGAATATCTGGGGATCACATGACTAGCAATAGGCTTCCAGAGAAGCCTTTTCTATTCTCCTGAGACAGGATCATCACCATCAAATCCAAGGATATGACATTCTGTTCCAAATGGAAGGGACGAGCCTGCGTAAACTGGTCGAACTAAGTATTATAGCATTACCTTGTTTAAAACAGCATAGGATGGATCCTGTAATGGTATACACACCCCTTTATTAGGTGCTAATGTCACTACAAATGCCACCACAAGTCAGTGGTTTAATGGATCTCCCTACACTGGGCATATCTCAGCGCATTGGGTTATCCCAGGGTTTATTCGGCTTTGTGGGCACTAAGGCTGTATATTCAGGTGGCTGGTCTGGGCTTTATGCCTGGGTATACTGGTACATAATTGGGGAGATTCTCTCTGCAGACCCCCAGTCACCACACAACTGGGATATTGTGTGCTTCCTGTGTCCCTGATAGATGTGCACTCCTTGGTGTTTTCATCCACTGGATGTGTGTTTTCCTTGGGAAAAACTATAGATAGAAGAATATC
>NW_008338576.1:0-419 GCF_000622305.1 Nannospalax galili | reverse complement strand
TTAACCTGACACTAACACTAAACATAACCCTAGTACTAACCTTAACCCTGGCCCTAACTCTCATATTAATCCTAACCCTGAGCCAAAATCTAACCTAACCCTAACCCTAAGCAAAACACTATCCCTAATCTTAAACCTAGCCCTACCTGAAAATTAATCCTAACCCTAAAATTAACCCAAATCTTAGCACTAGCCCTAAACCTAAACCTAACCCTAACCTGAGCCCTAATCCTAACTCCTAGCCCTTAACCTACCCCGAATCCTAAATATAACCAGAACTTTAACCCTAACCCTCACCCTAACCCTAACCCTAACCCTAACCACAACCCTAAACCTAACCCTAATCCTAATCATAACCTTAACCCTATCCTTAATATTAAACTTTGACCTAACTCTAATCCTATACTGAGTCCTAGCCA
>NW_008338575.1:5327-8077 GCF_000622305.1 Nannospalax galili | reverse complement strand
TTTGAATCACTGTTGAATATCTTTTCCATATTATCACAGAACATGTTGGCTCCATCTTGTCATCGTCATCGTCTTTGTAGTCAGGAGTGTTGGGTGGCTCGGTCGGTTTAACCCAGGTGTTTTTTGGGGTGCCACTGTGACACCTGAGTGGTGGCATGGTTTTTTAGAATGGCTGGGGTCGGATGGCCGGGGCTTGGGGACTTTGTCTGGTTGCGGAGAGTGATCTGAATCCCCCATGATGGGGGCCGAGGGTGGCTGCAGGGAGTCCCTGGACTGGGAAGTCAAGACAGGACCTGGGCAGGTTTCAGGTCTGGGTGTGGCCCACACATCTGGGAGGGTGAGCTGTAGCCTGGCTACCTGCCATTCCGTGGTGGGCCCACACACCAATAAGGGCCATGGTGTGATCCTGGCCACTTGGATCTAATGAAGTCAGGGAGAGTTGAACCAAGTGAAAGAAAAGCAGTTAGAATAAATGAATAATTCTGCTTTTTTAAAAACTGTGCTAGCCTTTTACCACATAATAAAGAGAGGGAGGAGGGAGACAGTATTGGGAGAACCAGAAAGCTGCATATCAGACAAGAATATAATCCCCTTTCTCTGATACCTTCTCTTAGAGGAAATTTTACATTTTCTTTCTTTCTTTCTTTCTTTCTTTCTTTCTTTCTTTCTTTCTTTCTTTCTTTCTTTCTTTCTTTCCTTCATTTCTTTATTTCTTTCTTCTTTCTTTTTTTTCGTCTTTTTTGAGACAGGGTCTCCCTGTAGTTCCAGCTGGCCTGGAACTCAATATGTAGACCAGACTAGCCTGGAACTCACAGAGATCCACCTGCCTTTGCCTCCTGAGTGCTGGGATTAAAGGCATGCACCACCACGCCCGGCCATTTCTGCTGTTTTCAAGTGCACAGCTCATTGGCATTAAGTGCACTCACATTGCTGTGCAGCCATCACTACCATCTGCCTTCAGAACTTTTTCCTGGTCCTTAAATGAAACTGCACCCGTCCAACAGTAACACCTTCCCCCGGTGTCCTCCCTCCAGCCATTGCTGTACTATTTTACTGTCCCTCTGAATTTGATGGTTTAGGAGCCTCCCGTAAGTGGGGTCTTTTGTCACTTGCTTACTTCACTCAGCATCCTGTCTCAGGACTCATCTTTTCTGTAATTACATCAGTGAATGTAATTCACTCCTTTTAAACAGCTCTGAGTTTGACTTGCTTCACTAGGTCCTACACAACCTTGGAAACAAGCGTTTCATCTATTTGTCTTTGTCTGGAAATGAAGTGGGAGACAGGAGTAGGATCTGGGAAGAGGGTGGGGGCTATGGCCTGTGCTCCAGCTCCTGCCTCCAGGTTCCTGCCCTGAGTTCCTACCTTGGACTCCCTGATGAACTGTGACCTGGGAGATGTAAGACAAATAAACCCTTTCCTCCACAAGTTAGTATTGGTCAGAGTGTTTTGTCTCAGCAGTGGAGAAACAAACTAGGACACAGGTCTTGCTGCATCTTTTGTGGAACTCAAGGGATACTGACCAAGTTTAGCCAGTCAGCTTTAGGACAGTTTTATCTTCCACCTCTCATCTGACCTATGTGGAAGAGGGCTTGGCCTTAATTCCTGTTTGCATTTTCAATAACCAGCTAATTTATTTGAATGCAGGGTGAAGCCCCAGAATCCAATAGTTTAGGCTCCAGGAAGTTAAGGATATTAGCACTCTAAGAATAAAAGACTGCTAGGTGCAGTGGTGCACGCCTTTAACCTAGGAGAGGCAGAGACCAGGCTGGTCTACATAGTGAGTTCCAGGCCATCTGGGGATACAGGGAGACCTTGTCTCAAAAAAAGAAAAAATAAAGGATTACGAATAAAGCACTGCACTCAGTAATACAGAGCTCATCAAGAGTCTAGGGGTGTCTTGTTTCACTTCTCAGCTTTGGTTTTTTTGTTCTTTGTTCTTTTGTTTTTTGTCCTTACAGAACTTGTAAAATATCTCTGTAAACACAGTCACTCAGAAACTGTAGCAAATGAAAAACATGTCACTTTTGTTTCCTTACCCTAGGTTGTTGTTAGGCCATCAAAGCTCATCAAGAGTCTAGGGGTGTCTTGTTTCACTTCTCAGCTTTGGTTTTGGTTTTTTTTGTTCTTTTGTTTTTTGTCCTTACAGAACTTGTAAAATATCTCTGTAAACACAGTCACTCAGAAACTGTAGCAAATGAAAAACATGTCACTTTTGTTTCCTTACCCTAGGTTGTTGTTGTAGCCCAGGCCATCAAAAAAAAAAAATCAGAAAGTGGTGGGAGATTCCCTGAAAAAGATTAAAAGGCACTAAAATTTAGTGTGACATGATGCCAACTTAGATGCGTTCTCGTTATAATACATCAACCTCTTGAGTTAAACATTGCCGAAATGATTGACGAAGAAAAGTGTGATGGGTAGAATATTTGGCTAACTCATGTTGATTTGACTCCAGAGGGCCTGAGTGTCAGAGGAACCATGCTACCAGCCCTCCCTGAGCTAAGTGCACACCAGGGCCACACAGAAAGCTACTCCTGGTATTTAACCATCTCATCTACTGTCAGTGCTGCTATACAGAGGTTCACCCATGAGAAGAAACAATATTGCTCCCAGTTCAGCACTCTGCATTAGCTGGAAACCGGGGGCTTCATCCTGGTAAAGTGAATTTCCTAGTTATATAACTTTGAACACTGACTGCAGGGTGCCAAGGTGTGAATCAGAGTGACCAATATTAATTTAGCTTCAGAAAA
>NW_008338575.1:0-4649 GCF_000622305.1 Nannospalax galili | reverse complement strand
AGGTAGGTCAGTGCACCCTTGTCGTGCAGTGCCCACGGAGGTCAGAAGGGACCGTTGGATCCCCTGGGACTGGAGTTATGGACAGCCGTTAGCTGCCATGTGCATGCTGGTATTCAAACCAGGGTCTTCTGCAAGAACAGTCCGTGTTCTTAACTGCTCAGTATGATTCCTTTTTTAAGAATTGTTGTTTTTATCCAAGTCATGAATATACATAATTGAAATTCAAATCACAGGGCTTCGTTTTCTAAGCATTTTAGTTGTCTCTTCTGCCAGTTCTTTCCATAGTCCATGCTCCATTCCTTTATCACTGTTAAGGCAACAATCTTTGACTTGAGAGAGACATACTAGCTGGGTATACATTTGTGTCATTAGATAATACTTCTGAGTGCATGACTTGCCAACTGTAGACATCACCCAGAGGAACATCTTAGCATCCTTGCCTCCCTTCCATGTCTGTCCCAACTCTCACTTCTCAGATCTGTTTCCTCAGCTCAATTTTTTTTCTTTTAAAAATATTTTGCATGTTTATTATTTTTATTTTCTTTATCTGTATGAGTGCATTGCCTGCATGTAAGTGCACCATGGTGTGCAATGGTCACAGAGGTCAGAAGAGGGCATCACTTTCTTTTTTTCTTTATATTTATTTGTTTTCATTTTATGTGTATGAGTGTTTTGTCTGTGTGTATATAAGTGCATCTGTGTGTGGAATGCCCACGGAGGTCAGAAGAGGGTGTCAGATCCTCTGGGACTCAGATTTTTATATGGTTGATAACCTGCCGTGTTGGTCCTGGGAACCAAACCTGGGGCTCCTGCAAGAGCAGCCAGTGCTCTTAATCACTGAGCCATCTCCTCAGCCCCATGGTCTCTTTCATATCTCAGGTCATCCCATCGAGTCTGGAGATTTACAATACACCTTCAGTTCTGTGCAGTCATTTTGTCCATTTCCTTAATAATCACCTTGTCCACCCTCCCTCTTCTCTTTCTAGAACTTATGCTGTGACTGAGAATATAGCCCAGTACTAAGACTCTCTGACCAGCAGCTCATGCTAATAAAGCATTGGCCCATTAGTTACCTTAAGCTGCATAATTCTCCAGATCGCCAGTCTTGCTACCTTTTATTTCAGTCCTCATTTATACAGGGTTTCCCAGCTAAGCTATTTGGAATCTCAAGGCTTTGTGGGGTGGCCTTTGCTCACACTGTATTCTAGACTCCTGTGCCTCTTCTCATCACCTTCCTAACCTCAGAATAGCATCTCCTTCAGTAAATCTTGTGGAGGAAAATTCTTTCTGCCCCTCATCACATGAATGGTTTGTGAGGTTAGAACAACTGTGCAATTCAGAGGCTATAGAGATTACTGGAAAGCCAGAAAAGCAACTCACTGGGAAGGTGAGCTGTAGCCTGGCTGTCTTTCCTTCCTTATTTGGCCCATACACCAACAAAGGCTGTGGCGTGATCCTGGCCACTTGGATGGAAGGAAGTTTCCTGGGCCCAGATGAAAACAGGGTGTGGTCAACACACCCTGCCGTCTCTCACCCTGCCATGCTGCTTCTTCATCCGCGAGGGGTCGGGAGGTCTTGCTGTCCTGCAAGACTGGTCCACTGGGGTAGTTGAGCTATCCCCAGGTGCCCGTCCTTCCCTGGATGTGCCCAGACACCACCAGGGGCCACGGTGTGATCTTGGCTCCCTGGACCACAGCAACCTGCCTGGGACAGGCTGGGTGCTCATTGGGTGCGGTCCACTGTAAACTGCCTCTTCTCACCTTGCCAGGCTCCTTCATCAGTCAGAGGTCCAGAGAACTGGGTGTTCTGCACAATCTCGCGTGGGACTCCCACCCCAGAGAGTGGTGCTGTTGGGAGCTGGGGATTTGAAGGTAGGTGGAAAAGTGGCCCCAAGGTGGTGGGGTCCCATCTGGTGTCCGGCCAGGGACTGTGGTACCGGGAGGTGGCGTAGGTGTTTTGGTCTCTGTGGAGAGGCCTCATTCTCTCCCTGGGTGGGCCTGGGCCCCTCCTGCTTCCCTGGCCTTCTTCTTTCTTTCATTTTCTTGTGTGCTTTATTTCTTTTTTTTTTTCATTTTTTCTTTTTGCGGTTCTTTTGGTTTTTTGGCCCTCACCACAACGGGGTCAGGGATGAGCTCAAGCTGATTGCTGCTCCTTGTAGGGTCCGGGCACCTTGCTTTGTCGTTCTTCCTGGGCCCTAGTTGGCTGATGCTGAGCCCAGGCTCAGTTCCATTGAAGGAACTTGCTTGTGCTCAGGGACAGGCCTGGGTTGTTTTGCACTGCTCTGTGGGGCCCAGGCTCCGTCTGCTTACCCTTTGTCCGGGCCCTGTTCCATAGACGCTTGGCCGGGCACCATTGCCTTGGCCAGGGGTTTGTGGGGAAAATGGCTGCCCAGGGCTCCTGTGTCTTCCTGGGGGTGGGCCCAGGATCCTCTCGGAGGATTTTTCCCAGGCCCTTTGGGCTTTTACAGCAGGCCTGCTTTGTCCCTTTTAGTTTTTTTCTGGTGGCTGGTATCATCAGAGAAGGGTAGAGGCCCGGGCTGTTTGCTCCCTGTTGTCAGGCCCAGGCTCCCCCCTTTTGACCCTTCAGCCCAGGCCCTCTCGTTCCAGTTATGGGGTGCCTGGGCTCGGTCCCCTGGATGGGACTGGCTTGAGGTCGGTGATGGGGCTGGGCTTCTCCCTTAGGACTTTTCAGCCCAGGCCCTTGGTCTGCTGTGTGGAGCCTGGGCTCTGTCTGTTGATGGGACTGGCTTGTGGTCAGGGATGGACAGAGGCCATTTTCTCTGCCCTGCTGGGCCCAGGCTGCTATGTTGTAACTTTTGGCCTGGGCCTTCTACCATCGATGCTTGGCCTGGGCTCCTTGGGGGAAATATTTGCCTGGGGCTCCCAGGTGTCTTCCTTGGTGGGCCCAGGCTCCTGTCTTGGGGGACTTTTGCCCAGGCCCTTTGTGTTGTTCAGCCCAGGCATCTTTGTCTTTGTGTTCATTCTGTCCCTGTCCTGCCCTGGCTGCCGTTGCATCATAGAACAGTCCGGGCAGCATCCCTCAGTGTCCACTGTCTCCGTGCATAGGACGTGTGAAGGAGAAGTCTCGCAGTGGTGTGCTGGGTGCACGTCGTCTTCGTGGTCATCAGGAGTGGTGGGTGCCAGTCTTGCAAGCCTGCATCGGTTTCGCCCAGGTGAGTTTCAGGTACCACCGTGACACTTGCAGAACGGCCAGGGTCATGTGGCTGGGGCTGGGGGACATTGTCTGGTTGTGGAGAGGGCCCTGAGTCACCTGTGGTGGGGGCTGAGGGTGGTTGCAGAGAGTCCGCGTGACCAGGGAAGTCAAGACGGTGCCTGGGCAGGGATTGAGTCCCTGTGCGGCAGCCAAGCTGTCTGTCCTTCCTTGTTGGGTGTGGACACCAAGAAGGGCTGAGGTGTGATCCTGGCCTCTTGGATGGAAGGAATTCACCTGAGCTCCAGTGAAAACAGGGTGCGATTCACATACCCTGCCATTTCACAACCTGCCAGGCTGCTCCTTCATCCGCAAGGGGTCCAGAGGCCTTGAAGTCTTGCACCATTGGTCCAACAGGTTTTGGCGAGTTCTGCCCAGGTGCCTGTCCTTCCCTGGATGAGGCAGGGGACCACCAGGGGCCTCAGTGTGGTCCTGGCTGCCTGGGTCTAAGAAAGAGGCCTTGGATTTAGCTGTGGGAAGGTTGGGGGTGGTGTGTGGGGTGTTCGGTGTTGGGTGGGGTGTGAGGGGTGTCTGTTGGGGGAAAGGGTGGGTGGCAGCCGCAGGGAGAGGGAATGTTCGTGAGCATACATTTAGGGAGGTGCTGGTGCTTGGAACAGGGTGTTTCCCACTCACCAGTGGTTTGTTGGGTCCATCTCATCATCATCATCATCATCTCGAGGTCAGGAGTTTTGGGTACCAGCCTTGCAAGCCTCCGTTGGTTTCACCCACATGTTTTTGGGGGTACCATCACGACACTCCAGTGGTGGCGTGGTCTTGCAGAACGTCCGAAGTCAGGTGGCACCTCGTCCTGTTGGGGAGAGGGCCCTAACTCACCCATGGTGGAGGCTGAATGTGGCTCCAGGGAGTCTGTGGCCAGGGAAGTCAAGTTGGGACCTGGGCAGAGATCGAATCCAGGTGTGGCCCACACACCCGGGATGGTGAGCTGTAGCCCGGCTGTCTGTCCTTCCATGTTGGGCCCGGACACCAACAAGGGCCACAGTGCGATCCCAGCTGCTTGGAAGGAAGGAAGGCCCCTGGGCCCAGGTGAAAATGATGCAGCTCATACACCCTGCCGTTTCTCACCCTGCCAGGTGAGAGGTGCTGTTTCTCACCCTTCATCTGTGAGGTGTCGGGAGGCCTTTCCATCCTTCAGCATCAGTCCACCAGGGTTGTCGAGCTCTCCCCAGGTGTTTGTCCCTCCCTGGATGGGCCCGGACACCACCAGGGCCTGTGGTGTGATCATGGCCCCCTGGACCACATCAACTGGCTTGGGACAGGGTGGCTGCATGTTGGGCTCGGTCCATACTAAACTGCCTCTTCTCACCTTGCCAGGCTTCTCTTTCATGCATTGGTGCTCCAGAGAACTGGGTGTCCTGCATGATCTCACGTGGGGCTCCCACCCCGTGGAGTGGTGCTGTTGGGAGCTGGGGGTTTGAAGG
>NW_008338574.1:0-384 GCF_000622305.1 Nannospalax galili | reverse complement strand
CATACATGCAGGCAATACACTCATACTCATAAAATAAAAATAAGTAAAATATTTTTTTTAAACATAAAAGAATATGTTAGCAGGACCATGGCTGGGTTTTCATGCAACTTTCCAATCTTAAATGAGTAGCTGCAACATTCATTCCTGCCCCTCTGGCTAAACACTCTATTTCTCAGAACCTACTGTGTGGCCATGTGAATATCTCATTGCTTCGCACTGATCTAAGATATGTCCCACTGTGTTTCCACCACATTTTAATCTCTTGGACTCTTCTCAAAATCTCTGAAATTATTAAAGGTTCTGTATCCAGGTGTAACTACTGATTTTGGGATATACGTTACACACACACACACACACACACACACACACACACACACACACACA
>NW_008338573.1:2270-2512 GCF_000622305.1 Nannospalax galili | reverse complement strand
AACTCTGCTAGATACATGATCAACTGCAACTGAGCATATCCTAGTGAACACAGCAGTGTGGGAGGGATGACACAAATGTTCTATGATATATATTTTATATTATCTGTAATATAGAAAGGTTAAAAAGAAAAATTTATGACTAATATGAACACACAATTCAAAGTAAAAGTCCACTAGAGGAAGATTAAACAACTTGTATTGATATAAAATACAGAAAGACATGAATGAAGCCAGTTATATAG
>NW_008338573.1:0-247 GCF_000622305.1 Nannospalax galili | reverse complement strand
ATGTTGGCATCCCCAAAGAAATCTATGTTCTACTACAGAGATACCTGTTCTTCCCACTCCTTCCTACTCTAGTCACAACACCTAGGAAATGGAGTCAGCCTGATAAATAGATAATGAAATGTGGTACATATGTATGATGAAATTTTATTCAGTAGTGAAAAATAAAATTATAGTTTTCAGGTAAATAAATAGAACTGGACAAAGTTATATTGAGCAAGGTAACCCAGGCCCAGAAAGACAAATGCCA
>NW_008338572.1:0-292 GCF_000622305.1 Nannospalax galili | reverse complement strand
AGGTCCTGGCCCCATTTTAGGCAGAACAGGAATTTAGTGGAAATAACTAGGAAACTGTCTTAAACTCTGAAGGAGTGTGCATGAATGTGAGAGTGGAAGTAATGGTTCCACAGCTCTGCAATTCATGGAATCGGACTGGGCCTCACCCTGTGGTTCCACTGAGGTCATATAACCTAAACAGGGACCCACCTTTCAGGTGACTGGGCATAGGGATTATATGTGTGGCCCTAAGGTAAGGCCACTTAAGTCACCAATAGGTGGCCAGCCAGGAAGGCATCTGAATGAGGGAGAC
>NW_008338571.1:0-704 GCF_000622305.1 Nannospalax galili | reverse complement strand
GCATTGTGGTCTGATAGAATGCATGGAATTATTTCATACTTTTTGTATTTGTTGAGGTTTGTTTTGTTCCCCAGTATATGGTCACTTTTGGAGAAGGTTCCATGGGGTGCTGAATAGAAAGTATGTCCTTTGGTACTTGGGTGGAATACTCGGTAGATGTCTGTTAAGTCCATTTGATATATCGTATTGTTTAATTCAGATGTCTCTCTGTTAACTCTCTGCCCTGTTGACCTACCTAATGGAGACAATGGAGTATTGAAGTCCCCTACTATTAATGAGGTGGGATTAATCTGGGCTTTAAAATTCTGTAGTATTGTTTTTATGAAGTTTGGTGCAGCAGAGTTTGCTGAATATATGTTCATGATTGTGGTATCTTCTTGATTTATTGTTCCTTTGATCAGATTGAAGTGGCCCTCTTTATTATCTCTTCTGATTAGATTTACTTTAAAGTCTATTTTGTCAGATATTAGATTTGCTACACCTGCTTTTTTCTTAGTACCATTTGCTTGGTATATTGTTTTTTCCATCCTTTCAGTTCAAGATAGTGTCTGTCCTTGAAAATGAGATGGGTTTCTTGCAGACAACAGAAAGATGGGTTTTGTTTCTTAATCCATTCACGTAATCTGTGTCTTTTAACTGGGGATTTCAGTCCATTAATATTTAAAGTCATTAATGAAAGGTGAGTATTGAATCCTTTCATTTTT
>NW_008338570.1:0-683 GCF_000622305.1 Nannospalax galili | reverse complement strand
GGATAATAGAAAGGAACCAGGGAGGTAAAGAGAAAGAAAGAACCTCAGAGAACAGTAGGAGATTGTTACTAAGGGAGAAATGGATAAAATGGGACTATTTAAATGGAAATACAAGGAACTTGGGGGATAAAGAGTAAGAAGGAGCTCAAGAGAAGTGGTTCATAGGAGACTGGTATTATCAAAGGAGAGATGGGGAAAATGGGGGCACTTTAAATGGGGAAGTCATGGTGGAAGGCTTAGACAGGTAGAGAAAGAGAGAGAGAGAAAGAGAGAGAGAGAGAGAGAGAGAGAGAGAGAGAAAGGAGATAATGTGTAAAAAACCAGAGGAAATCATATTAGTCCCATAACCTAAAGACAAATTTCACATACACTGTCTCTGCATGAGTCTATGTGTATAGCTAAAGGCTACATAGCAAGAAACAGTGTCAGTCAGGAGAAACCTTCCTTTGAGTTGTTGGCTAGGGTAGTTCAAGAGACCCCCAAAATACACAGGCTACTGCCACAGCCCTTAATTGTCTCACAGAACTTGAAGGTAAGACCCTACTGCTGAAGACAGAGTATACTTTGGATCCAAGATTTGGAGCAATGGAGCTGGAACTCATCTGGAAGCTACTTTTCATGAAGGCTAGCTATTATAGCTTTTGAAAGCACTATTCAAGGTGCTAAGGGAGAACATCACTAGA
>NW_008338569.1:0-345 GCF_000622305.1 Nannospalax galili | reverse complement strand
TAGAAGGAATTTGGGAGTTGTCCCTCTGTTTCTATTTTTTTTAATTTTATTTATTATTTTTATTTTATGTGTATTGCCTGAATGTATGTGAGTGCACCCGTGTCGTGCAATGCCGCAGAGGTCAGAAGAGGGCTTCAGATTCCCCTAGAACTCGAGTTAAGGATGGTTCATAGCCTCCCTGTGGGTGCTGGGAATCGAACCCAGGTCCTCTGCAAGAGCAGTCAGTGCTCTTAACTGCTGAGCCATCTCTCCAGCCCCTGTTTCTATATTTTTTAATAATTTAAGTAGTATTGTATATAAATCTTTAAATGTCTGGTAGAATTCTGCTGTGAATTCATCTGGGCC
>NW_008338568.1:0-419 GCF_000622305.1 Nannospalax galili | reverse complement strand
AGAGAGAGAGAGAAAGAGAGAGACAGAGACAGAGACAGAGAGACAGAGACAAGGAGAATCCCAGCTGATCCCATTTTCCTCCCTCCTCAGAGACACGAACCCCAGTCTGAGGCAGATGGGGGATTTTCCCGCGGCCCCTCTTACCTGTGCTGCAGAGTCTCCTTCCCGTTCTCCAGGTATCTGAGCAGCATCTCCACGCACTCCCCCTCCAGGTAGGCCCCGTGTCCTTCAGCTTCACCAGCCTCCTCCCACTCTCGCTGGGTGAACTGAGCGGCCATGTCCGCTGCCGTCCAGGATCTCGGATCCTCCTTCAGGGAGGTGTAATCTTTGCCATCGTAGGCGAATAGCTCATACCCGCGGAGGAGGCTCCCGTGGGAATCCACATCGCAGCCACACATCCACTGGACGGTGTGAGAACC
>NW_008338567.1:0-1105 GCF_000622305.1 Nannospalax galili | reverse complement strand
GTTCTGTTCACAGCCTCTGTCACCCACAGATGGCCAGAATTCATTCAGCTGACATGGAGATAAGTGCTTGGTCTGTGCCACGTTGGCCCAGCTCCCTGTAGCCTATGCTTCCTCCCCCAGCTGTAGAATTGCAACTACTTGGGAGTCAAGGCTCTAAAATGATCCTGTCCCTACAGGATGAAGTCATCAAGGCTTGTAGAAGCAGTATCCATTGTTCCCTTGCAGCAATAATCAGATGGTTCACTGAAGGATGACAGGAGGTGAAGGGAACTCCCAGCTGCACATCATCTTGGCAGGGATTTCACTTTCAAGGATATGTTATGGTCCAACCACAGCATGAAGTGCCTTCCCCAGCTTATCCCTAGAGGTTTTCTTACCCTGAGGAAAATGTCTGTTCCTTTCTTAACCATTAGCAAGAAGGCTATACATTGTTTTACTTCCAAAACCTTGCAGAAAGCTACCTTGATAGGAAATAACAAGTGTGTCACATCGGTGCTCTAACTCAATGGGTGGCGGTGAGTACAGGGAAGCCTGCACACCATTGCCTTGGGAGCGTGGGCAGGAATGAGGCAGACAGAAACCTGCAGCCCTGAGCAGTCTCAGGATTCCCCAGCAGCTGCCTCTAGCCACCTGGAAATCTCTGCATTGGGAAGACAGAGGCACACATTCCTTAGGGAACTGGATAACAGCTTGCATGTAGTGAGCTCCCTGAGCCCTGGGGCAGGGTGCTCTAGAAACAGGAGCTCCTTGCTCAAACGTTTTTAAGAATTTCAAGAGGGCAACAACGATGAGCATTCTTTCAAACTCAGCGTCCATCTAAGCTCAGGACCCTCTGTTTCCAAGAGTCTGGGCCTATTCCCTACTGCAGACTTTGCAAAGCAGAAGAGAGAAGGAAGAGGGCATGCATTTCCCTTAGACTGCTGTGCAAGGTGGTTTAGGCACACACACACACACACACACACACACACACACACACACACCCTGCTTCGTTTTACAAATGAGGAAGGTTCCAAGCAGAGGGGTTCAGGACATTGAATCAGTTTGTCCACATCATGAGGCTGATATGTAGCTACACTAACATTCGTTTCTATCTCTCTGTCTGTCC
>NW_008338566.1:202595-206007 GCF_000622305.1 Nannospalax galili | reverse complement strand
TTTGTTAAATGAATGAATGAATGAGGTTCTGCATGTTACTGGAAAGAAGACTGCTTTCAAGTTTGTATTCAAGTGTTTCTAGATCAACAACCTTAATCTAAACAAGTCTGTTTCTTCATATCCTAAGGTTTTTATCAGTGATTTTTCAAACACCAATCTAGCCTATGTACTCATTTTTCTAAGCTGTGATTTGTACATCTGTGTCAGTTATGTGCTGCCTAACAAAAGGGTTCAGAACATGTATCAGGCTGAATGGTAGAGTAGAATATCTCATACTGTAGGCATATCATTAACTCACTAACACACTCATACAGGTGCACATGCATACATGAACATACAAATACACATGCACACATAAGAGCATACATGTACACATATACATAGTCACACATACATGCACACATATGAGCATACATGCACACACACATATTCACACATTCATGCATGCATATGCATCATGCATACACACATGCACACACATAAGCACAGAGATTTTTTCCATTCTTCAGTGATTTTTTTCTTTCTGTATTTTACACTGAATATGCATTCACACTAGGTTTGTCTTTTCCTTCACATCAGTGACTCTATATTCTCTTTATTTGCCCCTCAAGATGAATTCTGTCAAGATACTGCCCCATTTTCAAGTCAGAGGATTGTTTACTTTAACAGGTATACAGCAGACAGATATCTGAAGTCTCCACAGTTGGACTATCCCTTGGCAAACCTACTTATTTTGCTTTATATAGAAGCTTCTACATGACACATTAAATCTCACTATTTAATTTTCTGTTTACTCTGGTTTATAGCTTTCACATCATGAGAGCTTGGATATGCTACAGATTATTCATACAATCATCTTACTTTCTGTGTAACATTACTCTGGTTAGTGTTGATCCTTCTGGGGCTGCTGATTCTATAACTAGCTAATACAAAGACAAGGAATGTTTTCAACTAGCAGGAAGTGTTCTATGTTTGTGGAATCTCTTTTTCCTTCCAAATGAGATCATTTGAAGTGTAGTATTTCAGGTGTGGACTTGGAAGTCAGACTGTCCTGTTTAATCACAACCCATAGGAACACAGTTAGATTAGTCATGTCCTTTGTGTCTTACTTTCCCCACATGCTAAAAGGAATAGAAAATGACAATGCTTATACTACTTTAAGGAGACAATCATGGGGGAAAGCAATAGATTAACCTTCTTTCCAATTATATGTCTGAATGGGATCTCACACTGGACACTGTCCTAGATGATTTACAAATAAAATAATTTAACCTTTTAATGAATCTTGTGAAGCAATTGTTGCTAAGCATTTAAATCAATTACTTAAACTTCTCTCCATATTAAAAAGTTTGCAAAATGTTAGTACTAAAACAATAAAGGCTTTTCTCACATTTATTACCTAATAACAGGGAGCAGAGGGACTTGCTTCCATAACTCTAGTGTATCATTATAGTTACGGAAGTCACAAGGTAGCTTCTCTCTGGAATAGGGTTTCACAGTACTACAGAATTTGATGCTTTAGGCTGGGTAGTTTTATATATTGTGGGCAGCTGCCTGTGACCGTTTTAAAACTTTTCTAAATTAGAAGTCACTTGGTTCAGGCAAGCTGTCTCCTCACTCCAATCTTTCAGGTATCATGACTTTAAAACGTATGGATGACCAGATGACTGAGTTAGTAAAAGTACCTGCCACCAAAACTAAAAGCTGGAGTTCCAGCCCTGAGTATCACCTGGTAGAAGGGAGAACTGACTCACTCACGTTTTCCTCTGACCTCTCCATGGTTCAGCGAAAGTGTGCACAAGGCTCCCCTCCCATAATAGGTAAATGTGATAAAATTTAGAAAGTAATGAAAGTAAAAAAAAGCAATTGATAATGAGCAGTAAACACACACATGCAAATAAGCCCCTAATAATTATTGATGGAGCAGATGAGATGGTGATTGTAACAGAGACATCAAATGCCCACATTCTGACATATAGTTAAAATATCAAAATAAAATAAATATGAATGAGTCATCAACATCAGTGCATTCAGTGGTTGTAGACGAGCTAGAAACAGTAAAATGATGACTTTCTGAATGTTGATATGTTGTGAGGTGAGCCTGAGTATGTGCACATGCACCATATGCATGCAGGTGCGCTTGGAGGCCATAAGAAGGCATCAGATCTCATGGAGCTGGAGTTACAGGTAGTTGAGGGCCAATCAGTGTGGGCACTGGAAATGAACCTGATTCCTCTGCAAGAGTAGCAGGTGCTCTTACCTACTGAGTCATCTCTCAGCCCCATATACTTGGACTTCACCTTTACAACAAAAAGAAATATTCAAATTGAATATAAACACTGAGCATTGAAGCACTGACTTTTTCATGCTGACTACAGAGGTGATTCTGCAGGAGGGATGCACACCTTCACTGTGCTGCCTTTGGAAGAGACGCAAAGAGGTACTGGTGGGTTGTTTCTCAGAAACGGTTCTCCCACAGCCTGGGGTGGAACTCAATTTTGCTTTTATGAAAAGTATTTTGCTATAAATACCCATTTCAATAAAATACAAAAATGAATGGGGAATAGTAAGGCATTCAAAATGTGACAGTACTTTTATCTCATTTTCATTCTGTTCTATAATAATTTCATATTCATTTCAAATTCATTTTCATTGATTAAAAAGAAACAAAAAAAACTCATATTGTTGTCATGCTCTTAAAATCTTTTTTCTGCTCTCTCTGACCTGCAGGCCTCTCTCTCTGGGGTGAGTCCATCCCGCAATCCACGCCTTGACTCCCCCAGCCTCATTCATCATGCCATCTCGACTGCCCGTCTCTCCTCCTAGACTGGGTCCTGTCTTGGGGGCCCAGACACCTGGGGAACCACCACTGCTTCCTGATCCTTTACATCCAGACCAACTCAGTTCCTTCTCAGGTCCCCAGGAGCACTCTGGGCCTGGCTCCAACCTCACCTCCCTCTACTTCCCTGGGCCAGCACTACCCGCCAGCCTCTTTCCAGGATACCTGGACTGACCTTTCCTCTTCCTGATCCTTTGCATCCAGACCAACCAGCTCCTCAATGCAGTCTCCAGGAGCCTTTGGGGTAGCTTCCCATTCCCATCTGCCTTTGCATCTCTGGGTGGCAAAGTCACTAGCTGCCTTAGACCAGCATGATTCCTGGGCCTGGCTACCATCCCAGTCCAACCCCCAAATTCCTGAGGCCAAACTTTTTCCTGGAGGGATCCAAACCTTAGGAGAAAGCCTGAGGGCATCTCATCCTCATCTGATGTGGGCCTCTGTGGGAACTCCTGAAGACAAAAGCAATGTGACCACTCCAATATAAAATCAAAAGAGAGAAGCAGAAGCTTAGATGAACCAGCTTTTCATGCCCCAAAAGTAAACCACAACGATACATTAAGTTCACACACACAC
>NW_008338566.1:201669-202235 GCF_000622305.1 Nannospalax galili | reverse complement strand
GAAATGGAAAACAGAGTATCAAGACTGGAAGACAAAGTGGACGAAGTAGACTGCTCAAGCAAAGATTATGAAAAATTTAAGAAAGCACAAGAATGGAATATGCAGGAATTGTGTGACACCATAAAAAGACCAAACTTATGAATCATAGGCATACAGGAAGGAGAAGAATCCCAAGATAATGGCATGGACCAGATCTTCAACAGAATCGTGGAAGAAAATTTCCCAAAATTAGAGAAAGACATGCCTATAAAAACACACAAAGCATATAGAACACCAAAGAGACAGGATCAGAAAAGAAACTCTCCACGGCACATCATAGTAAAAACACTAAACGTACAAATCAAAGATACAATAATAAAAGCTGCAAAAGAGAAACAACAAGTCACATACAAAGTAAAACCCATTAGGATTACAGCGGACTTTTCAGTACAAACTAAGAAAGCCAGAAAAATATGGACCAAAGTTTTCTTAGTTTTAAATGACCACAGACGCCAACCCAGATTACTATACACAGCCAAAATGTCTATTATAGTTGAAGGGGAAAGAAAAATCATCCATGACAAAAA
>NW_008338566.1:200099-201597 GCF_000622305.1 Nannospalax galili | reverse complement strand
GTAATGCCTATATCAAAAGGGTGTGGGAAAAAAATCCAAGGAGTATAACTGTGGAAAAGCACAGCTATATTGAGAATGTAAACAGAAATAAAAATGACAGGATTAAATACTCATCTTTCATTAATAACTTTAAATATTAACTGGCTGAACTCCCCAGTCATAAGCTAGGTGAACAGGCTAAGTGATTAAGAAACAAAAGCCACTTTTTTGCTGTCTGCAAGAAACCCATCTCACCTTCAAGGACAGACACTACCTTAAGGTGAAAGGATAGAAAAAAATATTCCAAGTGAATGGTACTACGAAAAAAGCAGGCGTTGCAATTCTACTATCTGACAAAATAGACTTTAAAGCTAATCAGAAGAGACAAAGAGGTCCACTTCATTTTGATCAAAGGAACAATGAATCAAGAAAATATTACAATCATAAACATATATTCACCAAACTCTGGTGCACTCAACTTTAAAAAAAAATACTACAGGACTTTAAGACCCACATTAACCCCAGCTCATTAATAGTAGGGGACTTCAAAACCCCACTGTCTCCATTAGATAGGTCAACAGGGCAGAGAGTTAACAGAGAGACATCTGAATTAAACAATACCATGTGTCAAATGAAATTAACAGACATTTACCAAGTATTCCACCCAAGCATCAAAGGACATACTTTCTACTCAGCACCCCATGGAACCGTCTCCAAAACTGACCATATATTGGGGCACAAAATAAAACCTCAACAAATACAAAAAGATTGAAATAATTCCATGAATTCTATCAGACTACAATGTAATAAAGCTTATAATCAACACCGGAAGAAGCCCTAATCACTACATGAACACATGGAGATTAAACAGCACACTCCTGAATGATGAATGGGTCAAAAGTGAAATTAAGAAAGAAATAAAAGTATTCCTGGAAGTAAATGAAAAGGACAATACAACACAACAAAACCTCTGGGACACTCTGAAAGCGATCCGTAGAGGGAAGTTTATAGCTCTAAGTGCCTATATCAAAAATCAAAAAGAACACAAATAAATGACTTAACGTTGCAACTCAACACACATGAAAAGCAACAGCAAACGAAACCCAAACCCAGCAGACAAGAAGAAGTAACAAAAATCAGGGCAGAAATTAATGAAACTGAAACAAAGTAAACAATACAAAGAATCAATAATTCCAAGAGCTGGTTCTTTGAAAATATAAACAAGATTCACAGACCTCAAGCCCAGTTAATCAAAAAAAGAAAGAGCACCTCCAAATCAACAAAATCAGAGATGAAAGGGGAAACATCACAACAGACACCAGAAAGATGCAGAACATTATAAGGGAATACTTTAAAAACCTATATGCTACTAAATTTGAAATCCTAAAAGTAATGGATGGATATCTAAAGGCATGAGAACCACCAAAACTAAACTAAGAAGAGATTAACAGCTTAAACAGACCCATAACACAAAAAAAATTGAAACAGTAATACAAAACCTCCCGACTAAAAAAAGCCC
>NW_008338566.1:198158-200071 GCF_000622305.1 Nannospalax galili | reverse complement strand
CAGTATTCTACCAGACATTTAAAGAGGATCTACATCGAATAGTACTTAATTTATTCAAACAGAAAGGGAAGGAGAACTTCCATATTCCTTCTATGAAACCAGCATCACTCTAATACCAAATTCAGGTAAAGATACAATCAAAAAAGAAAACTATAGACCCATACCCTTAATGAACATAGATACAAAAATTCTCAACAAGCTACATGCAAATCGCATAGAGACACACATACAAAAGATCATCCACCATGATCAAGTCGGCTTTATCCTGGAAATGCAGGGAGGGTTCAATATATGTATGTCAATAAAGGTCATAAATCATATAAATAGGTTCAAAGACAAGAACACCATGGTCATCTAAATAGATGCAGAGAAAGACTTTGTCAAAATTCAACATGCATTTATGTTCAAAGCCCTAGAGACAATTGGACTGGAGGGAACATACCTCAACATAATTAAATCCATATATAACAAACCCACAGCCAACATTATTCTAAATGGAGAAAACCTGGAAGCATTCCCATTGAAATCAAGAATCAGACAAGGCTGCCCACTATCTCCACTTCTCTTTAACATAGTACTAGAAACTCTTGCAAGAGCAATAAGACAAGAGAAGGAAATTAAAGGAGTAATAACTGGAAAAGAAGAGCTCAAATTATCCCTTTTTGCAGATGATATATTATATCTAAAGACACTGAAAATTCCACCAGAAAACTCCTAGAAATTATTAACACGTTCAGTAAAGTGGCAGGTTACAAAATTAACCTACAAAGGTCTGTAGCCTTTCTATATACCAATAACAAGCAATCAGAGAAAGAGCACATTGAAAAATTCCCGTTCACAATAGCTACAAACAACAAAATATCTCGGAATAAACCTGACGAAAAACATTAAAGACCCCTACAATGAAAATTTTAAATCTTTAAAGAAAAGATTGAGGAAGACATCAGAAAATGAAAGGGCCTCCCATGCTCATGGATTGGAAGAATTTATATTGTGAAAATGACCATCCTACCAAAAGTCATTTATAGATTCAACACAATGCCAATCAAAATCCTCATGACATTTTTCACAGAATTTGAAAAGAGCATCCTAAGATTCATATGGAAGCACAAAAGGCCTCGGATAGCCAAAAGAACCCTGAGAACTAAGAGCAATGCCGGGGGGATTACTATACCAGATTTTAAGCTGTATTACAGTGCTATAGCCATAAAAACAACATGGTACTGGTACAAAAATAGATCCATAGATCAATGGAACAAAATTGAAGACCCAAATATGACTAAATGCAATTTCAGCCACCTGATATTTGACAAAGGGGTCAAGAACATTAACTGGAGGAAAGACAGCATGTTCAGCAAATGGTGCTGGCAAAGCTGGATCTCCATCTGT
This sequence comes from Nannospalax galili, assembly GCF_000622305.1. NCBI lineage: Eukaryota > Metazoa > Chordata > Mammalia > Rodentia > Spalacidae > Nannospalax > Nannospalax galili. The sequence continues at coordinate 198,682 of NW_008338566.1, read as the reverse complement.
AGAAGAATGAAGCGAAACCCCAACTTTCACCTTGCACAAAAGTCAATTCCAAATGGCTCAAAGACCTCAATGTAAAGCCTGAAACTCTGAAATTGTTAGAAGAAATCATTGGGAAAAACCTACAAGATATAGGTGTAGGAAAGGATTTTCTAAACCAGACATCAATTGCTCAGGAAACAAGTGCAAGAATTAACAATAGGACCTCATTAAACTAAAAAGCTTCTGCACATCAAAGGAGGCAACCAGGAAAGCAAACAGAAAACCCACAGAATGGGAGAACACCTTCACCAGTGACACATCTGACAGAGGTTTAATATCCAGAATATAAAACAAAGTCAAAAAACAGAGAATCAAGACAAGTAACCTGATTAAAAGATGGGGAAGGAGCTGAACAGAGAGTTCTCAAAAGAAGAAGTAAAGATGTCTATGAAGCATCTTAAAAGATGTTCAACATCACTAATAATTAGGGAAATGCAAATTAAAACCACTTTAAGATTTCATCTTACCCCAGTCAGACTGGCTAA
>NW_008338566.1:184884-196499 GCF_000622305.1 Nannospalax galili | reverse complement strand
GAGAGGATGAGGGGAAAGGGGAACACTCATCCACTGGTGGTGGGGCTGCAAACTTCTTCAACCACTATGGAAAGCAGTGTGGAGAACTCTTAAAAAACTACAAATGAACATACCATTTGACTCAGTTATACCATTCATTGGCATATATCCAAATAACTTATTCTATTGCAGAGACACTTGTACATTCATGTTTGCTGCTGCACTTTCACAATAGCTAAGAGATGGAAGAAACCTAAGTGTCCCACAGTTGACGAGTGGATAATGAAAATGTGGTTCATTTATACGATGGCATTTTCCTCAGCAGTATAGAAAGATGAAATCATGAAATTTGAAGTAACAGACTCAGAAAAAAATTGACATATGTTCTCTCTCATATTTGGATGCTAGAAGCAGACCCTGATAAATGAGTATGTAACCAGACATAACTACAGAAACCAGGATAATGGAAAGGAAACAGGGAGATAAAGGAAAAGAAAGAACTTGAAAGAGAACAGTAGGAAACATGCCTTAATAAGGGAGATATGGATAAAAATGGGGTTAGTTTAAGGGAGCGGGGAGGGAAGTGTGTACAAGGAACCTAGGGGATAAAGGGAAAGAAGGCCCTCAAGAGAGGTAGGACCATAGGAGAAGGGTATTAGTAAGGGAGAAAGGGGGGAAATGGGGGCACCTTAAGTGGGAAAACCATGAGGGAGAGGTGAGACAATGTGAGAGATAAACAATGCCTAGCTAGTTTTGAAAACCAGAGGGAACCATATTACTCCAATAAATTACTGAAAAAGTATACATAGCAGATAAAGACACATGTCTATGTAAGGTTTATCTGAGAACAACTGGTCTTTGCCCAAGATTTATCTACATGACACACAGTAATTAAAAGTACCAGACTGGTAGAACTAACCTTCTTGGATGTTTAACAGACATACTTTGAGGCCTAAAATAATTTGGTCAGAGGGACATAAAGGACAGTTTTTGCTCCTTGCCCTCCTAGGTTGACTAGTTCCAAGGACTATGAGCATCTCTCAAAATGTTCTGTAATGGTGGTGGGTCCTCTGTCCTCTTGATCAAGGAGGCCAAGGAGACCCACCAGATGGACTTGAACCAATGTCCAGTCTACAAAGAGGAGGGTCAACACAGAGGAATCATTTCCTCCTAGCTTCCAAGCGAAGGTAACATGGTCAAGCAGGACCTTTGACTTATCTTCACATAGGCTGAACTGGTAAAAGAAAGGAGCCAGGGGCTCCTTCCTAGCCCATGTGACCCCTGAGGATCAGATCCTCAAACGACCTTAAGAGTAAAAATAAATTGGTTTATCTGGGCCAACTGTAAGGTCTTAAGCACCCAAAAGGAAAGTATAACCAAAGATTAAAGGGGCCAATATAATTTCTTAAGAGTCCATATGTATAGCTAAAGGCTACATAACAAGCAACAATGCCAGACAGGCAATACTTATACCTTCTTTTGAGTTGTTTGACAGGGTGCCCAAAGGGACTCCCAGATAGTAACCCAGCATAGAACTGGGAAAATGAACAGCATACCCCAATCTTACCTAAAGGAATATTGACAACTGATTACTGCCAAATGAGGAACAGCTGACATTCTGAAAACAAAGACCTCTAGATAGGCTGACTAGATTCACCAGAAGAGTAAGTAGTGGGGAATGGCTGGGGTGCCGACAATGCAGCAGACAGTAACAGGAATATCTGAGTTTACGGGCTGTAGTGAGGGGAGGGAGGCTATGGGAGGGTGCCATCCGGGATGTGGGTGTATAGTTGAATAAGATGGTTTGGGATGTTCTGTGTGATATGCACACACACACACACACACACACACACACAAAATCAACAAATTTTTTAAAAATGTATTATATTTGAGGAGGAAGCATGGAAATTTACATCATGCTAATTAGTAGAGGTGATAACCAATACCATTGAAGTCTACCCGATGACTTTATAGACATACACAGGCATCAAGGATCCAAGTGTAACCGATTATGACTAGTAATAATCAGATACATACAGATTAGAGATGCAAGTGCCAACATTTCTGTGTTGGTATAAAAAACAATGAGTCTTTCTGCAAGCAACAATGTTTTCTAAATGAAATGGAGATCTTTTTTCAAGGTTAAAAATTCATTCAATTTTATGTCCTACAGGGCTTATACTGAGTTCAATAATATATACATTAATTCAACTGTGAACCTAGAAACTTGCACGCACTTGTGAAAGAGATGTACTCTTGCTCTGGAGTGTGTTACTTAATATGTTTAAGCTGTAGTGAAAAGCTTCTTCTAATCATGTAGTTATTAAAAATTTTAAAAATATGATTAAAAAATAATTCTTCAAAGCATAAAACTTTGCTCCTTAATAATTAGTAGATGTGAAAAACATTATCATTGAAATCTGCCTGATGATGTTATATCCATGCTTTGATGTCAAGGAGCTCAGAAAGGAACCGACTGTGACTAGTAATACTCTGATATATAGAGATTAGAAACACGTGCGCAAACATCTTAATGTCAATTACATTAAAAACAAATTTTTCCGTATGAAACTCTGTATTTTAATAATGAAATGGAGATCTTTTTTAAAGGTTAAAACCTCATTTAATTTTATGTCTTATAGGGTTTACACTGAGTACAACATGGTATAACTGTAATAATTCAACTATAAACCTAAAAATATACAGCCAATTTTGAAAGAGATGCATCCTAGCTCAGAAAATCGTTATTGAATATGTCAATGCTGATGTAATTAATGCTTCTTCTAAGTATGTGGTTATTAAATAAATAATTTAAAAAATCTTTCTCTTCTGGTTTCTTTGCTAATTTCCATATGTACCAGCAACAGTGTTTTTGTTTGGTTTGGTTTGGTTTGGTTTGTCTGTTTGGTTTTGATTGGCCTTAATTTGCAGAATATTTCAGAATATTTCAGTTTGATAATATTTGTTGCTGCATTCATAGCATGATATATGTTGCATCATATCTTTGTGCTTGTGAATCTTTTTCTTCCAAATCCAAATTCCAAAACAATGAAAATTTTAGCAAAAATATGTCTCAGACGAATCTACAGCAGCGTCCTACTGAACGAGGAGATGCAGGAACAGGAAGAAGGCCACTACCAGCACTCTGTGCCACACAGTACAACATGAGGTAGTCGGGCATTGAAGGAAGGAAAAGAACACACACTACCAAGACAAGACACTAAACCAGATGGTCTCTAGCCACAGGTGAAATGATTGCCTCCAGAAAATCAGGAAACTTCAGACTCCTGGAAGAAATGACATCATAGTATGAAAGTGAATGAAAATTATTCAGCAAAGACAATTACAAATGCCATAAAAGGAAAACATGCAGTGTAATAATGCAAGAACGTCATTTAGGGTTAAACTTGGTGAAATATGTTTATGAAATATGAGATCTTATATTCTATAAAAAAGACCACAGTACTCCATTGAAAGAATCTATATAAGACAAAGTTGGAGATGGATCATGCTCAACAACTGGAAGACTTATGCAGCATTAATACACATTATTTCCTCTAATATAAATATTTAACAAAGTCCCAAGCAAAATGTAGATTTTTTTGTAGATATGGAGAAAGCTACACAAAAAATAGTATAAAAAGATCAAAAAGCTAAAATAATTTTAAAAAATTAGAAATAAAGAAGAAGTTATTTAGCTATCACATTTCTTGGTTTTAGGGTTTATTATAAGTGTACTGCCTTAAGACAGTTTGGTTTTGGTGAAGTAAAAGACACGTGGATCATTGGAACAGAAAATGAACCCCAGAAACAAACCCATACAAAAACAGCCAATTATTTTTGACAAAGTAAGAAGGCAATTGATATAGAAGAAAGATATTCTTTTAGACAAACATTTGCTGATCAATTGGGTATCTATGTACAAAAGCCTGTAGATTACATCCTTCTCCTTATACAAATATGAATTCAAAACAAATCACAGGTATCCCCCATAAAACTGTAAAACTCATACAAGAAAATGGAAGAAAAATATATGGCTTATAGTTGAGCAAAAGATTCTCAGATGTGACACCAAAAGACATGAGAAAATTGGTTTCACTACTCTTAAAATTTTTGTTTCAGCAAAGACAGTGTTAAAAGAATGTGAAATCCAGGTTGCAGATTGAAATAAGAGGAAATTTTTTATGAAGTTTCAAGAAATATTCTTCCTGTATAGTCCAGGATTGCCTTAAATTCACTCTATTACCCAAGCTGGCCTCAAATTTAGTGATCGTCCTGCCTCTGCCTTACAAGTGCTGAGATTATATAGGCATGTGCCACCACACCCAGCAGAAAAGAAATTATTTAAAATCATGTCCGACAAAAGACCTGCTGTTAGTATATGCATATATATATGCACACACAGAAATGATATATATTAATGTTTAAGAAATAAACAATATTTCAAATGCAGTGGTTCCATATATAAAGAACTTTTAAAATTTTATAATGAGAAATAAATTAAATTAGCTGGGTGTGGTTGTTAATGCTTGTAATCCTAACACTTGGGAAGTTAAGGATGGAGGATTGTAAGCTCTAAGTAATCCTGTAGCACATAGAGAGATAGAGAGACTCTGACTAAAAAAACAAAAAAGCAATTAAAAATTTACCACAAAATTGACTGTATTATTTATATTATTCTTTGCATTAAATCATCAAAATTATATATTAAACAAAGTCCTTCAGTGGCTTAAAGGAAACACACTTGGTAGAGCTGCACAGTGGAATACTTTGCAACACACAATGAAATAAGGATACACTCAACAGCTGGGGTAGACTTTGTTAACCAATGAAGATGTACCTCTCTATATGTTGAAAATTGTCATTGTGCTTTTATTAAGAGATGGATGTGTCATAAAGGCCAAACCCTCATAAAAAGTTTCAGGGTGCTGGAGTGGTGGTTCAGTGGTTAAGGGTGACTACTGATCTTGCAGAGGACTGCAGTCTGACTTCTAGCAACCATGTGCGGCAGCTCACAACCATCTGCAACTCCAGTTCAGTGGATATAATGCCATCTTCTGGCCACCAGAAGATGCACACATGCAGACACACACATACAGATAAATAAAAATTAAATCAATAGGGTTTGGAGACATGGCTCAGCAGTTAAGAGCACTGGCTGCTTTTCCAGAGGACCCAGGTTCAGTTACCAACACCAACATGGCTGCCAACAACCATCCATAACTACAGTTCCAGGGGATCTGATGCCCTCTTCTGGCCTCTGCAGGCATTGTATTCTTGTGGGACACTAACACAGATGCATGCAAAACACTCATACATGAAATAAAAATAAATTAATAACTAAATTTTTAAATAAAGTCAAACCAGACATAGTGGCCCACCTCATTAATTCCAGCACTCAAGAGGCAAAGGCAGGCAGATCTCTCTGAGTTTGAGGACAATGTAATCTATATAGTGAGTTTCAGGCCAGCCAGGGCTATATAGCAAGACCCAGTCTCAAAAATAAATAAATAAAAATAAAAAAAATAAATAACCAAAATATGTAATTACAACAAAAATACAATAAAAGGATTAGAATCATAAAATGGTTGAAAGAAAGTTGTGCAGGACTTTTTTAAACCTTTTTATAAATTCAGCCTCATGAAAACAGCGCCTTATTCTTAGGAAGATGAACCATCATGCGCCATATTGGAAGTGGAGAGGAGCTCTCATTAGACACATTCACTTTCTTGAACTTAAACTTCAGAGCATCTATAAATACCTTCCATTTATTTATAAAGTATCCAATGTCAAGTAACCTTTATAACATTGTCAGAGAACTAGGTAATGTTTCAAATGCATTTTGCTGAATGGAGAAACCAGTATCTAAGGTTTGCCTATAGTGTACACAAAATGAAGTACCTGGAAACATTTAAGGGAACAAGTTGGAGAAATTTTTAATTACATTTTTCTGACAATACAGACCATCTCAAAACAAGTTAGAGAAATTTTTAATTACATTTTTCCTGACAATGTAGCAATGAAAAGATTCTATCTCCTTTGTAGTACTAGCTACTTTTGTTTACTAACATGGTAAATTTATAGACTTATATATCACCCACCTGTGCAAATAAAGGAGATTAAAGGTCAAATTTAGTGTATGTCTCCATGAAACCTAAAGTTAAAAATGATTTTCCTATCTGAATGCTGGAGTGTTACTCCGAAGTCTAACTGCATGAATTACAACTATTGATGGTGACATTTAGTATATCATATTAAATAGTTTTACTAATAAAAAGAGAATCCATATTTAGTATATAGGAAAAAATTATGTTTGTTTAAGGATACGACTTATGTAGGATTACTCTAGGATCTATGAAGTCTCAGGTCATGTGTATTTGGCTATGTTTATAGCACCACATCTAAGTTCCCTCCCATTGAGTGGGCTCTAAGTCCAGTTAGAAAGCTATTGATTCACACCAAGATTAAAGGACCACTGCTGCACCAATAGAGACAGTTGGCTGCTTTGGTCATTTTTGTGGTTATTAGGCTTGGTAGTTAGTTGGGTTGGATCATTGATGATGTTTCCTCTTTGGCAGTTTGCATAGTATCCTCTGATGGTATGAGAGCTAGTCCTCAGGGAGGAGACTTCCGGGTCAGTTCCAGCTTCATTGCTCCAAGTCCTGTGTTTGAAATTTGTCCTCTCCTCAGCAATAGGGTCAAATTCTTAGAAGCAATCAAGGGCTGTAGCAATAGCATGTGTTATTTCTGGAGTCTCTTGGGCTATCCTGACCAACATGTCAAAGGGAGGTGTCTCCTCCTGGCACTGTGTTTCTTGTAATGTAGCCTTCAGCTATACACATGCACTCATGTACAGATATTGTATATGTATTTTTAGTGAACATTATTATTTTTTAATTATTTATTTAATAATCACATAATTAGGAGAAGTATTTCATTACAACATTAACATATTCAGTAACAATTTCCAGAGCAAAGATACATCTCTTTCAATGTTGGATGTAAATTTTTAGATTCACAGTTGAATTAATAGTTATACAATATTGAACTCAATAAAACCCCTATAAGACATGAAACTGAATGAGGTTTTAACCTTTAAAAATTATCTCCTTTTCATTTTAAAATATACTGTTTCATACAGAAAAACTCTTCTTTTTTTTTTTGGTCTTTTTGAGACAGGGTCTCCGTGTAGCCCCAGCTATCCTGGAACTCACTATGTAAACTGGGCTGGCCTTGAACTCACAGAGATCTGCCTGCCTCAGCCTCTAAAGTCCTGGGATTAAAGGCATGCACCACCATGCCCGACCCAGAAAAACTAATTTTTAATGCTACTAACACTTAGATGTTTGCATATGCATCTCTAATCTCTATGTATCTGATTATTACTAGTCACAGTTGGTTACTTTCTGAGATTCACTTGAGCATGGATATAAAATCATTGGGTAGATTTCAACAGCAATGTGTTTCACCTCTACTAATTAACATGAAGAAAATTTTTATGCTTCTTCCTCAAATATAACTCATTTTTTTATTTGTTCATTTTTTTGTGTGTATTTCATACAGAACATCCCAAACAATCGTATTCATCTGTATACCCACTTCCCAAATGGCACCCTTCCATAGTCTCCACCCTCCCCGCTGGAGCCCATATACTCTGTCATCCCTGTTACTGTCCACTGTGTTATTGGTACCCCCAGCCATTTTCCAGTGCTTGTGCATCTGCTTAATGTAGTCATCCTATCTGGAGTTCCTTCTTTTAGGAAGATCAGCTCTTCCTCATCTAGCAGCAATCAGTTGCCAATATTCCTCTAGATAAGACAGGGGTCTGCTGTTCATTTTCACAGTTCTATGCTGGATTCTGGTCTGGGAGTCTCTTGGGCCACCATGGCCAACAACTCAAAGGAAGGTATCTCCTGTCTGGCATTGTTTCTTATTATGTAACTTTTAGCTATACACATGGACTCTTAAAGAATTATATTGATCCCTTTAATCTTTGTTTATACTTTCCTTTTGGGTGTTTAAGACCATACAGTTGGCCCAGGTAAACCAATTTATTTTTACTCTTAAGGTTGTTTGAGGATCTGTTCCTCAGTGGTCACATGGGCTTGGGGGAAGCCTTTGGCTCCTTTCTTTTACCAGATCCACCTATGAGAAGATAAGTCAAAGGTTCTGCTCAACAATGGCTGGCTTCGCTTAGAAGCATGGAGGAAATGTTTCCTCTGTGCTGACCCTCCTCCTTGTAGACTAGACACTGGTTAAAGTCCATTTGATGGGGTCTCCACGGCCTCCTTGATCAAGAGGACAGGTGACCTACCACAATTACAGGACATTTTGAGAGATGCTCATAGTTCCCTGGAGCTTAGTTGACCTAGGATGGCAAGGACCAAAAATTGACCTTTATGTCCCTCTGATCAAATTAGTATAGGCCTCAAAGTTTGGTTGTTAGACATCCAAGAAGGTTAGTTCCACCAGTCTTGTACTTAAATTATGATGTGGTATGTAGATAAAGCTTGGGAAGCTTGGGCAAAGACCAAACATTCTCAGATAAACCTGGCCTAGACATGTATTATATTCCTTGACCTAGTTGTATGTATGATTTGTCAGTAGGTTGTTTGATTAATATGGTCCCCTCTGGTTTTTAAAAACTAGCTAAGCATTATTTATCTCCTGCATTGTCTAACACTTCCACCATGGTTTCAACATTTAGAGTGCCCCCATTTTTCCCATTTCTCCCTTAATAATACCCTTTTCTTATGGTTCCACCTCTCTTGAGCTCCTTCTTTCCCTTTATCCCCTAGGTTCCTTGTATACCCTTCCCTCCCCCTTCCCTTAAACTAACCCCATTTTTATCCGTATCTCCTGTATTAAGGCCTGTTTTCTACTGTTCTTCTCTTTCAGGTTCTTTCTTTTCCTTTACCCCCTGGTTCCTTTTCCTTATCCTGGTTCCTGTAGTTATGTCTGGATACATACTCACTTATAAGTATTTGGTGCTAGGATCCACATATGAGGAAGAACATACGCCATTTTTTTCTAAGTCTGTGTTACTTCACTTAGTATAACAGTTTCTATTTCCATCCATTTACCTGCAAATTTCATGATTTCATCTTTCTTTACTGCTGAGTAAAACTCCATTGTATAAATGAACCACATTTTCATTATCCATTCATCAATTGAGGGACACTTAGGTTGCTTCCATCTCTTAGTTATTGTGAAAAGAGCAGCAACAAACATGGATGTACAAGTGTCTCTGCAATAGGATGAGTTCTTTGGGTATACGACAATCAGTGGTATAACTCGGTCAAAAGATATGTTCATTTGTAGTTTTTTATTAGTTCTCCACACTGCTTTCCATAGGAATTGAACAAGTTTACAGCCCCACCAGCAGTGGATGGCTGTTCCCTTTTCCCCACATCCTCTCCAACATTTGGTGTCATTTGCTCACTAGATCTTAGCCAGTCTGACTGTGGTAAGATGAAATCTAAAAGAGGATTTAATTTGCATTTCCCTAATTACTAATGATGTTGAACACCTTTTTAGATGCTTCTTAGCCATCTTCAATTCTTCTTTTGGGAACTCTCTGTTCAGCTCCTTAGACCTGTCTTTTAATTGCATTATTTCTTTTCTTGATTCTTTGTTTTATGAGTTCGTTATATATTCTGGATATTAATCCTCTGTCAGATGTATTGCTGGTGAAGATTTTCTCCCATTCTGTGAGTTTTCTTTTCACTTCCATGGTTGCTTTTAAGTTTAATGAGGTCCCATTTATTGAGTCTTGACCCTGTTTCTTGAGCAATTGATGTCTGGTTTGGGCCAGCTGGGGCTTCTGGGGAGACCCTGTCTCAAAAAAGACAAAAAAAGAAAATCCTTTCCTACACCTATGTCTTGTAGGTTATTACCAATGTTTTCTTCTAACAGGTTTGGCATTTCAGGCTTTACCTTGAGGTATTTGATCCATTTGGAATTGACTTTTGTGAAAGGTGAAAAAAAAGGGTTTTAGTTTCGTTCTTCTACAGGTGGAGATCCAGTTTTGCCAGCACCATTTGCTGAACATGCTGTCCTTCCTCCAGTGAATGTTCTTGGCCCCTTTATCAAATATCAGGTGGCTGAATTGCATGTATTCATATTTGGGTCTTCAATTTTGATCCATTAATGTATAGGTCTATTTTTGTGGCAGTACCATGCTGTTTTATGACTATAGCTCTGTAATGCAGTTTAATATCTGGTATAGTAATCCCCCCAGAATTGTTCTTAGTGCTCAGGTTTGCTTTGGCTACCTGAGGTCTTTTGTGTTTCCATATGAATTTTAGGATTATTTTTCCAACTATGTGAAGAATTTAATGGGGATTTTCATTGGCATTGGATTGAATCTATAAATGGGTTTTGGTAGTAATGTCATTTTCACAATATTAATTCTTCCAATCCATAAGCATGGGAGGTCCTTCCATCTTCTGATGTCTTCCTCAATCTCTTTCTTTAAAGATTTAAAATTTTCATTGTAGAGGCCTTTAATGTCTTTGGTCAGGTTTATTCCAAGATATTTTATTTCTTTTGGAGCTATTGTGAAGGGGAGTGTTTCCATGTGCTGTTTCTCTGATTGCTTGTTATTGGTATATAGAAAGGTGACAGATTTTGGGAGATTAATTTTGTAACCTGCCACTTTACTGAATGTACTAATAATTTCTAGGAGTTTCCTGGTGGAATTTTTGTTATCTCTTATGTATAATATCATATCATCTGCAAAAAGTGATAATTTGAACTCTTATTTTCCAATAATTACTCCTTTAATTTCCTTCTCTTGTCTTATTGCTCTTGCAAGAGTGTCAAGCACCATGTTACAAAGGAATGGAGATAGTGGAAAGCCTTGTCTGCTTCTTGATTTAAATGGGAATGCTTCCAGGTTTTCTCCATTTAGAAAGATGTTGGTTGTGGGTTTGTTGTATATAGCTTTAGTTATGTTGATGTATGTTCCCTCCAATTTCCTCTAGGACTTTGACCATAAATGTGTGTTGAATTTTGTCAAAGGCCTTCTTTGCGTCTATTGAGGTGATCATTTGGTTCTTGTCTTTGAGTCCATTTATAGGATTTATGGCGTTTATTGACTTACATATATTGAATCATTCCTGCATCTCTTGAGTAAAGCTGATGTGATTGTGGTGGATATTCTTTTTGATGTGTGTCTGTGTGTGGTTTGCAAGTATCTTGTTGAGAATTTTTACATCTATGTTCATTGAGGATATGGGTCTATAGTTTTCTTTTTTGGTTGTATCTTTATCTGGCTTTGGTGTTAGAGTGATGTTGGCCTCATAGAAGGAATGTGGAAGCTCTGCCTCCATTTACATATTTCTGAATAAATTATATAGTATTAGATGCAGATCTTTTTTAAGTGTCTAGTAGAATGTTGCTGTAAATCCATCTGGTCCTGGACTTTTTTAGGTGGGAGGTTTTGTATTACTGTTTCAATTTCCTTATGTGTTATGGGTCTGTTTAAGCTGTTAATCTCTTCTTGGTTTAGTTTTTGTGGTTCCCATGCCTTTAGACACCTGTCCATTTCTTTTAAACTTTCAGACTTAGTAGTGTATAGGTTTTTAAAGTATTCCCTTATAATGTTCTGTATCTTTCTGGTGTCTGTTGTGATG
>NW_008338566.1:142788-184865 GCF_000622305.1 Nannospalax galili | reverse complement strand
TTGATTTGGAGGTGCTCTTTCTTTCTTTTGGTTAACTGGGCTAGAGGTCTGCCAATCTTGTTTATCTTTTCAAAGAAACAACTCTTGGATTCATTGATTCTTTGTATTGTTTCCCTTTTTCCTATGTCATTAATTTCTGCTCCAATTTTTGTTATTTCTTCTTGTCCACTGGGTTTGGGTTTCATTTGTTGTTGCTTTTCAATTGTCTTGAGTTGCAATATTAAGTCATTCATTGGTGTTCTTTCTGATTTTTTAATGTAGGCACTTAGAGCTATAAACTTCCCTACATGGGCTGCTTTCAATGTGTCCCAGAGGTTTTGTTGTGTTGTATTTTTCTTTTCATTTAGATCCAGGAATACTTTTTTCTTTCTTAATTTCCCCTTTGACCCATTCATCATTCAGGAGTGTATTGTGTAATCTCCATGTGTTCATGTAGTTACTACTGTTTCTTCAGTGTTTATTTTAAGCTTTATTGCATTGTGGTCTGATAGAATGCATGGAATTATTTCAATCTTTTTGCATTTGTTGAGGTTTTTTTTGTCCCCCAGTATATGGTCAATTTTGAAGAAAGTTCCTTCGGGCGCTGAATAGAAAGAATATTCTTTGGTGCTTGGGTAGAATATTCGGTAGATGTCTCTTAGGCCCATTCGATGTATGGTATTTTTTAATTCATATGTCTCTGGTAATTCTCTGTCCTTTTGACCTATGTCCTTGAAACAATGTGGTATTGAAGTCCCCCACTATTAATGAGTTGGGATTAATCTGGGTCTGAATGTCCTGTAGTACTGATTTTATGAAGTTTGGCGCACCAGAGTTTGATGAATATATGTTCACAATTGTAATATCTTCTTGGTCAGTTGTTCCTTTGATCAGAATGAAGTGTCCCTCTTTATCTCTTCTGATTTTAGTTTAAAGTCTATTTTTTCAGATATTAGAATTGCAATGCCTGCTTTTTTCTCAGTACCATTTGCTTGGTATATTTTTTCCATCCTTTCACCTTAACATAGTGCCTGTCCGTGAAAGTGAGATAAGTTTCTTGCAGACAACAAAAAGATGGATTTTGTTTCTTAAACCATTCAAATAGTTTGTGTCTTTTGACTGGGGAGTTCAGTCCATTGATATTTAAAATTATTAATGAAAGACGTCTATTGATTCCTGTCATTTTTATTTCTGTTCACATTCTTGATGTAGCTGTGTTTTTCTATAGTTATACCTTCTTTAATTTTCTTTATGTAACCCCTTGGGTAGAGTCATTCTTTTCTTCCACTCATTCTTTATTGCTTCAAGTACTCTCTGAAGGGCTGGTTTTGTGAACATGAATTCTTTCAGCCTATTTATGTCACGGAAGATTTTTCTTTCCCCTTCGACTATAATAAACATTTTGGCTGAGTAAAGCAATCTGGGTTGGCATCTGTGGTCATTTAAAACTGGGAATATTTTGGTCCAGGCTCCTCTGGCTTTCATAGTTTGCACTGAAAAGTCAGCTGTAAATCTGATGGGTTTTCCTTTATATGTGACTTGTTTTTCTTTTGCATATTTCAGTATTTCTTTCTTTGTTCTGTATGTTTAGTGTTTTTACTATGATGGGCTATGGAGAGTTTCTTTTCTGGTTCTGTTTATTTGGTGTTCTATATGATTCTTGTATTTGTATGGACATGTCTTTCTTTAATTTTGGGAAATTTTCTTTTACAATCCTGTTGAAGATCTGGTCCATACCATTATCCTGAGATTCTTCTCCTTCCTGTATGCCCATGGTTTGTAAGTTTGATCTTTTTATGATATCACATAATTCCTGCATATTCCATTCTTGTGTTTTCTTATATTTTTCATAATTTTTGCTTGAGTGGTCTAATTTGTCCACTTTATCTTCCAGTCTTGATATTCTGTTTTCTATTTCATTCATCCTATTGGTGAGGCTTTCTCTTGTCATTTCTAATTGGATTATTGAGTGTTTCACTTCCTTCTTCATTTCAGCCTGAGTATTCTTCAATATTTCTTTTCTATGAATTCATTCAGAAGTTTCTATCTTCTTTCAGTTCTTTGATTTCTTTCTCTGTGTGTTCTTTAAATTCACTGAATTATTATGTTTATAAATATTCTTTTGACTTCCATGTCCTGTGTTATCTCTAGGGGGTTCTCACTGTACTCCTCCAGAGGGCTGACAGGACTTGGTAGGGATATGTTGTTTTGCTTTTTCATGTTGTTTTTTCACTGTGACTTTGACATTTGGATTTCTTTTGTAGATTTTGGTTTTTGTGCGAGACTCAAGCCTTCCTTTGTTGAGTGTAGGTCTGCTTCTTTTTATAAACTTTAAGTGCCTTTGTGGTTTACTTTTTGGGTATGAAAACCTGATTGGTCTAGCCTTCAGGTTCTCTATTTTGATTTTATATTGGAGTGGCCATATTGCTTTTGTCTTCAGGAGTTCCCACAGAGGCCCAAGTCGGATGAAGAACAGATTCTCTCAGGTTTTCTCCTAAAGTCTGGATCTCTCCAGGAAAGATGCTGGCTCCAGGAATTTGAGGGCTGGGCTGGCCTGGGTGGAGAGCCCAGGAAAGATGCTGGCCCCCAGGATTGCAAAAGGAGGTGGGGAGGAGAAGAGACCCGAGGGCTCCCAGGGACTACAGGGAGTAACTGGGTTAGTCTGGCCACAAAAGATCAGGAAAATGTGAGGATTCTGGCCTAAGAGGTCAGTCCACCAGTCTGGGGTGTCAGAACAAGAAATGGGCCAGTGCCCCTGCTAGGAGGAGAGATGGGATGGGGGAGCTGGGAGGATGAATGAGGCTGGGGGAGTCAAGGCACAGTGGGTGCAGCCAAACTTACTTAGGAAGCTGCTGGCTCCAGGAAACTGAGAGCCTGGGCCACCCAGAGATACAAAGGGAGGTGTGGATTAGAGGGAAGAATTGTGTTGGTCTGGATGCAAAGGATCAGGAAGCAGTGGAGAGTTTGGGGCAGGAGGTCAGTCCAGAGGTCTGGGGTGCCAAACAGAAAGTGTGCAATTTCCCCTTCTAGGAGGAGAGATGGAGTAGGGGAGCTGGATGGTGAATAAGGCTGGGGGAGTGAAGGTGCAGTGGCTTAGACAACATTACTTTTAAATTGAAAACTCAATGTCAATTTGAAATAAAATGCAGTGCACATTTTAAAGCCCTTATTTTATAATATTTAATCTAGAAATTAAAAAATATGTGAAAACAGACAATGTGTGTATGCTATCATAAAACATCATGACCAAGGCAATTTGTAGAAGGAACAGTTTACTTGGGCTTGTAGTTCAAGAGGAAGACTGTATAATGGTAAGAGAGGCATGGCAGGAGGAGGTGGCTGGAGCAGAAAGCTGAGTGCTCACCTCCTCAAGGACTTGTAGGAAGCAGAGCAAAACTATGAACCCAGGAACCAATGCAGTGCTTCCACCAGCAAGGCCACAGCTCATAAACCTGCACAGGCTTGGGTAGAGTTTTCAAATATGTGAGTCTACCGGGGACAGTCCTCATTGACACCAACCATCACAAGGTGTAACTCAACAGTATGGGGAATGAATCAGAAAAAACAAAAACAAAAACAAACAGAATCCACAACCATTACAAAGATATGCCACCTCTTATGATGTACACGATCAACATCTCAGAAGGGCTAAAGTCTTGAAAACTTTGATACCGACAATGACCCAAGATAACATGTCGTGTAAACCATCCTATGACTATGAAAGAACTGAGTTTTAATGAAAAATTTCTAGAAATGGAAAACTTAATCCCAACAAGTGGAAAATTTCACCAAACATTTGAGGAAGAAATTTAAATTAACTTTACATTTTTTTTTTCTGAAAAACAAAAGACTAAATGCTTTCCAATTAATCTAATAAGGCCAGCATTAAACTAACATCAGTATTAAAGTCAGCACAAGTAAAATTATTCTCATTACTTTAGATATAAAACAAACTGCAACATTTTAACAAAATGGGTCAATCAGTGAATAAAAACAGCAATGCAATATACATAGATTTATTTCAGGTTTTCAAGGCTTCAACTGTATAATTTACATAACAGGGAAGAGAGAAAAAGTCATCTAATCACATTCATTGAATTCAAAAGCATTCTTCACAAAATCGAACACATATTTAAATACTTATTTACTTATTTGGGGGGGTGTGGTATGTGTATGTGTGTGTGTGTTTATGTGTGTGTGTGTTTGTGTGTGTATGTGTGTATGCCTGTGTATGTTTGGGTACTTTTGTGTCTTGTGGAGGTCACATGACAATTTGCAGGCGTTTCCCCTATTCTTCCACAATGTGTGTCCCAGGGATTGAACTCAGGTCATCTGGCTTGGAGGCAAGCACCTTTATACATTGTGCTATTTTCTTGGCCCTCAAAACACTTCTAAATTTTTTTATAATACAGAACAGAGAAGAATTTAATTGTGAAGAATTAATACATTTCAGAATTTGAAAAAAATAAAGATACTTCATTTCAGTGTTTTTGCATACTATTGAGAATTTTAGAAATATAACAACATAGAAAAGTTAAATACATGCAGATTTGTGAGAAAGAAATAAAATGGATGTCTATGTATAAAAGCCAATGACTCTCTAAAATGGAAAATACTTAAGCAGACCAAACAAGTGAATAAATAAAATCACAGGACATATGATCAACAAAAGTCAATTTGGGGCAGGAAATTTGGCTCAGAGTTTAAGAGTTTCATTTCCAGCTCCCGCATATGGCAGTTCACAACTGTCTGTAACTCCATTTCTAGGAGGACCAGATGTTTCTAGTTTCCATGTGCACACACACACACACACACACACACACACACACACAATTAAAACTAAAAAAACTAAAATTTTAAAGTCAGTGCTGGACAGGTGTGGTGACACATGCCTTTAATCCCCACAATCAGTAGACAGATGCAGGTGGATCTCTGTGACTTCAAGATCAGCCTGAACTACATAGTGAGGGCAAGTCTAGCCAGGATTATATAGTGAGACTTTATCTAGACAGATTAGATGATAGACAGATGGATAGATGATAGATAGATAGATCATAGATAGATAGATAGATAGATAGATAGATGATAGATAAAATCAGTTCTGCTTTTAGAGACTATTAACAAGTAAAGTTAAATAGAAATGAAAACATAATATAATTTGCAACGTTTCCCAAAACAGGTATATCATACACACCATGCAAAAACTAATAAAGTAATAATAGATTCTGTAGCCTGAAAATTTTTTAAATGCCATGAAATAAGGTAAAAAGACCCCAAGTTCATGGGTTGGAAGTTTCAACATAGTGAAGATGTCAATCCTCCCCAATTTAATATTATTTAATTACTTACAGGATTCTGTCATGTGTATTGAAGCTACACTATGTTGGGTTCTTAGGTTTATACGGAAAGGTAAACCTCCCACACAGTAAAAAAATTTAATTTTAGTACATGGTGCTAAGCAAAATTGGATCTTAAAGAATAAAAACTTAAAGTTATTAAACTTCTACAAAAGAAACCAAGAATATACTTGGAATCATAATTAGCGAAGGATCTTAAATTTCCACACAAAAAGCAAGATTTATTTTATAAGTTGCATGTAAAATGCCTCCATAATGTCCATGTGTTAAAAGTTGAGTCTATAGTCATTGGAATTATTTAGATGAGGTGGGATTTTAAGATGCAAGGTCCAGTTAAATGTCTTAGGTTAATGGCGACCTCCCTTCAAAGAGAATTGTAACACGCTAGTATATCACTCTATTATATTTTTTGGCTTCCTGCCATACATGAGGGGATCAGCTTCCTCTGCCAAATGCTTTCTCAGACATGTGCCTCAGGCCTCAAAGTATTGGGCCAAGTAATAATGGACTGATTCCTCTAAAACTGTCAGACAAAATAAATTCTTTTCTCTTTAAGTTGTTGGCATCATCTGGGTTTCAAAGGTCTTGAGGAAGCTGAACCCCTGCTCTGTTACATGAAGCACACATGGCCTCTCTTTTGGGTCAGCGTCACACCATACATGGAGTTTTCCTTGGTGGGTGTCCCACAGTCCTGGTGTCTCCTATGTCCAAGGATCTCCACTGCAACTTTGACTTCATCTTGACAGCTTTGTGCAATGGCATCTCAGGGCCTCCTTTCATGGATTCTAACCCTTACACACACTGCCTGGCCTCAGAACATCTCTGGAGCCATGGTGCAAGACTTCACGATGCTCTCAACCCTCCATCTTTTATGCCTGCAAAACCAGTGCCATGTTGATGACACCACTAAGTTCTATAGAAACCTGGCACCCCTTGGATCAGAGTTTCATTGGTTTCTGTGTGTTGACCCCAAGGAAACACTTCACTAAGCATTTGGTTTTGAGAAGCGGGGAACCTCTTCTTCAAAATTCTTAGCTTAGGCTCTCTCCATTGAAATGAATTTGCATCTTAACAAGACCAAAGTCATCCATTTGAGGGGTCTTGAGCTCAGGACACATTATTTTTAAAAAATATTTTATTAGTTTATTTTATGGTATGAGTGTATTGCCTGCATGTATGTAAGTGCACTCATGCCATGCCATGCTCATGGAAGTCAGAAGTGGGCATCAGATCCCCTGGAACTGGAGTTACAGATGGTTGTTAACCATCAAGTAGGTTCTAGGAATTGAACCTGGATCCTCTGAAATACCAGCTGGTGTTCTTAACCACTAAGCCATCTCTCCAGCCCCTAGAGATTTCTTAATGTTACTGTGCAAAGTACTAGGTTTCTCATTAATGATGCTTATTTCTTTAACAATTACAGATTCTTGTCACCTACATTCTCCTTGTTTGAAGTTTTAAACTCGCTCAAACACCATTTCTGACCAGTCTTGAGATTTTTCTTATTTATTATTATATTGTTTTTGCTCTGTCTTTTGTATTCTCTCACTGTAGACCTTCAGATTCAACCTCAGGCAAGTTCCCCAGATGTAGGTTTATAATGAAATCAGATTTTTGCTCAATGAATAGCCCCTCACCCAAGACCTCATAAGTCCTTGATCACCTCTGAAACCTCAGGAGCAGGGCCTCCACTGTCTACATTTCCCTCAGCATTCTTGTCTTCCAAGTTTGCACCATAATGTCCTAGTAAGCTCTACTTACAGCATTCAAGGCTTTTTTTATTTTGGTCTTTTTGAAACAGGGTCTCCCTGTAGTCCCAGCTGGCCTGGAACTCACTGTGTAGACAGGAAGCAAGGCTTATCCTGTCAGTTCAAAAAGAAACATTCCACCTCCCTGGAAAATCATGGCATCAGGACCAGAAGACTGATCATATTTCATTCACACACAGGAAGCCAGGCTATATGATATAAAGACACACCTCCTATGAGCCACCTCCTCCCAAACGGTCCCATCTCCTAAGGGTCCCTCAACCTTCACAAACAGTGCCACCATCTAGGAACCAAATGATCAAACATACGAGTCTATGGAGGACTTTTCATATTCAAATCATAACAAAAATTTAATGCAACAGGTAATATACAAATCATAAAAATGTTGATCTTGAGTAGACAAAGAATTCTTATACATCAATAACAAATGAAACAATTCAACAAGAAAATGGGCAGGAGACATGATATGGAAACTTTCCTGAATAACATGGCAAAGAAAGGAAGAAAGAAAGAAAGAAAGAAAGAAAGAAAGAAAGAAAGAAAGAAAGAAAGAAAGAAAGAAAATTCAAGTTAGTAATTCAAAAAATCAAATCAATGATGAGATATTGGTGCAAAACTATCAAAAAACAAAAACATAACATCATGTACCAGTGAGGACTTGAAGCATATCCTTCCCTCTGGTAGTTCCATCCATTGATCTTTCATGCAGGTATGCAGTTCAAAATGTATGATAGTCTGATGCCCAACAGTTAAATTGAAAAGGTGGAGTGTGAGCATGTGGAACTTCCTTCTACATTCATTTGCAATATCCATATTATTTCAAAACATAAATCTAAAAATCAACATAACAAAAATATATTTTCTCATCTCAGTGTAAATTGAAATAGAATTTCAATCAAAGCTTCATTCAATGTAGTTACACCACCTTTCTAAACACTCAGCATCATTATCTTTAAAGTTCATATACCTGGGAAGGTTGACATCAGGGGTAAATGAGATAATGCAAGGTGAAACATTTACGTGATGCTTGAGACAGAAGAGCTATGGACACGAAGTGAACAGAAGCAGTCATCACTTACACTGTGTGCTGACTCGGTTCTGAGGCCTGTGTTCTAGTTTGATTCTCAATTGCTGTAACAAAACACACTGACCAATACAAACGTGGGGGAGGAAAGGGTTTATTTGTCTTACATCTCCCAGGTCACAGTTCATCAGTGAGCTCAAGGTAGGAACTCAGGGCAAGAACCCGGAGGCAGGAGCTGGAGCACAGGCCATGGAGGAACACTGCTTACTGACTTACTCCCCTGGCCCCTGCTCAGCCTGCTTTCTTATGCAACACAAGCTCACCTGCCCAGGGGTGGCACCACCCATGGTGGGCTGGGCCCTCCCATATCACTCAACAATCAAGAAGATGTCCCATAGACATGGCCACAGGCCAGTCCAATGGAAGCAATTCCCCAATTGAGGTTCCCTCGACCTAGTTGTGTCAAATTGACACTAAAGCTATCCAGCACAATTGACCTCTTTTCAACTTGACACATAAGCACATCACTATTAAACCATAACCTTTCCAATTCTTATCCCCAAGATATGATGTTAATATCCCAATAGAAGACAGTACAACCTTAAAAAAAATCTAAAACACTTCAAAGTCCTTAGTCTCTTTTAAAAGTCTCTTAACTGTGGGTGGGCTTCTGTAAAATCCAAAACAAGTACTCTCTTATTTCAAAGGGAATCATTGGACACACCTAAGTAAAACCAAAGTCTAACAAAATAGCTCAAGGCTGGACATCCTGGATTCACTCACAATCTTCAGGGCTCCAAAGGGTCTGGCAGCTCCACTTCTCTGACTCTGCCATCCACAGCATACACATCTCATCTTGTAGACCCAGACCAACTCCATTCCACACCTACTGCTGTCCTTGTTGGTTGTGCCAGGATCCTGGTATCTTCAAAAAGCTGGATCTCCACCAAAACTTAGGCTACACCTTCCCCAATCGCCTCTTCTTGCACCTTGGGGTGCAAAGCCTTAGATTCTCTCCATGACCCCTTCAATCCTGGAGTCTTCACTGCAACTAAAGTAGCACTTTCACCTATGGCCTTTCCTGGCCTCTCAGAGTGCCAAGCCTCAGCTGCTCTCTGTGACCCCTTCACACTTTCAACACCAGAACCATGCAGGAGACTCTTACACGTTACCAAGCCCTGCTTCCAGCTTGAGATGGAGACTTGGGTCCCCTCTGTGTGCTGACCCTGAGGAAATACCTCCCAGAAGATTTCACCACAGTGATACTGGTCTTTTGTTACTTAAGCTGATTTTTCAGCCCCAGCTAACCAGCATCAATTGTCCCAGTAAAGTAAAGGTTTTACTGCAGGTTCTGGTCTCTTCTTAATCACAGCTAAATCTTCAGCCCCAGCTGACTAGAACCCACAGATTCTCAATTCAAAATCTCACAAAACAACCCCATTAGCCTCTGTTTTCCTTTGAAGCTTCAGAAGCCAGGCCTCCATTGTTCACAACTCTTTCAGCATAATTGTCCCAAGCTCCATAGAAACAAACAGCACTCTATAGCTTTTCCAGCCCAAAGTTCCAAACACTTCCACAATCCTCCAACATCAGGACTGTACCAGCAATGCCCCACTCTCTAGTACCAATTTTTGTTCTTATTTGATTCTCCATTGTTGTGGCAAAACACGCTGATCAACACAAACTTAGGGAAGAAAGGGTTTATTTGTCTTACATCTCCCGGGTCACAGTTCATCAGAGAGCCCAAGGTAAGAACTCAGTGCAAGAACCGGGAGGCAGGATCTGGAGCACAGACCATGGAGGAACTCTGCTTACTGGCTTGCTCCCCTGGCCCCTGCTCAGCCTGCTTTTTTATGCAACACTGGCCCACCTTCCCAGGGATGGCACCACCCACAGTGGGCTGGACCCTCCCACCTCTCTGGACAATCAAGAAGATGGCCCACAGACATGGCCACAGGCCAGCCCAATGGAGGCAGTTCCCCAATTGAGGCTCCCTCAACCCAGGTGTGTCTACCTAACACAAAAGCATCCAGCATAGACCGTTATTACCTAACATAGAACGTTTCAACAAATGTTTTCCTGTCAAATGCCAGATATGAAATGTTTTGTATTTCATTGGCCACAGTCCCTGCAGCCAGTGCTCCAATTCTATTGTTCTGGCTCCAGACCAGCCACAGACAACATGCAAATCATTGAGCTAGAATGTTGTTCTAATAAAATTTTATTTATGGACATGCAGCTTACTGGGCCTCCAGAAATAAGCCAAGAAGACAGACTGGTGAGAACAAGGCTGTGGATGAAAACACAAAATAAAAAAAAATTCTGTATAATCCCAAACTGAAAACATAAGACCGTGGCAAAAATAGAAGCTGCCAAAATAGGGCCAGACTGTGGGGGACCTCATGTGCCGCTTTGAGTTTAGAATTTTCCTATAAGTAGTAAGGAGCTAGTAAATGACTAAAAATTTCAAACCATAATCTAAAGATACAACTAAGAGTCTTGAAAGCATGGATATTTTCTTCTGAGGTTCTGTTTCTACTGTGCATGTACTTAACCAAACAAAAACAACAAAAGATGTGTGTTAGCAGTTTATCTGCTGAGCAATCTCTGCATTTTCCAAGAATATCAGAAACCTAACTGATAATTAACAGACTTATTTCCAATTGAAAAAATTAGTATGGTACATATTAACCAAACTATTTTCTGTTTAATGTTGCCTTTAATTCCTTTGGCATATTAATGGAAAGAAACATTCATTTTAATGCCTGTCAAAAATAAAAGCCACCTGAGTGGAGAGTTTTAAGAAGACAAGACTTTTGAGTATATATAAAATCACTAAACTTAGACTCAAGACCAGCAGTCTCCTGGCAGAAAACTCCAGATTCTGGGTTCATCTGATGACTGACTTCCCACACGCCCCTGCATTCTCCACTGTATTTGTTGTTCATAAGCCCAGGATCATTGTAGGTGTCTGGGAAAGGTATTCACATATAAACACCCTTAGTTCCCTGCACACTTAAAGAGCTTTCATGGTTTGTATGGGGTATAACTCTTATTTGGAAACATTCTTCCTTCTAGATTTGATGTGCACATTCTTCTGTGTAAACATGTACAACCCGTGGCTCCAGACAAAGCTTGTTAGGTGAAAGGGAAAAGAATCCTTCACTTTGAGTACAAGAAGATATATAGTCTTTCTACAAGGCCCGAAGAACAGGAGAAGATGCTCTGGCTAACGGGGGAAGGGATGCAGTGACTACTTTTCTGTTGCTTTAATAAAGCACAAGGCAATTTATAGAAGGAGTAATTTAATTGGCTTATGGTTCTAGAGGGATAAGAGTCCATAATGTTGAGAGAGGCATGGTTGGAGGCAGTCAGAGCAGAAAGCTGAGTGCTTACATCCTCAAGCAGGGCACAGGAAGCAGAGAGAAGCCTGAAGTGAGGCTGGCTATGAAATGTCAAACCTGCCTCCACTGACATGCTTCCTCCAGCAAAGACGCACCTCCTAAACCTCCACAAACAGCACCACCAACTTGGGCCAACTATTTAAATAGGTGAGCCTATGGGGGGCATTTCTCATTCAAACTGCCACAAGGACTCATAGGTGAAACTGGTTCGACCCTGTCTTTTCAACATGTGAATGAATGGCTCTTTTTGAGCGTTGTATTTGATGGTAACAGGAGCATATGTAATCCTGGCAGTGCAGTGCATTGACCTCCTAGAATTACTGCTCCTGATGGCGGGCTGCTCTATGCTAGCTGTCAAACTTGAGCTGTGGGATTCACCGCAGGGCCTGGAAATGGTTTTCTGCTGCTTGTCATGGGCACTTTGTTTCTGTATTGTGTCGCATCAAGAGGAACTTTGTAAAACTAAGTCAGATCACTATTTTAAGATGATGACTGAGGTGTCTTTCTATTGGAGCATTGCAAATGTTATATCAGCAGTGTGAGAGTATTCTGTTCTTCAATAGATTTCAGTATAATATTTTAGTATTCCTTGGTCATCTTTCCCTCACTTAATTATTCAGTGTTTGTATAATAAGAATTTCCTATGCCTATCTTTGTTTCTCATTTCTTAGATGACATATTCAAGTAAAGAAATTAGCCCCTTGTTCTTTATTTGAGTTCCACTCTGGATTCATGGATTAGACAGATTAAGTGCTAATGTTGAGCTTTCTATTGTGGCTCTTGACTTATGGGATCCTTTGAAAGACAGCTCTAAGCTTTACTTTTCTACAAGCTGTTTGATAACGACATTCTGCTCAACACAAAGCTTTTGTCCCCTCTCCAACTTATGAACCTTAAGTGAATCCAATCTGGGTGACATTTAATTCATTTACTTTTCATTCTTCAATGACCGTGTGTTGCAAATTTACAGTACTATAGTCATGTTCCCAGGAGAAAGACACAGAGCAATGGAATGAACTGATAAAAAATATCTGTCTTCAGAGTAAAAGATATGTAGTTAATGTTATAAATTCTGTTAGAGAAATGAGGCATTATTTATTGATAAGGGATAAAAAGTATTATAGAAACATTTCTGTTTTAGGTAAGATCACCAGTGTAATATTTCCAGGGAGGTGACATTTGAATTAAGAGGACAAAGATATTGGTTATTTATAAAACAGTATTTGTCTAATCCTTGGGAAAGTAATTACTTACCATGACTGAAGTATGGCAGGCTAATTTGGCTTGGGAGAACAAGCCAAGAACTTCTAAGTGTTATAGGTTGTGTGGAATAGGAGGAGACGAAGTCACCAAAACCAGACATAGGATCTCATAATTGAAGGGAAAACCTTTGGCATTTTTGCAAATGTGGTTCAGTACTTTTGGAAAGTATTGAGTATTGAAGTTATTAGCTCTGAACAATAGTTTTTAAAGATCATGTTGTACATGAAATGCCAACAATACAGAAAAGAGAAACAAATTGGGAATTATTTCATTGCAAATGTAAGAGATAACAAAGTCTTACAAGTAAGCTTAAGAATATATGAGCTGGGGCTGGAGAGATGACTCAGTGGTTAAGAGCACTGACTGCTCTTGCAGAAAACCTGGGTTCAGTTCCCATCCCCATCCTTAACTCAGTTCCAGGGATCTAATGCCCTCTTCTGACCCCCATGGTCATTGCATGATGCATGTACACTTACAAACATATAGGCAACACACTCATACATGTAAAATAAAAATAATAAAGTATTTTAAAAGAACATATGACTTATCAGAATAGAAATTTTCAATTGAAATGTTTTGAAAGCATTTTAATTTTTTAAATTTTAAAATTATGTATACAGATGTGTGTGTGTGTGTGTGTGTGTGTGTGTGTGTGTGTGTTTATGAGTATGTGCACATGAGTTCAGGTATCTTTGGGGTTGAATCCCCTGGAGCTGGAGTTCTAGATGGTTGTGAGTTTTCCAATATGGGTTCTGTGGACCAAATTTGCATACTGTGCAAAAGCAGTATATGATCTAAATGGCTGCATCATCCCTTCAGTCCCTTAAAAGCATTCTGAATAGCTATGTCTGGTTTCAGAAATCTGAGTATGTGCACATGAGTTCAGGTATCTTTGGGGTTGAATCCCCTGGAGCTGGAGTTCTAGATGGTTGTGAGTTTTCCAATATGGGTTCTGTGGACCAAATTTGCATACTGTGCAAAAGCAGTATATGATCTAAATGGCTGCATCATCCCTTCAGTCCCTTAAAAGCATTCTGAATAGCTATGTCTGGTTTCAGAAATCCACTTCAATTCTTGTCCTATAAGCTAATTACTTCTCAACTTTAAGTCTTATAGTGTTTCCTTATTTGATGATTTTCATAAAATTTAATGTTATAATATTACTGCTCAAGGAATTGAGGAACTCCTTTAGATCTTCCCTCTTTGTATGATTTCATACTTTTTTTTTTTTTTTTGTCTTTTTGAGACAGGGTTTCCCTGTAGCCCCAGCTGTCCTGGAACTCAATATGTAGACTAGACTGGCCTTGAACTCACAGAGGACCACCAGCCTCTGCCTCCCGAGTGCTGGGATTAAAGGCATGTGCCACCATGCCCGGCCAATTTCACTCATATTTTAAAAATTCAACTTATATTTGATATATATCAACCAGCTGGAATTCTTCTACTAAATGCAAACTCACCTTTACTAATTACCATGAGAAATTAGTATTATTAAAATAATAATTACACCTGAATTTGTCTAATTTGAGGAGTAATTGCCCAATTTCAACTGCAATTAGTCACTTGGCTCTATTTTTCAGACACAATTTCATTGTCGTGAGAAACAAACGAACATCTATTCTAACTGCTTCTCTTACCATGTGCCTACCAATGAGCCTGCCTTCCAAACATCCTTTTCCTCACTTGAAGGCTTCACCTATGCATGTAGAATGCCCTAGGGATGCTCATGGAGCCAAAAAAAGGGAAGTAATTTCCTCATAATCGAAAGTTTTTAAATGTTTCTTAATAGCTGCACACAGCTTTCTCAAGCTGTTACATGTGGATAGGGGGAAAACGTGACTCTTATGACTCTGGAAATATTAAGATTGGCTATTTGTAGTTAACCTCCAGGTTTGTCATCAAAGGCATGATTACAGAACTGAACAGGCCATACTACAAGTGCGTATTTTATTATTTTATTTCATTACTTTATTTTATTTTTAGAAAGGGTCTCATTCACTGTGCAGCCTTGGCTGGTCTGGAACTCATAGAGATCAACTTAACCTCTGTCTCCCAAACACTGGAAGTAAAGTTGTGTATGAATATCACTTTTTTCTTTCTTTTTTATGTAGCTTTCTAATGAACATTTGCCTTGTTTCAAGCCTGGAATAAAAGTGTCTCCTTAATTTTTTGGTGAATTTGATTTTCACATGACAAAGTGACATCTATTTCTAAAGTTAAATAAATCAATATTATCAAATGAGAAGAGTATTTACAAATTTATATAGATTGTTAAAATTTTGAAAGGACAGGTTGATCGTGAATTTAAAAAATATCCAGCTGTTCTCTGTGGAAATGACAATGGAGATGTTTTACATAATTACCAAAATTGGATTGCAGTAACGGTATTTTCATTTTTATGAGGAAAAGTTTCCCTAATAAGTTGGAAAAGAAGACAAAATTATTTCATGCAGTTATAAAATTTTTAACAAATATGCTGGTCAATTATAGATGTTTGCATGAAATCTCACAAACATATGAATGCCTAATAATGGAAAGCAATGGAAATTACACAAGAAATGGAGAGCTGGCCATGAAAAGTTGAAAAAGGTTCATACACGTTTTGACAAACTTGTTAAACTAAAATCCAAAGGTGAACAATTACCTATGAAAAACAATATGTAAGCATGTAACAGATATTCAAATTATTTATAAAACAAGTTCTTACAAGGGGAAACAATCAACTGTCAAAAGAAAAAAAAAGAGGAAAAAATAATTCAGGAAAATTTAGATATCTATTTAATATATTAAGCATCTTCTACGGAAATACAAAGTTAATAGTAGTGTGACAGCTCTCCCTTTAGAAGCTGTCAAATTCCTTTGTTTGTAGGAGATGCCTCTCCTGCTTCTTCACCCTGTCCTCTGTCATCCCTTTTCAGGCTCCTCTTCCCTTACAATTTTTTAGTATGCACCAGAAAATTTTAGATTTCTTAATATTTAATGAACTCTAGTAATTTTATAGTTCCTTCTGAAAAAAATAATCAAGGTTAAATAGATCATGTACGTAAAACCAAATCTTAGTATAATAGTTAAAAGACAAATTTGGAAACACAAT
The DNA here is from genome assembly GCF_000622305.1 of Nannospalax galili. NCBI lineage: Eukaryota > Metazoa > Chordata > Mammalia > Rodentia > Spalacidae > Nannospalax > Nannospalax galili. Next base: position 168,975 of record NW_008338566.1, on the reverse strand, counting down.
ACATATTCAGCAAATGAAAAACTGACTAAATATATATTTACTGTATATATATATGCATAATATGAAGCTATTACAATTATATTTTCATGAACAATTAACAAGGAAAAGCATGTCAATGTTATCTTTTGGTAAATTTGTTGTGTGTTTTCTTAAATCAATGATTAAAATTATCACATATTAGATTCCTAAATCTTTAAACATTTTTGTGAATTATCAGTGCAAAATTATGTGCTCTTCTGACCTAGGAAAAAATTGGAACTGTGTGTAAAACACTGTTTTCTTGTACTTATCCTCAACTTCTGGCTCTTGAATTCACAGCAATTTATGAAGTCACAGCATGCACAAGAATTATGTAAGATCAAGCCAGACAAATTCCCAGCACAAAAGTGTGGAAGTGAGTAGGAAGCGCCAAACCAACTCAGGAACTGTTGGTACCTGATAGTTTCTGTGAAAGAGTCAGTTTTCTCTTTAAGGGTTTGATTCTGAGTAGGTTGACTAGACTTCAGAGGATGGATCTACACTGAAAGGCACTAAAGGACACAAATTAGGCTCAGTAGCCCTTTTAAAAATGATAAAGGACATGAAATTATATTGTATGAAGCCCTCAAAAATTCAATAAAAATATATTAAAAATTAGAATTAGCCAGACATTGCTGAGCATGCCTTTAGTCCCAGTACTCAGAAAGGAGAAGCAGGTGGATCTCTGTGAGTAAAAAACAGCCTGGTCTACATAGTGAGTTCCAGGCTAGCTGAGGCTACAGTAAAACCCTGTCTCAAAACAAGAACAACAATAAAAAATTGGAGCTCTATAAGATGAATACAACGGAATCATTATATTCTAAAATAAAGCTGTATTATCTAGTGAATGTTAGAATTTCTACAAAAAAAAAATCACCAAGGTAGTCCAGAGCCAGAATTTTTAGATTAAGTTCCAAGACTCCAATTTTTGAATCTTAATACTGACTAGCCTGTTTAATAGACTTATCATGGATTCTACTTTTCAGTAACGAATTGTTAAGCATAACATGTAGAATGGCTTCTTCTGGTTTCAATGGGGATAAATAAGGCACTTGAGTTGGAAGGTGCTTCTGTGGACTTCCAGTAATTGTGATTACATGCATTTAACAGGCCAGAGAAGACATAATTGTCCTTGTTAAATGCAATCTCCATTCAAATATCAAATAAGAGAGTAGAAAGAGTATTGTTAGTGATGGAGATATTTTCAGACAATCACCATCATCTGCATCACAATGTTCTCTCCTGTGAAACAGAGGACCACAATGCAGCTCATAAGCAGTTCAGTGATAACTACTCAGATTTGACGCCTTAAATGTGAACATCTGTTTCTATCATTAAAGCTATCACAGTGTTGTTAATTACTTGTCTTTATCTATTTTCAGTATCTGTAAATAGATAATTCAGGATCTAGGAAAGAAACTCCCATTATCTGAATAATTAATCCCCATTATTTAATGATATTATTTGTGTCATAAGTACATATAAGGCGCTATCCTTCTTATTCACTCACAGGCACAGAACTGATGTAAAAAAAATCTAATTCTTATTCACCATTCCTCTATATCCAATACTCAGTGTTATTTCATAAATATATTTATATTTGTATATGCATATATACATGTATGTATGTGTGTGCATATGTATAGAAAGACAATTATGCATTTGATATGTGTCCATTGGAAATTATAATTGTTTAACTCATTGAAACCATTGGATTAAAATATAAAGATCTGGTGGTGCACGCCTTTAATCCCAGCACTCGGGAGGCAGAGGCAGGTGGATCCTTGTGAGTTCAAGGCCAGCCTAGTCTATATAGTGAGCTCCATCCAGGACAGCTGGGGTTACAGGGAGACTCTGTCTCAAAAAGACAAAAAAAAAAAAGTAAACATCTGGAATTTTTTTTAATATACGCCTTTTCTTCATTATTTTTATACCTGCACAAAAGTAATTCACAAATCTGTGTGCTTAAATGCAGAAATAATGTGAAACCCAATGTTTTAAAAAGTTATAGACAATGTTCATGATTCTCTGCTGTGCCCCATTTACGCCAATATTATACATTTTACAATATATGTGGTATAGTATGCATTCCATAATAGTTGGAGAGTAAAATAGGCTATAGGAAAACTCTGATATTTCTGTATCAATGACTGTTCACTTCAGCTAGTCTAGGAAAAATAGAGAAGAAATAATATTATAAGACATGAGGAAAAGTAACCTTAGAGTTGTTAGAATTAGGTTCTCAAAATTTGCAATTTATAGAATTTTCCTTTAGATATTTTATTAATTTGGCTCTCAAAATTTAAGTTTCCCTTTGGAACTTCACTACAATGTTCTTTATATTTCCCCATTCCTTACTATTCCTTTGAAAATTAGATAAATGACTGATGTAAATTTCTCACTACAGTTTTGTGGAAACAAGCGTCTCTCAGAGTCATTATCATTAGAATTTCAGATCTGGATTATAAGCAATTTTAGAGAGAATTAAAAAAATAAAGACTGGGAAACAAAGATGACCTTTATTAGCAATAAGTAAGACGTGAGCTGGAAGGAAAAGTTACTGTTTATGCTACAGCTCCTCATACTAATCAGTGTCACTCACTAAGGTTTCTGTCAACAAGTGGGCAGGATTTGCTCTACGGGAGGAGGTTCTGGATAAAGCTCGGAGGCAGAACTGGAGATCTGTTCTGTGTATCTGTGGGAGGACCCCATTCTCAGGAAGAGCAATACCTGATGGGTCAGTCGTGACAAGTCATTTCTCCAAAACAGCAATTAGGGCAGAACCAGGCTATAGAACAATTTCCCAGGAAGAGTAAATATAGGGTTGATAGAGAGGACATAAGCATGAGGGAAAAACAACAACAACAACAACAACAACAACAAAAAAGAAACTCCTCTGCATAGAAAGGAAGATCCCAGAAAGAAGAATCAAAGGTGGCTTGTCAGCTATTGAAGGCCACAGAGCAGTATACCTGTCCTAAAAGACAATTGCTGTGACTCTGCAGGCAGACTCAGCAGCAGAAAGAAGAATCAAAGGTGGCTTGTCAGCTATTGAAGGCCACAGAGCAGTGTACCTGTCCTAAAAGACAATTGCTGTGACTCTGCAGGCAGACTCAGCACGTGGAGCTCTCTAGGCAAAGAGGTCAGAGACAGTTTAGCTGAATCTTTGTATAATCTCCATTTTTCACTAAGGTAACAAACATCCTTACGGTAGCTCTATTCTCTCATAGGAATCATGTTGGGAAATTGATGGTAGAAAATCTGTATCAGATAGCAGAGGGACGCTGTCTGGAGGAAGGAGAGCGTGAAGTCAATGAGCTCCAAATCAGTTTCATTTCAGCCTTTCCAACTTATTAAAACAATAAATAACTAGCTCCACCTCTGTAAATTTGGTTTCATTGGTGTAAGAAGACATGAATCATGGTAATTTTGTTAGATATTAATAGTGGACTATGCTGTCCTTGGAGGGCACAGATTACCATAGTAAAGATTCTGAAAGCAATTCTAAAGGCATCAGTGGGACATGAAGCTGGGAAATTCATGCACTAAAAACTCAGTGTAACTTATGTAATTTCATTTAACAGGCTCAGGATAATTTAGCATGAACATACAATTTCTAAAGAATGGAGGCAAGAGAAAGATAAGTATTGCTTATAATCCAGTTTTTCTTGGAACATACTTTTTTCAAGAGATGTTTTTTATTTCTAAAGGCATCAGTGGGACATGAAGCTGGGAAATTCATGCACTAAAAACTCAGTGTAACTTATGTAATTTCATTTAACAGGCTCAGGATAATTTAGCATGAACATACAATTTCTAAAGAATGGAGGCAAGAGAAAGATAAGTATTGCTTATAATCCAGTTTTTCTTGGAACATACTTTTTTCAAGAGATGTTTTTTATTTATTATTATTATTATTATTTATTTCTGAATGTATATGTGCAGATGTATGGGGGTGTTCATGTGCATGTGTGTGCATGTGTGTGTGTGTGTGTGTGTGTGCATGTGAATGTGTGTGTATTGTGTATAGCAGACCAAGGTTGACATTGGGTATCTTCCTTGATTGTTCTCCACATTATAAATTGAGGCAGGGTCTCTTGCTGAACCCAGAATTTGCCATTGTGGCTAGTCTGGCTAGCTTGCTTACTCTAGGGATTCCTGTGAAACAAGGCTGGCCTTGAATTCATGATAATTCTTAGATCTTAAGCTCTTGAATTTGGGGATTACAGCAATATACCAGAATGACTGGTTGAAACCAACATCTAAAATAAAACAGTTATTCCCTCTCTGCAAGAAGAGATGATGACTTTGCTGAAGCAATGCTCTAGTTAAGTATGTCTTTGTAGGGGCTAGAGAGATGGCCCAGCGCTTAAAAGCATTGACTGTTTTTCCAGAGGACCCATGTTCAATTCCTAGTACCCACATGATGGCTAACAACTACCGTAACTCCTGTTCCAGGGGCTATGACATCCCCTTCTGGCCTTTTCTGGCTTTGCCTGACATGGATGCACTTATATACATGCAATTAAAACACTCATAGACATAAAATGAAAATAAATTTTTAAAAATGAAAAAGAATGCCTTTGTAATCAGATGTTATTTCTCTCACTCTCATTCCTACATCTTACAGATAAGTGTTCAGCAGCTGTAATATTTTAGTAGAGTAAAAAGACAATGACTGAACAAAATTAAAGCTATGCCAGCTTTGGAGATGTCAGTCATAAGCAAAGGAAAACTAAGTATACTGTTTGTGAGAGTGTAGACAAAAAAAGACCTTAAAATGATAAGATATAATCATAGACAAGTGCAGCTCTCAGATTGCTTAGAGAAATACGTATTTGTGTTGATTGATAGACACATCTAATCAAAATGCTAAGAACTGGTGACTCTTAAGCTTAGCTCTAAGAGAGACATTCCCTTCAAGGCCTGGGGAAGACCGTAAAAGATGGGAAGAATGTCAGATCTTAAGGAAGGGGAGGACGACTGCAAAGAACTGGCCTTTGTAATCATGAGTTCCCAGAAGCTACGGTTACCTGCAGAAGGCCAGTGTGGACACCATATTGGACACACGAAAATTCCTTCTCCTAACCCTGATGTAATTTTAGTGTGTCCAATATGGTGTCCCCCAACTGAGCTATACCGCCATCCCCTTACTTTGTTTCTTTAACTGATTTTACATATTGAATTATTTCCTCTAAATCCTCATAATATTTCTCTTTTTACTTCTATATATATTATATTTTTATTCAGTGTGCCCAATTGTACATTGAAAGTCAAAGTGTGATATTTAGTGTATTTCTATTAAGCTATTCTGTCATTATTGTAGGTACTGTACATATCATTTGGGGTACAGAGCTTTGTTAAATATTGTTGTGTTCACTGAGAAATTACTCCCTCTCTGAGCTTCTTTAAGTGTAATCTTGAAAGCTCATGCACCTACTTATTTGTTTTTTATGTTTTATTGAGCTTTTGTAATTTTATACAAGACAAATTTGTATCCCCTCCCCATTCCATTCCTCCCCTATCTCCCAACTGAAACTCTAAGAGACTATTATTTGTTTTCAAATAATATTGGGATGTGTGCCAGGATAAACTGGTCGGTTGTTGATATGGTGTAGTCAGAAACTGCAAGTTTTTGCTGGCCTTCCACACACACCTCAAACTTTCCCATAGTTTTGAGTCCCTGCTGCTTCTAATTAGTTTTTCTATGTTTGTTGCTCTGAATGTATATCCATAGGGAACCCTGTTAATTTCCTATCCACCTGGTTTTGTTCTGGCCTATGTAAGGTACTGGGTTACCAGTTAACACTAGGTTCCTGAATCTGTAGCCCATTTCTCTGATGTTGGAAACTATTTTATTATTAGCAGTGTATTTGTCTTCTTGCTTGCTTCAATATTATTTTTTATTTCACAAGAAACTTGGAAAGAATAGAATTCAATACATTAAAATTACCCTAATTAGGGGCTGGAGGGATGGCTCAGCAGTTAAGAGCACTGACTGCTCTTGCAGAGTACCAGGGTTCAATTCCCAGCACCTACATGGCGGCTACAAACCATCCTTAACTCCAGTTTCAGGGGAATCTGATGCCCTCTTCTGACCTCTGCAGCATTGCATGACACCGGTGCACTCACATACATGTAGGCAATACACTCATACACGTAAAATAAAAATAACAAATAAAGTTAAAAAATTACCCTAATTAAAGAAGTGTGTATCCATAGAAACAAGTCTGAAGCTCACTGCTTTGTGAGAGTGGCCCTGGATTAGGTATCTTACAAATGGTTATCTCTTAGTGAGTTCCAGAAGGGTTACTGCACACTCTGCTACTTACTACATGTATCTTATAAAATACCACACTATCAAATGCCTGCATGGTATTAGGATAACATAACAGAAATGCCCATAGAAATGAGCAAATCATTATAAAGACAGTTACGGTATTTGAAATGCTCTTGCTGTTTACTCATAATTCTTACATCTTCATAGCTCAAATACACACTACACAGGTAAGAAATTCCTCTTCTGAGTTAGGGTCATGATAAGATTTTTTTACATATCATACATACCCTTTCAGACATTGTGCAAAATGCCAGTCATCCTGCAAATTTAAATTTTAGTCAATTTTGTATACATCAAGAGAGAGCCAATGGATAACATTTCATCACTGCCCAGTGAAACATTTACTATCTGGATTTACGCACCATGTGTCCTGAGTCTTCAGCCTCCCACATGTAACTCACTCCTCCACTGTATATGTCTGCAATGAATTTCCATTCTCCACAGAGAACTTTAATGTCTGGATCCGAATACAAGTAGGGAGATATGGATTTTGTCAGGTGGAGGTATTGATAGCTTAGTTATATTCCTGATTCAGCAAACACTGTCGCTCTGGAGTGTGTAACCTCTACAAGAATGTGAACATCAAAATACCATGAGAGAATGAGTTGAATCTATAAGCTGAATCCGAGTGTTAGTATGGTTGAAGAATTCAATTGATACATGAACTCTCAGGCTCTTTTACATTCAATTTTGAATGACGCTTTTCCATAAACCAGAAGTGTAGTGAGTTGGGAAATGATAACTCTAGAAACAAAATGTAAAAAACTTTAAGTCTGCTGATCACATTTTCTTATCTGAGTAAAGCTGAACCTCATTGATTTTCTTTAATCAATATCTTGTCTTTGATTACTCTGAGTGTGTCCTACACAACACACAAAATTGTACACTTTATACAAACCTAACCCTTCCTTGACTTTATTCTCTATACATGCTGTGCACACATACATGCTGTACAGACAACCATACGTAAGAACCATTTCCCCATAACTTCTCACCTTTAGATATTTTGGAAGTGCAGTCACATAGGACTTGATTTTTATTGTTGGGTTTGAAGAAGGGCTTCATTGTATAGCCTAAGCTGGCTTCCGGTTTATGATCCTCCTGCTTCAGCTTCCTAAGTACTGGGACTGTGCGCATGTAACGCCATGCTCTGCAAGAGCAATCAGCACTCTTAACTGCTGAGCCATGCCTCCAGCCCTGTTACTTCAGTTTTATTCTAACAATATCTCCTTTGTCTGTACAATTTTCTATAAACACATCATTGATTAATTATCTCTTGATTTTGCTTGATTATCCTTCAACACTGGAATTTATTTGTCTGATCTAATACCGTGTTGGAAGTGGGAGATAAGTGAGAAATGTCAAGGAATCAATGTCAGCTAAGAGGTGTAGAGGAAATGGCTCTTAGGTGAGGCTTACTTGTACCCCATCCCCAAGTATAATCCTGTCTGTCCTGTGGATGATGATCAAGTCTTTCCAAGATACTACTCAGGTTATTTTGTTAGAAGTTGTATGCCTGAAGAAAGACAAGAAACAAATTACAAAGTTTTACAAGGAAAAAAAAATTAAAACAGTAAAAGCAAAGGATAAAAAGTACTAGTTTTAAAAATAAGTACTTATTAGAGTCATTTTACATGAGTTTGACTGTAAATACTTTAGGGCAGGATCAAATCTCTAAATGTCAAAAGACAGAATGGTCATGTTGAGAATTTGGTGGGAAGCTTACCATTGACAAAACAGTCTAGTTAATTTTATTAAATACATCATTTTAGGATAATAATCATGATTGACAACATTATGTCACAACCATCAAACTGTATTTTTTCTCAGCAGTACATTAAATTTGTTTTCAGTTTAAATAATGACAAAATTTGTCAGAATAAGATGTATTTATATACAAAAATGTTTAAATGAACAGAATATACTTGTTTATGGATGTACTTCTTAATTGACCAAGGCACATGTTGATTAGAATTTCAACTCTAAATATTCTTACTCTCATCAAGGAATAGAAAACTGTTTTGTATGTATCGGAGATGTGTGAAAAGCACAATGCAGTCACAAAAGAACTGAGAAGACAACCAAATCCAAATCATATTCATGACTGAAGGGAACAGACTAAGATCGTCTGACCACATGATCAAAATTTAATCTGCTAAGATTCAAGACTAAACCCAGGCAATAGCTTGGCTTTAGCAAGACCATTTTATCTTCAGGCATACATTTTACTATTAACTCATTGGTGCCTCTGTTTCAGCAAAATCTGGTGAGGACAAAGACCCGGAATGGCTGTTTTTGTTTTCTTCCGTAGGAAGAGGTGGTGTGAGAACAGGCTTTTGAATTTCTCTGACATATATGTGTGATATGTGAATATAGTCATTTCTGACGCTGTACAATTTTTATTACAATTTTTTAAATCATCAAATTTTTGTGTTTTATACAATATAGTTTGAATACTCAGATCCCTCCATATATATCCTTCTTATGGACCCCCCACAAGATTTCATTTACAAATGTCATATATTAAGGCCCATGGACTCAATGTCCTTCAATGTGAGTCCATCTACTTGAGCGTAGATAATAAATCTAACTTCACAATTAAAGAAAATCAACTCTTCCTCTCCCAACAGTTATCAGTTGACAATAGTTCCTTAGTTAATGTTGGGTCTCCTCCCCCATTTCCCCATTTCTATGCTGAACTTGGCCTGGCTTGAGCTTGCCTGGGTCTTGTGAATGCTGTCACCATTGCTGTGAGTTCATATGAGTAATTTCTAAACTCTCTAGAAAACTCTGTTTCCTTGTGATTACTACTACCTCTTGTTCTTAAACTCTCTCCTCCTCCTCTTCCAAATTGTCCCTGAGCCTTGGGTGAGAGAGTTTTGATATAGGTGTTCTCTTTAAGGATAAGCATTCTGCAGTCTCTTATTCTCTGTACTTTGGTCAGTTGTGAGTTTCTGAGTTAATCATAATCTGTTGCAAGAGGAAGATTTCCAGTGAGACTTGAGACATGCATTACTAGCTTTGTTCCCCCTCTTCCACAATGTTCCTCGAGCTTCAATTGTAGAGATTATACTGTAGATGCGTCACTTGGGGCTGGACACCTCACAGTCATTTATTCTCTGTGTTTGACCAGTTGTGGAACTTTCCTGGAACTTCACCTGTTACAAAAAGAATCTTCTTCCTTGAGGAGTGGTGAGAGGTGCAAGTGTTTGTAAATATGAAGAAAAAATTTAGAAGACAGTAAGAAATTACATTGGACTAGGGATGTAACCAGAAAAAAAAGATTTTTAACTATGAACTACGATCACTCCAGTGACATGTATTTTGCTATATTTACAGTAACACACACACGAGTTCCTTCCCATTGAGCAGGCCTCAAGTCCAATTAGACAGTTGTTGACTACTGCAAAGATAAAAGTGCCACTAGTGCCCTAATAGAAATAGTTTGCTAGGCTATCATTGCTATAATTCATAGGCTTTATAATTGGGTAGGAACACTTACTGTTTTTTCCCCCCTTGGAAGTTTGCATGGTATCTTCTGATACTAGTGGAGTTAGTCATTAGGGAGGAGGCTTCCAGGTCAGTACCAGCTCTATTTTTCCAAGTTTTATGTCTGGAATATGTCTTGTCTGAAATAGGGTATTATCTTCAATTTCTGGCATGCCATAAAAGGCTGTTGTATTTTAACAATCTTCTGTACTGCCCAGACCAACAACTTGAAGGAGATTTCCCTTGCCTGTACTGTGCTTTGTTATATAACCTTCAGCTATACTCAAATAAATATTGTGTGTATTTTTCAGTAGGATTTTGAACTAATACATTTCCCTTTGATTTTTAGTGCCACCTAATATTTAACTCTCTTCTCTTCCCCTCTGTGTGCCGCTCCACATTCCCTTCTCAGTTACCGTTGTCCCCCTTTTTCCCATTCCACCTGTTTCTCATTTTCTCCCTCTCTCTAGCTTCTTCTTGAGTGTTAACCCCATGGTCTCTTTCCATTTTCCTGACTCCTGTGGTTACATCAGGATATATACTCACATCTAGTTATTTGGAGCTAGGACCCACAAGTGAAGGAAAATATACATTGTTTGTATCTGTGAGTCTGTGTTTAACAACTTCTCATTCCATCCATTTACCTACAGATTTCATGATTTGATTTTCTTTACCACTGAATAAAACTCCATTCTACAAATGTACCACATTTCCATTATCCATTCATCAGCCGGAGGACATGTGGGTTGTTTCTACTTCCTGGCTATTGTGAAAAGAATAACAAAATTCTGACTGAGCAAATATCTCTGTAGTAGGACATGGAGTACTTTGGGTACATGACAAAGCAGTGGTATGGCCTGATAATATGCTAGAGCAATTTTTAGTTTTCTAAAATATCTCCACACTGATTTCCAGACTGGTTGCACCAGTTTATGATTCCGCCAGTGGTGAATGAGTGTTGTCTTTTTCCCACACACTCACCAGCATTTGGTGTCATTTATTCTCTTGATCTTATCCGTTGTGCCTGGGCTAAGATGAAATCTTAAAGCATTTTGAGTTGTGTTCTCCAAAGTATTTGGTTAAACACTTTTAAAAGTGTTTCTTGCTCATTTTATTTCTTCTTTTGTAAACCCCTATTTAGAATCATAGCCCATTTTTAATTGAGTCATTTGTTTTCTTAATTTTTTGTTTCATTTGTTTTCTTCTTTTTTTTGTTTTTGAGTTCTTTGTGTATTCTGGATATTTATTGTCTTTCAGGTGTATAGGTGGTAAAGATTTTATCCCACTCTATAGGCTTATTCCTCGCTTGATTGGTTGTTTCCTTTGCTATTTAGAGCCTTTTAGTTTAATAAGGTTCCATTTGTCAATTGTTTGCCTTAAATTCCTGAGCAAAGTCTGATTAAAAGTTCTTTTCTGCACCTACATCTTTTAGGGTAATTCTAAGAGTTTCAGTGTTTCAGTCACATTGAGGTCTTTATTTGGAATTGACTTTGTCCAGAATGATAGATAGGCTCTAATCTAATTCTTCTGCATGTGTAGATGCAGTTTTCCTAGAACCCTTTGCTGAAAATGCTGCCTTTCCTCCAGTGTGTATTCTTGGCATCTTTATCAAATATCAGATGACTATAATTGGAATCAATCATGTTTACATTTTCTATTTTGTTTCTTTGACTTGCATGTCTGTTTTAGTTTTGGTGCCAATATCATGCTATTTTTATTACTGTATCTCTATAATATAGTTTGAAGTTTGGTACGATAACCCCAAAACATTGCTCTTTGTGCTCAAGATTGCTTTGGCTATTTGGGGTCTTTTGGGAATTACAGATGAATTTCAGATTTTTTTTTTTTCATTTGGGGAAGAATGTCATGGAGAATTTGATTGATATTGCATTGAATCCATAAATTACCTTTTGTAGGAGGCTGTTTTCACAATATTAATTCTACCAACGCAGGAGCATTGAAGTTTTTCTCATCTCCTTGTGTCTTCCTCAATCACATTATTCACAAATTTAAATTGTTTACTGTATATATCTTTAATATTTTTGCTTAGGTTTATTCCTAGTTATGTTTTTGAGATTCTAGTTAATGGTGATGCTTTCATGATCTCTTTCTCTAAATGCTTTCTATTTGGTATATAGAAAGGTTATAGAGTTTTGTAAACTGATTTTGTATCCTGCCACTTTGCTGAAAGTATTGATCATTTACCGAAGTTATCCGGTTGAATTTTTGGGTTCTCTTATATATAATATGTATATTATATATTATATATCACTTACAAATAGGGATAATTTGACCTCTTCTTTTTCAATTAATACTCCTTTAAGTTCCTTCTCTTGTCTCGCTGCTCTAGCTAGATTGTCAAGCATTGCACTCAAAGAAGGGACAGAGGGCAGCCTTGTCAGGCTCTGGATTTTAGGGGAATGTTTTCAGTTTTTCTCCATTTTGAATAATTTTGGCTTTGGTTTGTTTTACGTAGTCTTAATTATGTTGAAGTATGTTCCCTCCAGTCCAATTCTCTCTAGGACTTCTTTCATGAATGCATATTGGAGTTTATCAAAGGCCTTTTCTGTAGCAATTGCGATGACTATGTGATTTTTATCTTAAGCCCATTTATATGATTATTACCTTTATTGACTTATGTATATTGAAACATCCCTACATCTTTGAAATAAATGCCAACTTAGTCATGGTGAGTGATTTTTTCCCATGTATGTCTGCATGTAATTTGGAAGCATTTTTTGAGAATTTTTGCACCTTTGTTCATTAGGGATATGGGACTATATATTTCTTTATTGTTGTATCTTTTCATGGGTTTGGTATTTGAGTGATACTGGCTTCATTGAATGAGTTTGGAAGCTCTCCCTCTGTTTCTACTTTTTCAAACAATTTGAGAAGTTTTGATTGTAGATCTTTGAAGGTCCGGGAAAATCTCCTGTGAATCCATCTGGGCCTGGGTTTCTTTTTTTTTTTTTAATTAGAAGGCTTTATATTACTGTTGCAATTTCCTTATTTCTCATGGTTTCATAGTGGTACTAGCTAGCTAACCAGGCTGGTCAGGAGCTGCAGCTGAGCTTTCCAAGCATAGTTCCACAGCTAGAATGTGGCAACAGATTTCTGGTTAGCAGATCATGGTGACACAGAGCCCACTAACAGCTGGCTCATGACCAGGCTACTCTGAAACTCTCTAGCAAGGAGCTGGCGTAGCCTGGAATGAGGATGATGGTGACTGAATGGGTGGGCTCTGACTAGCTAAGCAAGGTAAATGGCAGCCCTGGATCAGAGTGATCCTGACCTGTTCCCAGACTGGGAAGATGACAAGTGAGTGGGTGGGTTCTAACTTAATTTATCTCGTTAGTCTAGAGCTTTCTGGCAGGGTGAACCGGCTTAGTCCCAGGGTGGGTGCCAGTGTCCAATTTGCTTATGTACTTTGCATGTGTATGTCAATTCCAATACCAACTGGTCTCTGGTCTCCTCTCATCAGTTTGCAAATTGTCCTATTTGGACACAGTCCTGCTTAGTTTTGCTTTTAAGAAATAATTTTGCCAAGTTGGGTGGCACAAATATGCAATCTCAACACTGTTCAGGAGGAAGTAAAAGAAAGTTCAGATCCGTGAGCATTGTGGATAATAACTGTGGACTCCAGGGCTCAGATGAGCTTCCCCAGTAGGCTGTGCTATGCATACTGACACATATTACCACACTGGAAGGGGAGATGTATGAGACGACAATGGGAACTTCACATTTGGGATCCTTTTAGATTCTTCTTTGCCTGCCTCTAAGTTATAGCCCAGTGGGCTGCTTCAGCAAACTATTGAATCTGAAGTAATTTAGGGTCCTTAGATTTAAAACTAGCTGGACAGAAGTGAAGGCAGAATGTGATGGTTATCTAAAGTGAGGACAGTCTTGTGGAGGACTGTTACCCCTTAACCTAAGTTATTGATCCAACATCAAGTAACTTCACATTATTGTATTTTCTAAGCTTTATTTGTGTTTAAATTTAAATTTTATTTTTACTACAAATGTATATAGGTCTTCACATGCTTACAGACATGAGATTTTCTTCCTTTGGGCTTTCTATTCTGAGGTTTAAAGTATTTTTATACTGTTTTTATTGGATTCTCTGAATTTATCTTGCTTTGTTTGATATTTTCTAATATTAAAACATATATATTCTAGACATTATTCGTCTGCCACCTCTCATTTACTTTATCTAAGGTGACATTGGTTGGACATAAATACATATTTTGATACAATAAAACAGGTGTTCTTGACAGGTATTCTTGAAGTTATGTTTCCCACTACAAAATCATAAAAAGTTATGTTACATGATTTCTATTCAATTCCTACTTATGAATTTTACAATTTTATCTTTATGAAACCATTCCCTTTGTTGCTGGAATTCAGCTCCAGGATTCCAAATCTCCAAAGTTACTATTGGAGAGATGAGCATTGGTGTACAGGAAGGGAGTTTATCCAAGGGCTAGCTAACCATCATCAGAAAGAGAAAGATTTTAAAGCTGAAGCTCTATCCTGTGGATCTTAGGGGCACAAAGGGTTTTGTAGTGAATGGTGTGCAGAAGGTCTACAATATTGAGTCTTTATTCAGGCCATGTGGTTATTGTCTTTTTCTGGTTGCTGTGTTCTTCCACTTCTTGCAGCAATACTTAGTAAAGATGATCACTTATATTGGTCCATTCATCACCGTATGTAGCTAAGCATCTTGCTATGACTGAAGGTCTTTGAAGGAGGACCTTTCCCACATAATCAATTGCTTTAAAACCAATACCTGAAACTGAAGGAATTTGATTCCTAGTGAAAAGAATTGTACATAAACCATGACTCTGGTCCTGGGTAAATACAATGTCTAAAGTATCCAAAAATTCATAAGATGACCATCTACCTGGAGGGTTTCTGGTAAAGAATAAAAATATAACATTGTCCTCTCCTGTTCTAGTTGGATTCTGTTGCTGTTATAAAACATTCTGACCCAAAGAAACTTGTATTTATTCTCAGTTGTTTGGCATGCCATTTAGTAGTTCATGTATTATGGAGTTGTAAAAAGCCATGCGTTTTGTCGTTTTAAGCAGAACACACAATTCTTTAGAATTTTCTGGATATCCTTTGTTGGTTAATACATTAACTTCTGTAAGTAACTGTGCTTCTAAAGGATGTGGGTTGTTTTTTTGAGTTTAGATAAAAATTCTTTTTGATAGTGTGATAGATAATCCTATGCTCAAGGACAGTTAAGAACAAAAGACAGTCTACAAACTTTTCATTAATTATTGATGAATTTCTCATTAACTGTCAAGTATAGTTAGCAGAATGATTTTACATGCCTGGGATGGGTCTAATTAGGAAGTCCATGTTACTTAATGGGCTTGGGATAATGCTGTTTATTATCATGAGAAATTTTACTATGCATCAGTAGACACTAGCTTCTAGAAAAGTTCAAGATATGCAGGGCAGTTCCTGCCTTGCCTGACAACAGACAGTGAAGACTTAATTGTTTTGTTGCAGGGTACAGTTTTAGGTAATTGTCCTAAGTTGTTGGGTCCTTCCGGTTTTATGGGCTAAGGTGTCTTTCATTTGTTTGTTATTTATGCATTTTCTAGTGACATTTTGTTTTGTAGTTTTGTGACTGTACTCATAAACCATTTAACCTCTCCCTGGTCATTTAGGATTTTCATTCTAATTTTGTGTATGATAGTCGACTTCCCATTAAATCAAATTGTTACACATATTAATGCTTGGTCTCTTAGAATGAATTTCCTTAAGCAAAATGGCATGAAAATTTTTAGAGCTTCTGATAAATATTTCAAAATTGAACTAAAGTAAGTTTTTACCAATTACCATGCGTGTCAGCTGTAATTGAAAGTACTCATTTTCCTCACCTTCTACCTAGTCAATTAGATTGTTAAGATTCTTTTCAGATTAAATAGGTAAAAATTGGTTTACGTTCATGCTAGAACTGCACTGTTTGATTGCTGGTGAATTTGAATATTTATGCTTCTGTCCATTTGACATTCACATTTATTTTAGTAAATGGCCTATTATATATTTTGTTAATAATACCAGTTGTGTTTCCCTCTTCTGAGTAGTAATTTTAATACTTTATAAATAGCTCATCATTTGCTTTATTTATTTACAAATTTTTTTATTCTGGTTTTCTACGATAATTTTTAAACATTTATATATTTATCATGTATGTATGTTTGTATGCATTCCACAATACACACGTGGAGGTCAGAAGAAAATTTTGAAGACTTTTTTCTCTCTCTACCATGTGAATTCAGGTTGTCAATCTTGGTGGCAAGTATCTTTACCCCCAAACCATCTTGCCAGGCCTAAATTAATTTTCAAGTCACTGATTTCCTAAAAAATATAGTGGTATCTATCAAAATTATCTTAATAGTTTCTGTTTTCCTTTGATGTTTGACTGTGCTTATGCATGCTGATGCAGTGAGTTACATACTTGCTTTCCTGTTTTGTTGTTTCTATTGTTTGAGATAGGGTGTCATGTACCACAAGCTGGCCTCAAAATCACTAGGTAGCTGAGGATGACCTTGCACTCCTAATCCTCCTTCCAGGGACTGGGATTAGAGGCTTATGTTACCATACCCACCTAAATACTCCAATTTTTGGCATGAATTCTAAAAATATTTTACATACCTTTGTTATACCTTTCTTCTAATTTTTCAATATAGTCCCCCTATTAATTTGTAACTATGTATATTACATTTTTATTTTTAGCAAACACTCTTACAGTTAATAAAATCATGTTCTAAAATAATTTAACTGATTTTTACTGGATTAATATGAAAGCTAGTGACTGCCTAAAATACATATAATCTTCATAAATTACCTTTTTAAACTGTCTAACAATTTCCATAATAATGTATTCCTATTGCTAATATTCAATAAATAATATATCTCATATATGATAAGCATTGCCCCATAAGTATTTCTATAAAATTTCACTTTTACTTTTTATGTCATAGAATGACTCTTAAAATATGTAACAATATTCAATTTCCCAGGTATTTATTTCTGTCATTAATATTATTTCTGTTTGAAACAGATTCTCATGTTATCCAGTCTGACCTTGAATTCAGTGCAGTTGTGGATACTCTTAAACTGATTCTCTTGTCTCCACCTCCCAAATGTTGAAAAGAGTAGAGACAGTCATACTATAACCCCAGGTGTATTGATTCATTGGCTGTCTCGCTCGGGTCTGAAGTGCTTTACTTCTCTCCAAACATGTCCGTGAGTCCAAACTTTCCACAAAGGTGATATAACACAGAATGGTCTTTATTTTTGAATTGAACTAGACTACTTCTCTCATTTACCCATTAAAAAAATGCCTTGGAATACTTTTTGTAATATGCTGACAATTGAAATAAAACTGTCAATTACAATGATTAGGTTTTACTCAGGAAAATTTAGGTTAAATATGGCAATTAGGATGCATAAGCTCTTTCAGTTAAAATATCTATCAATAAAAAATAAAATGTAAAAATATAGAAAAAAACTATAAATAATAAAAATTGCACTATGAAACTTTATCAGGTGCTAAAAAAAAATAGCAAAACTAAGAAATGGGAACTTTCTGTGGGCAGTGGATAATGCCTTTACTCCCAGAATTCCAGAGACAGAAGCAGGCAGATCCCTGTGAAATCAAGGCCATCCTGCTCTACATAACTATTTCCTGGGGCTACAGGGAGACCCTGTTTCAAAAAGACAAAAAGGAAAAAAAAAAAAAAAAAGAAATGTGACGTCATTGGATAGAAGATCCACGTTTCAAGATGCAGCTCATACCTGGCAGTGTTATCAGGGCCAAGAACCTGTGACTAGACAGGTCAGAGTTCATAAGGGAGAACATGCTGCTGTTATTTTGCTAAACAGACATAGAATTAAACAGACTCCTAATGACATATTGTCTACTGATAAGTTAATGCACCTCTTAACTCTCTTCTTCTGGTATAAGGTGATGATTAGCAGAGATAACCACAACAGGTCAACATGTAGAGAAAAAGACGCTGTAGAGCGCTCAGCTCTAAATGTGATTCTTCTCTCACCCTCATCCCAAGTTTCATGGATCACTGTAGAAAAATGGTTGGAAAGAGAGTAAGAACCAGAGGTGGTAGATGAATTCAAGGAAAATGTCATTGTCTGACACAAAAGGGAAGTTGCACATATCAAGCCACCACGCTTATCACAGCATGCATAAGACCTGTGCAAATCCATATCAGACAAAAACCAGCATGCACAGTAGAGTCCGGCAAGAAGCCCCAGCCCAAGTTGAGGGATTCCTGGAAACTGATAGCAGCTATGAGAGGGAGAGTCTTTAAGGCTATGACATCGGGTAGGTTGACCCCACAACTAAGAGCTTTTGGTGGAACAAAAGATAAACTCCATAGGTGTTTAAAAATGTATAATAAGCCAGGCGTGGTGGTGCACGCCTTTAATCCCAGCACTTGGGAGGCAGAGGCAGGCAGAGCTCTGTGAGTTCAAGGCCAGCCTAGTCTACATAGCGAGTTCCAGGACAGCTAGAGCTACAGGGAGACCCTGTCTCAAAAAGACCAAGAAAAAAAAAAAAAAGTATAATAGAGGACTTGAAGTCTGGGGAGATGGAGATTGGGAAGGGGGTTCTGAGTATGATCAAGATGCCTTTTATGAAATTTTCAAGTAATCAAAAATATTTCTAAAGATTATCTCCAAATGATCATCACAAAAGAAATATTTTTGCTAAAACTTTATACTCCCTCAAAAATGCAATAAAGAGGATAAATATGAAACAAGACGTCAAATTGGTCTCTGCCTCCATATTTAGTCCAATATCCTTTGAAAACCTTATAAAAATGAGTAGAGAAATAATTCCTGAAATATTAAAAAATATCTGAAAACTCCAATGAACTAGCAGAGCAGAGCATATTGGTTCTTTTAATTCTCCATTTTCTAGTCTGAGCAGCATAATTTCTTTTGCTTTCAGTGTGTAAATGTAGCAAGCATCTCACTATTAATATTTATTCTGAGCATTCCTCCGTTAGTCAATGAAGAGCTTTAGCACTGAAGATTTTTTTCTCATAAACATTTCTAGCATAAAGTAGCTTAATTACTTTCATTAAAACCCCATCACTGGACAGCTTTTCAGTGTCTCACACATTTACGCATTAAAGCTTTTTAAACACATAAAATTAAATTTCTATTATACTTAAGTGTAATTATGTTCCAAATAATGACTAGTAAACCCTCAGTGCGTCTTGATGGGTTTAAGATTTCCTGAAGGGCTCTCACAACAGGAGGCAGCCAGAACTATGGGGGTTTGGAAGTTGTTGTTTGTTTTGTTATTCTTTATAGTTGCAGAAAGTTCCTTTGCTGAGATAGTTTTATGGTGTATGGGGGGGGGACAGTGCCATTGACTTTGAGTTTGAGACAGGAAGATGCCACACAACAGCTTCTCATCTTTTGAATGCTTTTATCCTTTAGTGATCAATCTGTAATGTTTGTTAATATGATCAATTTCTCAAACCACGAATTTGGAACATTTAGTGATAAAATCATATCACTTAAACTATGAATTTGGGGACACTGGAAATCATCCTTTCAACCTCTTATTTTAACATTTAGAACCTTACTATTTGGGAATAGAAGCACAAAAATTAGTTGTCTGGAACACAGTGTTTTAAACAAAAAGCACGTGCACACACACACACACACACACACACAAATATAGAAACTTAAGGAAAAGAATAATTTCTGCCTTACATACTTGATCCTGATTGGAGAGTGAATAATTCTTACCTAAAAGAACAAGATGCAAAGAATTATTTTCATTTATTTTACAGGAATTCCATGTATAAGAATAAAAATAAATGACTACTAAAAGGAAGTGATAAAAATGGGTAAAGCACAGGCAGCGTGTGGTGGTGCATGCCATTACTACTTGCCCGTGAGAGGCAGATACAGGTACATCTCTGTGAGATAAGATTTCCAGGTCAGCTGGGGCTACAGGGGGACCAGCACAAAAATTAGTTGTCTGGAACACAGTGTTTTAAACAAAAAGCACGTGCACACACACACACACACACACACACAAATATAGAAACTTAAGGAAAAGAATAATTTCTGCCTTACATACTTGATCCTGATTGGAGAGTGAATAATTCTTACCTAAAAGAACAAGATGCAAAGAATTATTTTCATTTATTTTACAGGAATTCCATGTATAAGAATAAAAATAAATGACTACTAAAAGGAAGTGATAAAAATGGGTAAAGCACAGGCAGCGTGTGGTGGTGCATGCCATTACTACTTGCCCGTGAGAGGCAGATACAGGTACATCTCTGTGAGATAAGATTTCCAGGTCAGCTGGGGCTACAGGGGGACCCTGTATCAAAACAAAAAATAAGTAATGAAAGAATAAATTTTGTCTTTTTATGTTCTTTATTTCAGATTTTTATGCCTTTTATCTAAGTGGTTGTATTTGTATAATGACCAGAATCGTGAAGGAAATGACATTTATTGTCACTTATGCTTAAAACATGCTATTGGTTTAATTCAGTTCTTCATTTATTTAATGCAATATCCCAGTCTTTCCTTTGTTTTCTCGTTCTTGTGTTTGTTTTGGACAGGAGTTGTTGAGTTAGGATCTTGACAGATATCCCCCACTCCCAGGAGTCCTAAGATTATTATAACCAGGTGCCACCATGCCCTGGGTCAATGTATTCTTCAGGTGCACATGTATGAGTGCACACGTGTTTGCGTGTGTGTGTGTGTGTGTGTGTGTGTGTGTATACATGTGGACCTTAAACTCATGAAGCATCATAAAATGTTAAAATATTTAGCAATATGGTCTTACTGTGTGGTTATGGTGAGTAACAAACACCAGTGACAACATCACAGCCTGTGTTGTTTTGGAGACCCCTGTGGCCTCTTTGAAGAGTAAGTCACACAGAGGTATCCCGTGACTTGTAGTGTAATTACCTTACTAAGTAGTGGCTATCTATGCTGCTTATTCATAGATCCTTAGTTTTGCTTAACCCACCCCCTCTCCTCACTCTCATTCCTAGTTATCTTTTAATCCTCAGTATTTTCCCCCTCTTTTTTCATTTAATATGTGTTCTGCTATCCCTTCAATTACTTTTTTTTAAAGTTGAGTTGTGCAGGATCCATATGGCTTTCCATAACTCTTTTCCTCTGGGTTAGTTTTCCCCATCACTTCCTGATTTCCCACATACTCCTACAGCCCTGAATGCTTAAGCCTTTCTAACACCAGTAGAAATTTAGAGAAGTTTCTTTTTGTAGTAACACTAAATGGAGAGATGCATAACTGGTCAAAATGCTGGGAATAAGACTGTGTGCTCAGTCATAATGACACACCTATATTAAGCCTCTCACCACAAGGGTCAGAGACCACTGTGGAAGAGAACACTGTCTTCCAGATGTCACATGGATGTAGTACCCATATAGCAGCCACGGTTGCCTATGCAAGACCTATGCAAGGTAAAGCCTATCAAAATCTTGGCATAGATGGGGTAGCTGATCTCCTGGTCCCACCCTTTACTACAGGGCTATTGGCCTGGAATAGCTTCTGGGGAAGGGAGACTCATTCTTTTATAAGGATGTGGCCACTGGTAAGTTGCTCAGCCTCCAATTAGTGGCTTAACACCCTCACACATGTGGGAAGCACAAGGTTATCAGAAAAAAAGACAAATTTGAGAGGAGGGCATGTTGGATGGGACATGGGTTGAGGTGGAGGAGCTAAGGGATGTGGACAAGGTTATGTTTCATTGCATACATGTATGACATTCTCTAAAATAAAAACAAATTAAGAAAGAAATACATGAAAAGCAAAAAACAAAAATTAAAGTAATAATAGTAGAGATTTTACTCATTGACTTAATTTTCATCCTTTGGTAAAATAATCTTAAGTGTCTATACAAGAGGTATTCAAAAGGAAAATTAATTCTTTACCAAAATGACATACATGATATATTCTAATAGAAGGAGAAATTTAAGTAAGAAAGAAAGTATATCTGAATTTGTTTAATGGTAGGTTGCTGCTTCCTCCGGGGGGAACAGAACTGAACATGCTCATTATCTTGCTAGCAATACATTTAGAAAGAGACCGAGGTGTGTTATCCACCAGGTAGTGAGAGCTTTCTTCAAAATATACATCACAAATGAAATAAAACAACATCAAAAATCAAACATTTATTACCCCTACATCAATTTTCCACCCTATTTAATAAACATTGCAATTTTCTACTAAGTTATAGTAAAATCAGGAAAACAAAGCAAACATTTTGTACAGAAGTGTGAATCACACAAATTATATATTGTAGTTACTAAAAGCTTACAAAATTGTTACATTAACTATAACTCTAGTGTTGCTACATCTATGTGTTTTCTTAATTTATTTTTATTTTTTATTTTTTTATTATTTTATTTTATGTGTATGAGTGTATTGCCTGCATGTGTTCATATTATGCAATGCCCACAGAGGCCAGAAGAAGGCATCAGATTGCCCTGGAGCTGGAGTTATAGACAACTGTTAGTTGTCATATGGATGCTGGGAATCTAACCCAGGTCTTCTGCAAGAGCAGACAGTGCTCTTAACTGCTGAGCCATCTCTCCAGCTCTGATTTTGATGTTGTTGTTGTTTTTTTTAATTTACATTTATTTATTTATTCTTTGTATGAGGAGGGTGCATATGTCATGGCATGTGTGTGTGAGAAGATAAATTCAAGGATTCAATTCTCTTTTCACTCTGTGGGTTCTAGTACCTGAATTCGGGTTTTCAGGCTTGGTGGCAAGCACCTTTACCTGCTGAGCCATCTCACCAACCTGAGTTTGATACTCTTTTATTAACTTAAAAAAAACTTTATTGAGAATTTCATACATGCATATAAGGTCTTTTGGTCAAATCCATGCCTACTATCTCCCCTTAGTCACCTCCCATATCTCCTCATCACTTTTTTCTGACAACTTTGTGTACTCTCCCTCCCTCCCTCCCTCCCCCCTCTCTCCTCTCTCTCTCTCTCGCTCTCTCTCTCTCTCTCTCTTTCTCTCTCTCTCTCCTCTCTTTATGGAGTGTTTTGCTACTTGACCATTCCTTCCTCTGAAGAGGTAACCCTAAAATCTTTACTTTTAAGCAATAAAAAGACATAGCCCAAGCAAATTTATCTCATATCTTAGATTGCCAATTCAGTCACTTGCTTCATAGCCACAACCTCCATGTTAAGCATTGTTTTGAACACCGGAATTATCCTTTGAAATCCCATTCTAAGAGATAATTGTTTTAATCATGCTAAATTGTTACAAATGCTATCAAGACTTTAATATGCATGTTAAGTAGAATTTTTCTTGAAATAGCTTATAAAAGATAGATAAGCCAACTTTGTGATTCTTTGAGGAAAAAGCAGATGACATATTTTTTTTTCAAAAAAGGGCTGAGGAGATGGCTCAACAATAAGAGTGCTTGTTATGCAAGCACAGGGATTGGAGTTCAAAACTTAGGGTGACACAGCAATTTGGGTGCTCCACACATGTCTGTAACCACAGCTCTAAGCATGGCAGAAACAGGAGGATCTGGTTGCCAGCCTAACTAAAAGCCAGGAGCTCCAAGTTCAAGGAGAGACACTGTCTCAAAGAGAAAGGTTGACAGTGATAGTCCTGTGACCTCTGTACACACACAGGTACACACACACACACACACACACACACACACAATAGATAAATAATTCTTTTAAAGTGATGCTCGTTCTACTTTACATAATTCACTCCCAGATACAACATTTTATTTCTAGTTGGGTAGATGAGGTTGCATTTTATTATTCCAGTTTTTGCTTGTTAGATAACATAATTGGTTCAGTCTATCAAGACTGCTGAGACAACTATTTAAGATCTTCCCTTTTAATCTTTTATATTGCTATAGTCTGCTCAAGTACCACATACTATAAATATTTTAGAAAAGAGTATTTCCCTTGCCTCATTTAAAACATTTAAATTATATTTTTAAATTTTACTTTGTGAGTATGTGTGTGTGTGTGTGTGTGTGTGTGTGTGTGTGTGTGTGTGTGTGTTGGTTCGCTGATGACACAGCATGTATGTGGAGTTCAGAGGAAAATTTGCAGGATTCAGTTCTCTTCTACCATATGTCAGGAATTGAACTCAGGCCATTAGACTTGGCTGCAAGTACCCTTACAGTCTAAACCATCTCTCCCTCCCTTCTTACCTCACTTTGCAGAAGGAAACTTTCAAATAGTTCTCTTAAAGGAAGTGAGAAATTCAAGAACTTTGACTGATAAGGGAAAAATATGGATTGGCAATTCATTTAAATGTCTAAGATTACAGATGGATAAAGTGTTCTAAAACTTGACCTCTACCAAAGGTCTTAGGAAGACAGCATAGGGGAGAAAGGAGGGAAGTACTTAACCATTTTGCTATGTTGTAAAATATTCTATAATGAGACCTCTGGGCAAAACAGCAGATTGAAAACTCCTGTATGACCCCGTTCAGGGAAACAATTTGTACAGGAAAAAACCAAATGAACAAAACAAACAAACAAAAAAACAAACAAACCAGACTCTGATGGAAGAGGTTAAAAGGAAAATCTTCAGAAACTCAGAAAGTCAATGATGGTAAGCTGAAAAGTGCCCAGTGCCACTCCAGAAATAAGAAACTCTTCAGCGGCACTGCTCCTTAGCAGAGTGTGGGAACGAGGAGCCTCCTTCCTAAGGTTATCTAGAGGTTCTGAGAAAAAGACCAGGCAGTTCCACAGCCTCACAAGCCTCAAAGTCAGTTGTGTGTGAGAGGGAAGCCATGATTCCTCAAAGGAGCAGAGAAATTCCATTTTGTCATTATATATGACTCGATGGTCTCTGGTTGGAGCAGTCTTGAGAAGGAACCTGTGGTTTAAACCAGATATGCTGAAGACGTTAGAACAAGGAGCAGCCACAGGTCCAGAGTCCTGAACCTAACCCATCACATCTCCAGGATGAGAATAAGCATGAGGTACAGGGGTAGAGAGTGGAAAGTTTGGATAGCACTGAGATGAGAAGTTTTGTCTGCAGGAGGCCTTAGCTCAGGCATTGAGCTGCACAGCTCCACCCTAGACAGCTGGAAGAAGAGCTCATCTACTGAAAACAGCCCTGGAATTTGACATCCCTGAAACTGAGGGCAGACAGTGGACCCGCCTCTGGAGCCACCCCATGCCACGGGGTGCTGTAGAATCTGGGAAGTGCATCTATCTAACAGGCTGATCCCACCGGAGTTCTTGAAAGTTTGAAGAGCTCCCCCATCTGTACAGATATCAGAGCTGAGTTTTTTCTCACATTCCCAGCGCACTTGGGAGATGATCCTCAGTTGGAACATCAGCCAGCCCTTTTGGAAGGGGAAAGAACCCACCCAACCCACAGCCTACAAAGACTGTGACCAGAAGAGGGCTCTGACACACAGTGTAAGGAAGCTACCAGAGCACAGACAGCCGTGATCCAATATGGGTCCAAAATCTGAACAAGTCACAGGAAAGACAGGAATCCAAAACTTCAGCTGTGTCTCCGTCCTGGACAGAAACTTGTTCATGTCCAATTTTGGGAAACCCAGGAGGAAGGTGTCCCAACCCGTATTTTGTATTTTGCCCTTTTTAAAAATGCTACTGCAATTTTTGCAATGTTTTTATTATATTTAAAAATATACTTACTACTTTTCATGCACTCATCTAATTCTATTTATGTTTTGTTTGCATTTTGAGTCAGTATTGTCTTGTTTCCCTTTTCTTTTTTCTCCTTTTAAAAACCATCTTTCTGGGCTGGAGAGATGGCTCAGCAGTTAAGAACACTGACTGTTCTTGCAGAAGACGAGCGTTTGAATCCCAGCACCCACATGACAGCTAACAACTGTTGTAACTCCAGTTCCAGGGGATCCTACAGCCTCTTCTGTCCTCTGCAGGCATTGCATGACACAGGTACACTTACCTACATGCAGGCATAACACTCATACACATAAAATAAAAACAATAAAAAAAATTGAAAAGTTTAAAAAATGTGTTTCTAATTTTTCATTCTACTGAACCTTTGTATCATTTTCACTTTACTTTACTGGTTTTGTTTTAATTAACATTTTGGTTGCTGTTGTTGATGTTGGTGGTGGTGTGTGCATGTCTGTGCGTGTGATCTACACATGGAATATCTGTACACATGTGTAGGAATGTATATACTCATCTGTGTGTGAAGGCCAGAGGTCAACCTCAAGTGTCTTCCTTTATATCTCATTTTTGGAGTCAGTGTATCCCTTTGATCTTGGAACTCTCTCTTTCTGCTAGATTGGTACACACATAA
>NW_008338566.1:115127-142702 GCF_000622305.1 Nannospalax galili | reverse complement strand
TAAATAAATAAATAAATAAATAAATAAATAAATAAATAACCATTGGAAAGGAGGAGAAGAAACATTAAAAGTAATCCAGAACCTCTGCTTCCCTGGGCCTGCAGGAACTGCTGCAGGCCTCTCTCCTATCCACAGGACTCTCTCCAGGGTAAATCCATTGCACCCTCAGCGCCTTGACCCCCCAGCCTCATTCACCCTCTCATCTCCCCAGCTGTTCTCTTCTCCTAGTTTGGGTCCTGTCCCATTCCTTGTCTTGAGGCCCCAGATACCTGGGGAACCAATACTGCTTCCTGATCCTTTTCATCCAGACCAACATAGTGCCTTCTCTGGGCCCCAGGAGCACTGCTTCTGGACCTAGCCCCGCCCTCACCTCCCTCAGCTTCCCTGGGCCTGCAGCACCCCCAGCCTCTTTCTGGGACACTGGAGCTGAACTTTCCTCTTCCTGATCCTTTGCATCCAGACCAACCCAGCTAGCTCTTCAGCGCAGTCCCCAGGAGTCCTTGAGGCCTTTTCCCACCCCATTTGCCTTTGCATCTCTGGGTGGCACTACCACCAGGTGCCCTAGACCAGCATCTTTCCTGGGCCAGGCTCCCAGGCCAGTTGAACCCCCAAATTCTTGAGGCCAAAATCCTTCCTGGAGGGATCTAGACCTTAGGAAAAAGCTGGAAAACATCTGACCCTCATCTGAATTGGGTCTCTGTGGGAACTCCTGAAGACAAAATCAATCCAGCCACTCCAATACAAAATCAAAAGAGAGAACTGGAAACTTAGATGAACCAGCTTTTCTTGCCCAAAAAGTAAACCACAAAGACACATAAAGTTCACAAAAAGAAGCAGACCTAAACTTGAAGGCCTGAGTCTCACACAAGAATCAGACTACAAAAGAAATTCACATGTCAAAATCACAGAGAAAAAATAATAACATGAAACACCAAAATAACATATCCCCACCAAATACCAATAGTCTTCTAGAGGAGTACAATGAGAACCCCCTAGAGATAATGCAGGACATGGAACTCAAAAGAACAATTATAAACATGACAAAAGAATTCAGTGAATTTAAAGAACACACACACAAAAAAATGAAATCAAAGAACTGAGGGAAGATAGGGATAAACTTCTGAATGAATCCAGAAAACGAGTTAGAAATATTGAAGAATACTCAGGCTGAAATGAAGAAGGAAGTGAAACAATCAGTAAGCCAATTAGAAACGACAGGAGAAAGCCTCACCAGTAGGATGAACAAAATTGAAAACAGAGCGTCAAGACTGGAAGATAAACTTGATGAACTAGACCACTCAAGCAAAGATTATGAAAAATTTAAGAAAACACAAGAATGGACTATGCGGAAATTGTGTGTCACCATAAAAAGACCAAACTTATGAATCATAGGCATACAGGAAGGAGAAGAATCCCATGATAATGGCATGGACCAGATCTTCAACAGAATCATGGAAAAAAATTTCAGAAAATTAAAGAAAGACATGCCTATAAAAATACAAGAAGCATATAGAACACCAAACAGACAGGACCAGAAAAGAAACTCTCCATGGCACATCATAGTGAAAACACTGTTTCTAAATGGTCACAGATGCCAACCCAGATTACTTTACCTGGGAAAAATATCTACTATAGTTGAAGGGGAAATAAAAATCTTCCATGACATAAATAGGCTGAACGAATTCATGTCCACAAAACCAGCCTTTTAGAGAGTTCTGGAAGCAATACAAAGAAAGTTCTGGAAGCAATACAAAGAGCTGAAGAAAGGAATGACTATACCCAAAGATTTGCAGAAAGAAATCCAATGAAGGTGTAACTGTGGGAAAGTACAGCTATATCAAGAATGTAAAAAGAAATGAAAAAGACAGGATTCAATACTCATCTTTCATTAAGAACTTTAAATATTAATGGACTGAACTCCCCACTCAAAAGACACAAACTAAGTTAATGGATTAAGAAACAAAACCCATCTCCTTGTTGTCTGCAAGAAACTCATCTCACTTTCAAGGACAGACACTATCTCAAAGTAAAAGGATGGAAAAAAAATATACCAAGCAAATGGTACTAAGAAAAAAGCAGGCATAGCAATTCTAATATAGACATAATAGACTTTAAAGTAAAACTAAACAGAAGAGACAAAGAGGTCCACTTCATTTTGATCAAAGGAACGATAAACCAATAAGATATTACAATGATGAACATATATTCACCAAATTCTGGTGCACCCAACTTCATGAAAACAATAAAACAGGACTTTAAGGCCCAGATTAATCCCAACTCACTAATAGTAGGGGACTTCAATACCCCACTGTCTCCATTAGATAGGTCAACAGGGCAGAGAGTTAACAGAGAGACATCTGACATCTGAATTAAACAATACCATATATCAAATTTTCAGGTAAATGGATGGAACTAGAAACTGTTATACTAAGTGAAGTAACAGACACAGAAAAGAAATCGACATATAGTCTCCCTCATATATGGATCCTAGAACCAGACTCTGATAAATAAGTATGCATCCAGACATAACTACAGGAACCAGGATAATGGAAAGGAAACAGGGAAGTAAAGGAAAAGAAATAACCTGAAAGAGAACAGTAGGAAACAGGCCTTAATAAGGGAGATATGGATAAAAATTGGGTTAGTTTAAGAGAGGGGGGTAGGGAAGGGTATACAAGGAACCTAGGGAATAAAGGGAAAGAAGGATATCAAGAGAGGTAAGAACATAGGAAAAGGGTATTAGTAAGGGAGAAAAGGGGGAAATGGGGGAACCTTAAGTGGGAAAATAATGATGGAGGGGTGAGACACTGTGAGAGAAAAACAATGCCTAGCTAGTTTTGAAAACCAGAGTCCATATGTATAGCCTAAGGCTACATAACAAGCAACAATGCCAGACAGGCAATACCTTCTTTTGAGTTGTTGTCTGGCCAGGGTGGCCAAAGGGATTCCCAGATAGGAACCCAGCATAGAACTGAGAAAATGAACAGCCGACCCCAATCTTATCTAAAGGAATACTGACAACTGTTTGCTGCTACATGAGGAACAGCTGACCCTCCTAAAACAAAGACCTCTAGATAGGCTGACTAGATTCACCAGAAGGGCAAGTAGTGGGGAATGTCTGGGGGTGCTGAAAACACAGCAGACATAGAAGGGATATCAGAGTGTAAGGGCTCTAGTGGGGGCAGGGAGGCTATGGGAGGGTGCTATCTGGGAAGTGGGTGTAAAATTAAATAAATAAATAATAATAACAATTCTTCAAAGCATAAAAATTTGGTCCTTAATATTTAGTAGATGTGAAAAACATTGCCATTGAAATCTACCTGATGACTTTATATCCATGCTCAGATGCCAAGGAGCTCAGAAAGTAACTGACTGTGACTAGTAACAATCAGATACATAGAGATTAGAAACACATGTACATTTTAGTGTCAATTGCATTAAAAATGAATTTTTCTGTATGAAATTGTGCATTTTAATAATGAAATGGAGATCTTTTTTAAAGTTTAAAACCTCATTTAATTTTATGTCATAGGGTTTATATGGAGTACAATATTTTATAACTGTATTAATTCAACTGTAAACCTAAAAATTTACAACCAATTTTGGAAGAGATGCATCTTAGCTCTGGACATTGTTATTGAATATGTCAATGCTATTGTAATGAAATACTTATTCTAATTATATAGTTATTAAATAAATAATTTTAAAAAAGCAATTGAGAAGATAAAAGAAAGAGCAGTAAAATATATACACATAGAAGCAAAAGGGAAAATTTACTTGTGGGAAAGAAGGAGACTGGCAAGCATGGGACAGGGGAGACTGGGGAAAGTGTTGGGATGGGGGACAGAGGAGAATATATAACGACAGATAAACTACATTGAGATCCCATCTTATTCCAGTCAGAATACCTAAATCCAAAGAACAAATGATGACTGATGCTAGTGAGGGTGTGGAGAAATAGGAACACTTATTCACAGCTGCTGGGAGTACAAACTAGTGCAACCACTATGGGAATCAGGGTGAGATTCCTTAAATAGATCTCCCACATGATTCAGTCATACCACTCCTAGTCATACATACAAATGATTTTATAATGTACTACAAGGGGACCCATTCACCCATGTTCACTGATGCTCTGTGCTCAATAGTTAGTAAATAGCTGATGTTTGTTCATCAGCTAATGAATGGATAATGAATATATGGTACATTTACACAATGGGATATTATTTAGCTGTTAGAAAACAAAATTATAAAATTCCAGGTAAATGGACAGAACTGGAAGCAATACTACTGAGTGAGGTGACAGACCCAGAAAGACACGTCACATGTTCTCTCTCACATACGGGTGCTAGGTTTGTATCTTTAGACTAGTACCTTTCTCATCTCTTACCAGAATATTCCCTTGTAGCAGATGGTGATTGAAACAAAGACCCACACAAAACTGGCCAAAGTGTAAAGAATAAGAGACTGCAGAGTACTTGGCCCTAAATGGGGCAGCTATACGACACCCTGTCTTCCCAATACTCTGGCATAATTGTGGAGAGAAGGAAGAAAGAATATATGGGCCAGAGGTGGTAGATAAATACAAAGAAACTTTTCTGGATACAACAGTGTAGTTGAATATAGCACTTGTAACAGCATGCACAAGACCTAAGAAAACCCAAGCCAGACAAAAACTCAACATAATTTGGGCAAGAATCTTCAGTCCTAGCTGACCAACTGTTGGAAATTGATAGCTGCTGGGAGAGAGTTTTCTTTAAGGGTGTGACACCACATAGGCTGACCAGGTTTCAGGGGCTGGACTCACACCCAAGAGCATTTGTAGAACACAAGTTAGATTCAGTAGACCTTGAAAAATAAGAGAGAACATTGAGGAAGGGTAGGGAGCTGAGGTAGATCTGAGAGGAGATGGGCAGGGCAGTTGAATATGTTCAAAATACATTGTATAAATTCTCAAAGAACCAATAAAAAACTTATTTTAAAAATATGCAATAATGAAAGCTTTATTTTGTATACCGACTTAAAAATTAATTTTAAAAAGGAAATATATTTTATTTAAAGTAGGAATGAGACAAGGTTTTCATTAACTAATTATATTGTTATTATATTATGCTGCTATAAATTTCAAGGGATAGTTTTACTAAGAAAATATGAATATTTTACTAAAAGTTTTATTAGTTTCCCAATTTACTTATTCTAATTTACAGACTAAAGATAGAAAACTACATTATTTCCTCTAATACTCTGCATTATTCTTTTGGTATATTTAGTGATTTCAATAAATTAATATTTTAATACAATTTTCTAAGTTGTATATTTTTACATATTAAGTATTTTTATTTGCTTGCATTAATTTTACAAAGGAAGTTTCATTATGGCATGTTCATACACACGCTCAGCTTTTGTTGTGTGCTCCTTTTCTTTCCTTTACCCACTCACTGTAGACCCTAGTAGTCCAACTTCTATATTCCTTTTTTTTCCTTTTCAAATCAATTTTCTATGTATGAGAAAAAATTGGTTGTTGTCTTTACATCTGGTTTATTTGATTTAACCTGATGATCTCTAGTTCCATCAATGTTCATGAAGATGGCATGATTTTGTTTGTTATGGTTGAATATTTCATTATATACACATATAGGCAGTTTGTGTCCTTTGTTGTGAAAAAGATTTTCAATTTCAAGAAATTTCATTTGTTTATCCTTACTGATATTTCCTGTGCTGTTGAGCTCTATTTAAAAAGTAATTGCCTAGGCCTATGGCTTTCAATTCATTCCCTGGGGGGTTTTTTTTTTTTTTTTTTTCTACTGGAATAGTTACAAAGTTTCAGGTCTTCCTTGAGGTATGTGAAATTCTTCAAATGCATTTTGGGCATTATAAGAGATAGATATCTAATTTAAATCTTCTATATTCTCAAGAACCTTTTTCTAAAGAGGTAGTATTTTCTCCATCATGTTTTTGTTTTCAAGAATCGGATGGTTATAGCCGCATGGGTGTTCCATGGGTTCTTTATTCCATTTCATTAGTACATTTTCATTATCATTGTTATTATTGCAATACAGGATAATTTGGAATCAGGGATTGTGACACCTCCACCACTATATTTTCCTCATGATTTTATTGTCATTTACAAGATTTTGTGTTTCCATATGACCTTAAGTGTTGTTTCTCTAGTTCTGTAAAGAATGTCATAGGAAATTCAGTGTGATACTGAGATTTTAGGTCAGTTTTTACAATACAGCTTTTTTACTAATATTTATTTTTTTGCATGAGATCAATCAATTTTCTTGCATGAGAATTCTGTTTGGGTTTCAATTTATTTGTTCACTGTTTTCAAATCGTCTTTGTAGGTCTTTTTACCTCCTCAGTGTGGTTGAATCCCAAATTTATTTATTTTTCCTTTGAGGCTCTTGTGAATGGGACTCTTGTCTTGATTTTTCTCTCACCTTATTTGTCATTGATATAGAAAATATATTATTATTATTTAATATTTATTTGTCTTGCCAGTTTGCTGAAACTGTTTATAAGATAAAATAATTTTCTGGTGAAGTCTTTGGGGTCTTTAAGTATTGCTTCATATACTCTACAAATAGGGAAAATTTGATTTATCTCTTCTTCAACTTAGAGATTTGCTGTTTTACTTAATTAGCAATATTTGATTCTTTCCTAAATCTTTTTGTCTGTTTTTCTTTCATCTTCTTTGGTATGCAGTCTTCCTTTAGTTGCCCTCTTAGATGCTGAATGGTCATTAATTACAGCAGTTTCAGCTCTGCATGGAAGATCTTTATTCCTATGAATTTACAGTATAACTTCTGGACATAATATTGGCTGGAAATTATTTTGTTTCAGGTCTTAAAATATGTCAGTATATGTTTGATTGATCTTTAGGGTTTCTACATAGAGACACGGCTATTCTGAGGTTTGTCTTCCTAGGTGTTCTGCTCTGTTCTCTTACATCTCTCAGGACTGTCTTGTTCTGTACGCTTGGTTTTGGAATACAATAAGGTATGGAGAGTTTTATTTTTCTGTCCAATCTATCTGGGGTTCTAAATGCCTCTTATTCTTGGATGCCTATTTCTTTCCCTAAATGTTGGGAAACTTCTGTTCCAGTTTTTTGGACAGGTTTTCTATGCCTTTCTTCTGTATGTTGAATTCTTCTGTATCAGATTCATAGGTGTTTGGCTCTTAATCATGCCCCAATAGTCTTGAATAATGTTGTAATGATTCCTTTCCTTTTTGTCTTTATTTCTATTGTGTAGGACTGTTCTCTGAGAGACAGACACTATCTTCCCAGGTTTGTTGGACCAATCACAGCTGAGCTTGTTATCTGTCATGTCCCAGAAGAAAGGAGGGGAAGGGAGAGTCACAGGATCCTTGCCTAAGAGTCCATCCACACATCCTAACCAACCGGTCAGCTCTGGGCCTGGGAGAGGTGCTGAGAAATCCTAGGGAGGCCCTCTCATGATTTATGTGACCATGGGGAAGCCAACATCCATGTTTGGATGGAATCATTCTAGCATAGTCTTTTGGGGGTGGAGGGGCACTCACATGATGTGTATAAACCCTCATCCATTGTTCTGTAAGTAAGCCCAACAAACTCACTGGTTTCCCAGACTGCAGTTTGGCAAAATTGTACCTCAGTTCGGTACTGAGACTGAATGAGGAGGGATGGTGATTGTTTACACCTCTTTAGAAGGAATTTTAGCAACAATTGCTGTCTGAATGTAATAATGTCTCAAACTTGTCTTGAACCCCTGATAAACTTTCTTGTTTTCCTGTAGTCTATTGGTGGTTGTTTTCAACTGGATGCATTGAGGTTCTTAGTTCCATGATTTGTGATTTTATTTCTCAAATATCCATCTGTTTGCCAAACTATTTGTCCAAATTGTTGTTTCTATTCCAGGTGTTCACTTAACTTCTTTACTCTCTGAATCCATATGTGTGTGTGTGTGTGTGTGTGTGTGTGTGTGTGCTGTCTTTTTGAGACAGGGTCTCCCTTCAGCCCTAGTTGGACGGGAACTCACTATGTAGACCAGGATGGCCTCAATTTCATGGAGATCTGCCTGCCTCTATCTCCCAAGTTCTGGGATTAAAGTTCTGCATCACTATGCCCGGCATATGCTTTGATATATATATTAAACCTAGGCTTTTAAATTCTTTGGCTAGTTATTTCAAACATTTCAATACCCAATGGATTGAGTAACAGAGGAGAACTTTTAGACATGTTATAGTGCCTTGATTTTTCAATATTTATGTCTTCTGTTTTGCAATGTCTACATCTGATAGAATAGATATCTCTTTAGACTGCATGGGGATCTTCTTAT
Source organism: Nannospalax galili (assembly GCF_000622305.1). Classification (NCBI taxonomy): domain Eukaryota; kingdom Metazoa; phylum Chordata; class Mammalia; order Rodentia; family Spalacidae; genus Nannospalax; species Nannospalax galili. Next base: position 134,381 of record NW_008338566.1, on the reverse strand, counting down.
TGATCTGCCTTTTCCTGAGGGTTCAGTGCTCCCCAGCGATGTTCAGAGAGGAGGAAAAAGTTATAACTGCAACATCATCAAAAGAAACCAGATTTATAAATATAATTTAAAAATTAATAAAAGCTGTTGCACCAATAATAACCTTAGAACTTTTGATACTTTCAAAAGTGGTACAGAATAAACTATGAAGCTAAAAACTAACAAAGGTGAAAGTTATAATTAAAGGCTGACATAAAAGAGTTCAGTTAAATGGAAGACAAACAAGAGACAACAGAAGAAAAATAAGATTAAATAAGAGACAAGAAAAAGGAGGTGGAGGAGAAAGATGTGAGGAAGAAGACAAAGGGTAAAAGATTTTTAAAAAGTCTGATTCCCAGATAAAGAAATACATGTACTATAGACAAAGTAGAAAGAGGAGTGAAAAATCAAAACATAAAATATATTTTTAAAATAAAATAAGATAAAGACAATAGTGCAAAATACATTACACAGAAAAAATAAAAACTTGAAAATGACAAAGAAATTGAGAAGGACCTTTTCTAGGTCCTCAAATGTTGGGGTTTCCCAAGCCTGGAAGCAGGGCCAGCAGGTCATGCTGGACTCTAAATGTGGTTGCAGTTCCCCTCTGTTCCCACTGTACAGGTCAAGGTGCTTGACCAGGCCACTCAAGGGTTTGATCTCAGCTTCTAGCCTCCATTCACTTCATGCTCCTCTTTGCATACCAAGTGCCCCTGCTGCCCCCAGTCAGCCTTACCTGTTTTCACTCAGCTCAGAGGCTACCTGGTCTGTGCACCCAGGGGGCACAGACATCCAATCTAAGGGCTGTCCCTGAGAGTTTCACAGAAGAGGGGCAGCGCAGAGAGCACTGAGTTTCTGCATTGGAATAGGAGAAATAAGGAGAACAGACACCTACCTACAAGCTCAGTGCTCTCAGACCCCATCCACCGGTAATGCTCCCTGCAGGAGGGAGGAGGGTATGGAAACTGAGTGGTCTGTGGGCCTAACGCCCAGAACTTTTCAGTCCCTCACACAAAATGGATTGGTGTTAGCTCTGCACACAGAGCAGTCTGCTAGCCCTGACACCAGAGCTCCCAGCAGGTGCAGTGATGGAATGAGAAGTGGCTTCCTTCTTGCTATGGGAGGCCCCCAGCCACTGTCCCCCACATCCTGGCCATCTCCCTGCCTGAACACCTCAGGTGTCTATTCTAACCCTCCCCCTCGCCGCAGCTGCCCCTTCTGGCCATCTCCCTTTCAGACACTGTGTCAGGGTATAGTAAAGAACGACTGTAATGCTTATGTGGCTTCTTTCTTGTTATTATATTCTGATCATTAATTCATAAACTTGTGGCAATGAATAAAATGGTGTGTTTACTATTGTATCTAAAAGATCTTAAATAAAATCACAAACACATAAGAGGTGCTCAAAAACACTCAAAGACTCATTTAACTTTTGTATTTCCTTTCATTCTATTAAAGCCTAAACAAAGGTACTTAGCAATGGTAACTGAAAAGCCTGTCAGAATCAAAAAGCTAAATTCAAACAAAACCAAAACCACAAACTGCTGAATGTGAGGATATCTGAGTTTTTGGTGTGGTCATAAAAAATAAAATAAAATAAAATAATTATCTAATCCTTAAAAGATTTTAGGGTTACCTCTTCAGAAGGGGGGATGTTTCTTCAAGGGGGAAATGTTAGAGTATCCAAAAGCCCCATAAAAAAAATCAAAAAAGAAGAAATAGTACATGAAGTTATTAGAAAAAGGTGATGGGGAGATATGGAGGAGTTGGAGGGGAGAGAATGGGGATGGATTTGGTCAAAACACCTTATATGCATGAATGAAATTCTCAATAAATTATATATTAAAATAAATAAATAAATATTAAAAACAAACAAACAAACACACAAATGCCCAAACATATGTGGGCTAGATAACAAGAAGTTTGTAAACATTGGAGGAGTTGGAGGGGAGAGAATGGGGATGGATTTGGTCAAAACACCTTATATGCATGAATGAAATTCTCAATAAATTATATATTAAAATAAATAAATAAATATTAAAAACAAACAAACAAACACACAAATGCCCAAACATATGTGGGCTAGATAACAAGAAGTTTGTAAACATTTTAAACAGAAGGTCAGAAATAAGAGTTTTGGCTTTTCTTAAGTCATGTGATTTGATTTGAGCTATAGTATATCTGCCCAGTAACTAGAGTCAGTTTAGATTTTTTACACCTTACAATGAGGTTAAATGAATATTATAATAAATTATCGAGCATTGCTTTTTAAGGAAGATCATATATAAATCCATATATAAAGTTGTATTCAAATAAATATGTATACATTTATGTATATATGCATATATGTGTATATTAAGTGAAAGAAAATGGAAAGAGAAAACGTGAAGAGAATTTCTACTATGTTTTACAAAATCAACAGATGATATTTGGTCACAAAGAGCAGGTATTCAGAGAATTTCCAGCAAAAAAAAAATATAAATAAGCAGAAATATATTCAAACCACTATCAAAATATAAAGAAATCACCTAGACATCAACCAGAGGGGATAGAAGACTAAAATGTGCTATGTGGGGCATTGTTTACCAATGGTTGTTTTGTAGAAAGATTTCTGGAAGACCTAGGGTTCTGCCATAATGTTTATGAAATAAAGAAGGCAAAAACCAATGCAGATTATTTAAACTGAATAATAATATAGCTTTGACGTCAGAAAAGTTCTCAAGAGATATACTAAAATGTGTAAGTCAGTGTTTCTGGAAAGGGCTGATTATATTTAAAATAAGCAGCTCTTTTACTGTTACTAAGGACTATGAAGGAAAAGAAATGAAATACTAATTGTTTTTTTTCAAATACGAACCCCCAACCTGGTTAACTCAGTAACAGAAATAACCAGAATCCACTTAGCAATAACAAACTTGTCAGCATGTTTGCTTAAACTCTGTTTTCCAGTGTCATGTGTAGAAACAAGCAGGATAGAATAACAGGCTTGCGAATTCATCCGTCTTTCTTGGCCACATTGTCATATTGTCCATGAGTAAGAACTAAATACTACATTATGATGGCAGAGAAATGTTTTATTAGAATTAAACATAATCATTGCTCTTTTTGGTAAATGAGTGACTATCTAGGCATTGCCTTTGGCAAAGTGAATAAAATTTAGACAGAATTTCTTTGTCAATCCTGCCAATGTACAGGAAGCTTACTAAAACTGTAAATAACATCTCATAATACAGATAAAGAAAATAATTGTTTATAAAACAGTTGGGAAGTTGTAGGAAGAAAACCAAATAAGTAAATGAATTAGTTTACAGTTCAGTCTTGAAACAACCACAGCTAGTGATAGAAACTCTCATGAGAACTGCCCTGTTCCAGAGGAAAGAGTCTAAAAGATGAGGACTGTACAGGAAGAAGCACTCCACCCATGTCACCTGACAGCATAGAACTCATTGTGTAGCCAGTAAGAAGCTGAACTATCCATGAATCACTGGAATAAGTGAGCAAAAAATGCTGAAAGCTGGTGTGGTGGCACATTCCTTTTATCCCCGCACTCAGGGGGCAGAGGCAAGTGTAGCTCTGTGAGACTGAGGCCAGCCTGGTCTACATACATAGCATGATCCAGGCCAGGTGGGGTTACAGGGAGACTCTCTCTCTCTTTCTAAAAAAGAGTAAAACACAAAAACAAAAAACAAAAACAAAAACAAAAAAACAAACAAGTAAGCAAAGCAAACAAACAACACTGGAAGTGAGCCAGACTAACCTGCTTGAATCAAAGGGGAATAAGACAAATTGGGCCTTTAAGACTCACTATCAAGTGTCAATGTCAACTTCAAACTACGAGTAGTAGAAATAATATTAGCAGAAGTCAGAGGCCAATGCCAATTTGTTCCATACACTCTATTTTTTAAAATATTTTATTTGGAAGCTAGAGTGAGTTAAAATATTTCAACCAAGCTTAGAAGATTTTCGAAGATAATAATTGATTAAAAGTAATATTTAGATATTTGTACCAAGTATCTTTGAAACTTTCTTTCCTTATGTGACTCTTCAATTCAGTGTCAACTAAACAGCCAGAGTAAGATGGGCTTTGTTCAGAGTTATCAGTGGTGACAAGGAAGCATCAGAAAACAAGGTGTGGCTATGATCCAAAGAAAGAAAGGACTTCCTGGAAATGACTCCAATGAAGCAGAATCTAGAGTGGGAAATGGGGACTAGAATACATTGGCAAAGCTGTGAGAAGAGGAAATAGCATTTAGAAGGGCCATTGAGATGAAACCACTTCTTATAAAGCCCGACAATCTGAGTTTGATCCCCAGATTCCACATAAAGATAGAAAGAGTGAAATGACCTCACAAAGTTGTCCTCTGACCTCTCAGGAATGTGGTGGCATGCACATACCAGGCTTCTCTCTCTGTGTGTGTCTCTCTCTGTCTCTCTCTCCCTCTCTCACACACACAGAAAAATAAGCTTTTAAAAGGTAAAAATTTAGAAGATTCTGCAATAATGTTTTGCAAGTTTGTTGTTTTTGTCATGAGCTTGTCGCATTTGCTAATAATAAAGAGATACTTCATGTGATACTTATATCTCATCATTTTAAATTACAAGCCCACAAATTTCAATTGGATTAACATAATTCTAAGGATGTGCTAAGCTTTGTTGCTGTTTCCAGAATCGATAAGAGTCCCAGTGCTGTCTCTTTAAGCGACAAGTCTGAATCACAAAGGAGGAACAAATTCATCTTTCATATATATATATGTATATATATATATATTTCATATATATATATATGTCTGGAGCTAAAGACCATTTTTAGAATGCTTGTGTCCACTTAACCATGCATCCATTTTGTACTCACAAAGCATTCTGGTAAATGAAGCAGATAAAATGTCAGTAAGTGGCTTTTGCAAAGCAGTGATACAATTAAGATTTAAAAACAGCATGTAGTGTATGGTTGAGGATAGATTTCCTGCAGAGTGAGGTAGGAGCGCAAGTCGAGAGACTGACGCAATAGCACAGTAGAAAAGTCATACTTCATAGGAGCTCAGAGGAGAGGTGACACTAAATTGTTAAGGATGGAAGTTTCTACGCTTTGAGGACACCGTTCACAGGTTAGCTGGTAGGTTCGCGGTATCTTAATGTAGGTAGGGGATCTCTTTTGTGAAGCCTGCATGGCTAGAGCCCCAGGGCCCTGTTCCAAGTTCAGGCACCCACACTCCTTTCTGTGGAAACAAAGTGGTGAATATCACCAGTGTTCAGTTATTTCCTACATAAAATTTGAAAGATATTCTCTTCATTACAGAAATACTTGTGAATCAATGAGACTATGTATAAACAAGCACTGTAAGATCCATTATGTATAATAAACAATAAATAATGTTTATAAAGTAGTAAACAGTCAGCAGGGAATGTACAATGCTTCATATAATGAATCCTCAAATTCTGTAAGGATAATTTTACAATCATCTGCTGTTCTATTCATGAAAAGCCAAGGCTTCAAAATTTTAATTAAGACTCAATAAATCTGCATGTGATATAACCACAGACATATAGCACCCTATACACAATACACAGAATAAATAATCAATGGCTTAAATATACTAGAAGGATGCATAGTTTCTACAATGAGCATTTCTTTAAAATGCTACATGGCACACCAAAATTCTGAACTAAATTTAAACAGCTGACAACCAAAGAAAACACGTTGCACCAATGACTCTTGATCTTGGGCATACAAAACTGTCAATATTTCCTTTTTCTTTATCAGTAAGCATATGTAATGAAAATTTTTATAGTATTAGTAAGGAATGTATAACAGCAAATTTTGAATGTATTATGTTGAATGTATGTATATTTATATACTAAGTACTTATGCAATTAGATACACATATGTAATTGTATACACAGTCACAAGAACACCTAATCAAACTATATTTTAGTTTCAGTTGCAACAATTACTGGTAATCCATATGATACTTGTATATAAATATATAATATTCCACTAAATAACTAGATTCATTTTAAGAAAAGTTGTTTTTAACATAATGATAAATGTTTGCTTAATTATTACAAGGAAACTTAAAATCTTTGCCGATGACGTTTCTGTTCATCAATGGCTAGTGTCTGAAACCGTTGTGGGCTTTCTGGTAGTTCCTAAAAATGAGGAAAAACTGATAAAGAAGAAGAAAGCAAAGTTCCTCCAGACTCTATTGAAATATTCACAAAATGCATATAATACTGAAAAGAGACCTGCAATAGTTCTAGTGGAATTGAAATGATGTGGAGTTGAATGGGCATCACGATCTCAATATTTCCAAAGTTGACAATATGGTCAGTATTGTATGAACCCGGTACATTTTATTTTATTTTATTTTATTTTATTATTTATTATTTTTATGTGTATGCCTGCATGTAGGCAAGTGCACCCATGTCACACAGTGCCTGCAGAGGACAGAAGAGGCTGTCGAATACCCTGGAACTGGAGTTAAGGACAGTTGTTAACTGCTATATCAGTGCGGGGAATTGAACCTGGGTCTTCTGCAAGAACAACCAGTGTTCTTAACCATTGAAACATCTCTCCAGCCCCAGTTTTGGACATTTTAAAATATTTTATTTATTATTTTTATTTCATGTGTATGAGTATATTGCCTGCTTATGTGTAAGTATATTTGTGTTGTGCAATGCTCGTGGAGGTCAGAAGAGGTGGTTGGATCCCCTGGGACTAGAGTTATGGATGGTTGTTAGCCACCATGTTGGTGCTAGGAATTGAACTCAGGTTTTCTGCAAGAAGACAGTGCTCTTATCTGCTGAACATTTTCTCCATCCCCTGGACATTTTATAATATCGATAATTTTCATAAGTTTGCAAAACAATGTCAAGCTTTTTAAATTAGTTACATTAATTATATTAAAAGAATTATTTTCTGTCACTTCCTGTCTAACATTAGGAAGGCAGATGCTGAAGGAAATAATGATCTGTACTTTCATTTGTTCATTTTGCATCTAATCAGCAGATGCCCATGACTGTCAGATCCCACATTGCCTGCTGAGCCCCCACATGTGAGTTTATCTACTAAAAAAGCAGGATAGCTCTGAGGAGAATAGCCCTGTGAGACACCCCATATGGATGCTGGGAACCAAATTCAGGTCTTCAGAAAGTGCAGTAAGCGCTCTTATTGATGAGCCACATCTCCATCTCTAAAATGTCATCTTCTATACTGGGCTATTTCTCAAATTCAGACATACTAGCAGGTGTAGTTATAGTGGTTGACATATGTGTTATTTGTTACAGAATTTTTCTTCTCTCCCAATCAAATAAAACTTTATATGACTTGTAGCATTTCTGGGAAAGTATTATCATCTGGTTCTAGTGCTTTCTTTGTAGTTTCCAGCTAAAAGATACAAACAAAGGACATATAAAATAAATAAAACATGAAGGTGTGCGTCACTCAGGGAGCTGGGCACAACACTGTTTGGAAATTTCAGGGAATTTACAGAGAAAGAGTAAATAAGTACTGACAAAGAGAAAAACGGCCAGGTCTTCAATGAAGCCATTACGTTGAAAAAGAGAAAACAGCTGACTACTGTAAATAAAGTTCTGAAGTGCCTATTATGGAATGCTAGAGACCAGAAACACACATAGGCTCTAGAGACAGAAGATCCTTTGGAAGCCTCCAGAGAGGAGGTTTGCACTGCCCAGAACACAACAGGATGTGAAACACATACCACCAGAGGTTTTGATCTCATCTGATTAACTTACAATGAACAGATTACTATGTTGATCCCCATGATTCTCACTCCTCTTCCCCTTTTTTTAAAAACTTTGGTGATACCTGTGACTTGTAAATGTGTAAAGATGGATATGATGGTGTACCTTGGATTATTCCACTGTATCACACAGGGGTTCAACACATGCCTTGCTGGAATCACTCCTACTCTCTTCCTTCCTGGAGTTAAGGAGACAAGTATCTTTGTTAGAGAAACCTGGGTGGCAAGGTACTAAAGGCAGCCTCCAGGAGCTAGTAACTTGCTGCAACATAAGAAGATATCAGCTATGAGAAAGAAACACTTCTGTCACTATTGCTTCTGACCCAGACAGGTTTATGATTAGAGAATCTCCTCTGTAAATGCATGCCAATACTTATTTCTGACATTATTGAGTTACAAGATAGGTAAAATTAACATGTGCCACATTTAACAGGAGCGCTCTTTTTAAAAATTCACATTTATTTGTGTGTGTGTATGTGTGTGTTTATGTGTGTTTGTGCATGTGTACAAGTGCCTACAGATGCCAGAAGAGGGTGACAGGCCCCTAGAACTGAAGTCACACTTGGTTGAGCTCCCTGATGTGGTGTTGAGAATTGAACTCTGGTGCCCTCATAGAAGCCGCTCTATTTTTTTTTTTATAATGTGCAACAAAGTATCAATGTGAGAGTTTGACAGTGTTCTCGGAAAAGAGACACAATTGAGAAATAAGAGCCAAGCAGGGCTTTGAAATGAAATAGCATTTTTAGCATATATTGATAAATCTGTCATAAACGGCTTATAGTTTCTAGGAATGTATATACTAACAATTGACATGTTTTTCTTTGAAATAGAAATGTGATGCATTAAATGTCATGTATTATTAAATTATAAAGTGTATGTGATTACTTTTCACTGTATGTTCCCCAACTTCCTGGATTATTTCTTAATTTGCACACAGGTGTCACTTTGTGTGCTACTGTCCCACAGTTTTGACAAACATACTTTTCATGTTTAGTACAGCGCAGCTCTATTTACCTCAAAATTCTCTATGGGGTCCTTTTCTATTCAGCTCATGCCCATAATTGCAAATCCTGGAAGCTCCTTATCTAGGTCCCTCCCTACCACCTCTCTTTCTTCAGCATGCCATAAAAATGTCACTGGGGCTTGATTTCTTTAGGTTAATGCAATGTATTTGCAGTCCATTCATGTTGTGCTAAGAATAAATAGGTGGTTCTGTACTATTGTTGAGTGGCTGCCTACTGTACAAGTGTACCACAGTTTGCTTAAGCAACCTTTTGAGTTAGGGTGTTTGGGAACTTGTTGGTTTTAAAACACTGCATTAACTAACTCCATACTTGAAGACTTCAAACAACACAAATTTACTACCTAATGCTTACAGTAGATTCAACATGCACCTCAAAGGCTAATACGTATGTGTCAGTAGTGCAGTGGTCCTTGCCCATTCCAAACTCTGGAGGCCTCTCATATTCCTTGACTTGTGACCCCTTATTCCATCCTCAAAGTCAATCATGTGAGGCTGAGTTCTCTCATATTGCTATATCTTTGATTCCAGCCACCCATTCTTTCTGTACTGTGAAGTATGGCTTGGATTAGGTTTGGTTCACCTGGATACTTCAGGGTAGTTTCAATATTTTATGAACTGATGATTATCCTTAATACCTTATTGTCTTAGTTTCTTTCTATTGCTGTGATGAAAACACTGTCCAAAACCAACTTGGAGAGGAAAGGGTTAATTTGATATCATCAAGGGACACCAAGGCAGGAACTCAGAGCAGAAACCTGGAGCACAGACCATGGAAGAACAGTGCTTACTGCCTTACTCCTCTTGTTTGTCCTCAGTCTGCTTTCTTTTTTTAAATGATTTATTGAGAATTTCATACAGGGATATAAGCATATAAGGTGTTATGATCAAATCCATGCCCACTCCCTCCTCTCCAACTACTCCCAGATCACCCCATCACTTTTTACTGGTAACTTCATGTACTCTTTTATATTTATTTTTGGGGGCTTTTTACCACTCTAACATTCCTCCCTCTGAAGAGGTAACCCTAAAATCTTTTAAGGATTAGAAAAGAGCTCCCAAATACTTTTGAAATTTTTGGCCTTTGGAATGGAGTATGTTGCTAAAAGGCCCCAGGACATTTTGACATTTAGGCAAGAAACTGGCTACTTTTCTTTGGGGTCTTTTCAAACTAACTGCCTAACCAATTCCTACCTCCTATTCTTATCACACCATCCTCTGAAGAGGTTACCCAGCTTGCAGATAGGGAATCAGGACTCAGACGCCTCTGAGGGATCTAGCAGTGGGTCTATCTAAAAGACTTCTAAATTATATAACTCTTATCTGTAGGAGGAAAAGAAAGTCCTTGACTGGTGAATAGGTAAAGGCAAGAGTAATTAGCATTACAAGTTCCAGACAGGGAACTAGAAAAAAGTCAGAACAGAGCAAATTTCAAAGATTCATATCATAGTCCACTGTAATTTCTTCACAAGAGCTTCCAAAAGCACCCCTCTATTGGGTTCCTCCTCATTTTCCTTTTGTCTGCCAAGGCTGGACTCAAGAGTTATGGATTCAGGGTTTGCTTTCAGGAATTTTGATAGCTGTTGGAATGGTTAGAATCAGTGTCAGTTCCCTCTCAAAGGCTTCTAGATAGGAGAAAACAAATTTATTCATCATTTTGAACAATAGCTGGTTGTCTCCCTTAGCTACAGGTGGGTAATACAGTATTGCAGGCCAAGATTTGAAGTCTTACATCTTAGCAGCACTTTCTGATTAGGCACAAAATCATCAATGAGAGCCAATTGTCTAAATAACATATTACATGGACTTAAACCTAATGTCTGAGAAGTATAATCCCTTAATTTCTTAAAGACATATACTGATCTCTACACTCTTTGGTTATATTTTCCTTTTGGGTGTTTAAGGCCATACAGTTGGCCCAAATAAATCAATTTATATTAACACTTAAAGTCATTTGAGAATCTGTTCCTCAAGGGTCACATGGGCTTGGGAGGAGCCCCTGGCTCCTTTCTTTTACTATTTCTATCTATGTGAAGATAAGTCAATGGTCCTGCTCGACCATGTCTGGCTTTGCTTGGAAGCATGAATGAGATGTTTCCTCTGAGTTGACCCTCCTCTTTGTAGACTAGACACTGGTTCAAGTCCATCTGGTGGAGTCTCCATGGCTTCCTTGAACAAGAAAACAGGCTCACCATAGTTACAGGAAATTTTGAGACAAGTTCCATAGTCTCCTGGAACTTAGTTGACCTTGGAGGGCAAGGGGCAAAAACTGCCCTTTAAGTCCCTCTGACCAGATTTGGCCTCAAAGTATGGCTGCTAAACATCCAATAATGTTAGTTCCACCAGTCTGGTATTTTGAATTACCATGTGCTATGTGGATAAAACTTAGGTAAAAAAACCAAATGTTCTCAGAAAACGCTTGACTAGATATATATTTTGTTCCTTAAACTAGTTGACTAAACTATGGCCTTAGAAATTTTAAGATTATGTGTATATTATTTTTGTCTCATCTTTTATATTTCATAACAAACCTACACAGACCTTTATCACTTGCTTATGCTATCTCATTTTTTCTATATTGGAAAATATCTCCATTCCCATATCCTTTTAACATCTTTTACATTCTCATTTTCTTTTTTTTAAATAATTATGAGACATACTAACATTAATAAATAAATTTTCCAATTGTTGTGAGAATTCTTTTCCTGGGGATACTAAGCAATCTTTATTCCATTTTAAGGGTCTAGTGTCAAACCAAATTGCTTAACCCTTAATCTGTAGAGGGAAAAGAAAGTTCTTGACTGGTGAATAGGAGATGTGCAGGAGAAGTAAAGGCAAGAGTAATTAGCATTACAATTTCTACACAGGGAAATAGAAAAAAGTCAGAACAAAGCAATTTTCAAATGTTCATATCAGAGTCCATTGGAATTTCTTGCTTGTTATTCGTATATAGAAAGGCTACTGATTTTCGTAGATTGATTTTATAACCTGGCACTATACTGAAAGTGTTGATCAGTACTAGGACTTTTCTGGTGGAACTTTGGGGATCTCTTAGGTATAGTATCATATCATCTGCAAAAAGGGATAGTTAGACCTCTTTTCCGATTAGTACTCCTTTAATTTCCTTCTCTTGCATTATCGCTCTAGCAAGAGTTTCAAGCACTATGTTGCACAGGACTGGAGATAGTGGACATCCTTGTCTAGTTTCTGATTTTAGTGTAAATGCTTCCAGTTTTTCTCCTTTTAAAATGATGTTGGCTGTGGGTTTAATGTATATGGTTTTAATGTTGAGGTATGTTCCTTCCAGTACAATTCCCTCTAGGACTTTGAACATAAATGCATGCTGAATTTTGTCAGAAGCCTTTTCTGCATCGATTGAGATGAGGATGTGGTTTTTGTCTCTGAGTCCATTTATATGATTAATGACATTTATCGACTTGCATATTTTGAAGCATCCGTGCACCTCTGGAATAAAGCCTACTTGGTCATGGTGAATGATCTTTTTGATGTGTGTCTGTATGTGGTTTGCAGGTATTTTGTTGATAATTTTTGCATCTATGTTCATTAAGGATGTGAGTCTATAGTTTTCTTTTTTGGTTGTGTCTTTACCTGGTTTCAGTATTAGAGTGATGCTGACTTCATAGAAGGACTTTGGGAGTTTGCCTCTGTTTCTATCATTTTGAATGAATTTAAGTAGTATTGGTTGGAGGTCTTCTTTAAATGTCTGGTAGAATTCTGCTGTAAATCCATCTGTGCCTGGGCATTTTTTCAGTTGGGAGGCTTTGTATTGCTGTTTGATTTCCTTATATGTTATGGGTCTGTTTAAACATTTGATTTCTTCTTGGTTTAACTTTGGTGGGTCCCTTGATTTTAGATATCTATCCATTTCTTTTAGATTTTCAAATTTAGTAGGATATCGGTTTTTAAAATATTCCTTTATAATGGTCTGGATCTTTTGATTGTCTGTTGTGCTGTCTCCCATTTCCTCTCTGTATTTGTTGATTTGGATTTTCTCTTTCTTTCTTTTTGGTTAACTGGGCTAGGGGTCTGTCTGTCTTGTTTAGCTTTTCAAATAAGCAGCTCTTAGATTCATTGATTCTTTATATTGTTTTCTTTGTTTCTATTTCATTAATTTCTGCTCTGATTTTTGTTATTTCTTCTATTCTGCTGGGTTTGGGTTTCATTTGTTCTGGCCTTTCCAGCATCTTGAGCTGCAGTCTTAGGTTATTTATTTGGGCTCTTTCTAATTTTTTCATTTAGGCACTTAGAGCTATAAACTTCCCTCTTAGGACTGCTTTTAAAGTGTCCCAGAGGTGTGTCATGTTGTGTTGTCCTTTTCGTTGTATTCCAGGAATTCTTTTATTTCTTTCTTAATTTCTCCTTTGACCCACTCATTGTTTAGGAGTATGTTGTTAAATCACCATGAGTTCATTTAGTGACTAGGGCTCCATCCAGTTCTGATTTTGAGCTTTATTGCATTGTGGTCTGATAGAATACATGGAATTATTTCAATTTTTTTGTATTTCTTGAGGTTTGTTTTGTGACCCAATACGTGCTCAATATTTGAAAAAAATTCTATGGGATACTGAGTAGAAAGTGTATTCTTTGGTGCTTAGGTAGAATATTGGAAAAATGTCTGTTAGGTCCATTTGATGTATGGTATTATTTAATTCAAATATCTCTCTGATTATTCTTTGTCCAGTTGACCTGTCTAATTGAGAGAGTGGGGTATTAAAGGCCCCTACTATTACTGAGTTGGGGTTAATCTGTGTCTTAAAGTGCAGCTTTTATATATTTGGGTGCACCAGAATTTAGTGCATATATATTAAGGATTGTCATATCTTCTTGGTTAATTGTTCCTTTGATCAGAATGAAGTGATCCTCCTGATCTCTTGTGACTAGTTTTACTTTGAAGTCTATGTTGTACTATATTAGAATTGCAACCCCTGCTTGTTTCTTAGGACCATTTGCTTGGAATATTTTTTTCCCATCCTTTCACCATCAGGTAGTGTGTCCTTGAAGGTGAGATGGGTTTCTTGCAGACAGCAAAAAGATGGATTTTGTTTCTTTCTTTTATTTTTTGGCAGAGCACATGTTTATTCCCACTAAAGCATATAGTCAATGAATTTAATATTATAAAATTAATTACAGTTATGTTTTTCTGAAGACCAAGTAAAAGGATTTCAGTCTTAATCCATTCACTTAGCCTGTGTCTTTTGACTGGAGAGTTCAGTCCATTGATATTTAAGGTATTATTGAAAGATATGGATTGGTTGCCGTCATTTTGATTGCTATTGGTGTTCTTTTTCTATTTTTGCATTTCGTCAGTTATACCTTTATTTATTTTCTTTCCATGCCCCTGGGGTATAGTTGTTTCTCTCTCCTCCCTTTTTATTGCTTCCAGTATTCTTTGAAAGGCTGGCTTCATGAACATGTATTCTTTCAGGCTCTTTGTGTCATGGAAGATTTTTCTCTCCCTCTCAACTATAATAGTCATTTTTGCTGGGTAAAGTATTCTGGCTTGGCCTCTATTGTCATTTTGAACTGGAAATACCTTGGTCCAGGCTCTTCTAGTTTTCATAGTTGCATTGTTAAGTCAGCTGTAATTCTGATGGCTTTTCTTTATGTGTGACTTGTTTTTCTTTTGCTGCTTTCAGTGTTCTCTCTTTGTTCTGTACATTTAGTGTTTCCATTATGATATGTCATGAAGAGTTTCTTTTCTATTCCTATTTGGTGTTCTATTTGCTTTCTGTATTTGTATGGGGATGTCTTTCCTTAATTTTGGAAAATTCTATTCGCAGTCCTGTTTAAGATCTAGTCAGTACCATTAACCTGAAATTCTTCTCCTTCCTTTATGCCTATGATATGTAGATTTGGTCTTTTCATGGTGTCTGACATCTCTTGCATATTCCATTCCTGTGTTTTCTTTTTAATTTTTCATAGTCTTTGCTTGAGTGGTCCTATCCTTCAACTTTATCCTCCAGTGTTGATATTCTGTTTGCCATTTCATTCATTCTAGCAGTGAGGCTTTCCACTGTTGTTTCAAGTTGGCTTATTGAGTTTTGCACTTCTTTCTTCATGTCTGCCTGAGTTTTCTCCAATGTTTCGATCTCTTTTGTAAATTCATTCAGAAGCTTATCCCTGTCTTCTTTCAGTTCTTTGATTTGTTTGTTCGTATGTTCTTTAAATTCATTGACTACCTTCATCATGTTTATGATTGTTCTTTTAAATTCTGTGTCTTGGGTTATCTCTAGGGGGTTCTCCTTGTGGAACTCTTCTATAGGACTGGTGGAGTTTGGTGGGGACATGGTGTTTTGGCTTTCCATTTTACTATCTTTAGTTGTGATTTTGGCATATGAATTTATTTTGTTGTTTGTGATTCTGATTTAAGAATTAAGTTGAAGTATGCTTCTGTTTGTTTTATTGTAGTGCCATGGTTCTTTTCTTATTGTTTATGTAAAGCTGGTTGGTCCAGGTTTCAGGTTCTTTCAGGTTCTATTTTGGGGGGAACTATTGGCTTTAGATCAGCTACTCATGAGAGCACACAGAAGCCCAATTCAGGCTCCAGTCAGATACACTCAGGCTTCCTTCTAAGGTTTCGACTCCTACTAGCGGGAACTCCGAGCAAAATTTGGGAAGTTCCCTAAGGGCGGGGGCGGGGGGAATTTTGTAACTTTCAGTTCTGCTGAGTTCTCAGCCCCTATGTCAGAGAGAGGCCAGAAACAGGCACTCTCTGGTGGTCTGCTGAGATCACGGCCACTACACAGATGGAGGTCGGAAACTGCCCTCCCAGGCTGTCCTTGAAGATCTCAGCATTATCCTACCAAAGCCAGGTCTGCCCAGGGGCCTTGAGAGGGACCTCATTCAATCCCAGTTAGGGGGCTGGGTATGGTGCAATTATGGGAAGCTCACCACCTCTGGAGGCAGGATTCAGCCTCTCTCAGGCAGTCCCCTGAGCTCCCAGGCCCTATGCCAGAGGAAGACCACAAACAGGCATTTTTCTGGCAGTCTGCTGAGACCACAGTACACAAATAGAGGTCAGAACCTGCCCCCTCAGGCTGTCTACTAAGATCTTAGCCTTTTCCTACCAAAGTCAGGTCTTCCCAGGGTACCTGAGAGGGGCCTCACACAATCCCAGTTAGGGGGTTGGGTATGGTGCAATTAGGGAAGATCACCACCATGTGGAGGCAGGATCCAGGCACTCTCAGGCAGTCCCCTGAGCTCTCAGCCCCTATGCCAGAAGGAGGCCAGAAATAGGCACTCTCTGGCTGTCTAGTCTGCTTTCTTATATAACATAAAACCATCTGCACAGTGGCGGCACCATTCACAGTGGGCTGGACCATCCCACATCACTCAACAATCAAGAAAATGACCTACAGATATGGGCACAGGCCAGGCCAATGGAGGAAATTCCTAAATTAACATTCCCTCTACCCAGTTGTGTTAAGCTGACAACTAAAACTGTCCAACACACTTATAAAAATTTAATTTCCCTCTTCTCTATCAACTATAGTCATAGGTTTCAAAACTAGATGTAGAAATCCTTGAGGAACCATCTTTTTCTCCATTCCAGAGCTATCCTGGTATGACAATCATAAAGTTGAGTGAAAATTTAAAATTCAGAATTCATTTGTGAAAATAATTAGAAGATTGTTAAGTTACTTGATAAATTTTAAAAGAAGCTTCCAAATTTGCTTCCAGAATGGGTGTCTCATTTGAACTCGTATACACACTCCCACATACACACCACACACACACACACACACACACACACACACGTACACACACACACATACACTTTAAAGCACAAAGGATTTGGTAGAATCAGAAGAGACTTGGATAAAAGCAGTCATGTTCTAGTGAAAATCAGCCATTTAACAAGTTATAGCATCCCAATTTTATAACTGTCAATCTATTCTCCACAAATTGGCTGCCTTCTGAAACACAGATCTTTGTACACTTAACCTTGATCATGTTGCTCCTTCCCCAATATCACCCAGTTCTCTGCCCTCAGTGGCTTCAGGTTTTCAGCCGGCTTGCCACAGGACATCTGTTTCTGCCTCTGCTTGCACCTGTTACAGACCGAGCAAGTGGACTTTAACTCCGTATCCTTTATTGCCTCCAAGCACATCATTTCCTGTATCTACATTTTTTCTGTCTTTTTTGACTGTTGAATTCTTTTGTTTCTCTCAGTCTACTCATCTCCCCATGCAGATACATCCTTGTCAAGTACCACAGATAGAGAAATAAAATCTAGTGACTTCTTAAGCTCTTTGCTCAATGTAAGCTGACTACATAACCCTCTCACAAGACCCATTTTGACATTATCACAGTCCATCACTCACCTCAATTTCAGATACTATTTAATTATTAATTTGTTCTGAAAGCATTGTGAGAGCAATATCTGTGTCTGGTTTTACTGTCATCTCCTCATTTTTGAAAGGTGCCATCCACAAAGCAGGCACCAAATTTGAATTTTTGTTTGTGACTCTCCAGGAACATAAATTGGTTCCAATTTATAACTTAAATATTCTTCCAAGCCCCCTTTCCTAGGCTCCATATTTCACAGCTGAGCTGCTCTCTAGATCTCATTCTGATGTTATCTACTGAGGTCTGACTCCCTTTGTCACCTCCTGAAATGAGCAGCCCACAGGACCCCTGGCCTAGCCTACGTCTTCCATTTCTTTCTATGAACTGCTTTCTCTATATTCATTCTCCTTATGTTACCACAGAGCAAGTGAAAGGACTGGAATAGATAAAAGCTTTCTTTAAAGAAAGGACAGGAAGCATTGTGGAAAAAATAGGGTTCCTTTTTTTTCTCAGTAGATTGAAGGTGACAGGGAGAAGTACGAACATCAGAAACCATGGCGATGATACTAACACAGTCAAATGCAGGTGATGCTAACATGGTCCAATACAGATGATGCTAACACAGTCCAATGCAGATGCTGATAACAGGGTGCAATGCAGTTGATGCTAACTCTGTCCAATACAGATGATGCTAACATAGTCCAGTGCAGGTGATGCTAACACAGTCCAATGCAGGTGATGCTAACACGGTCCAATGCAGATGATGCTAGCTCAGTCCAGGCAGGTGATGCTATCATGATCCAATGCAGGTTATTCTAACACGGTCCAATACAGATGATGCTAACACAGTCCAATGCAGATGCTGATAACAGGGTGCAATGCAGTTGATGCTAACTCTGTCCAATACAGATGATGCTAACATAGTCCAGTGCAGGTGATGCTAACACGGTCCAATGCAGGTGATGCTAACACGGTCCAATGCAGATGCTGATAACAGGGTGCAATGCAGTTGATGCTAACTCTGTCCAATACAGATGATGCTAACATAGTCCAGTGCAGGTGATGCTAACACGGTCCAATGCAGGTGATGCTAACACGGTCCAATGCAGATGCTGATAACAGGGTGCAATGCAGTTGATGCTAACTCTGTCCAATACAGATGATGCTAACATAGTCCAGTGCAGGTGATGCTAACACAGTCCAATGCAGGTGATGCTAACACGGTCCAATGCAGATGATGCTAGCTCAGTCCAGGCAGGTGATGCTATCATGATCCAATGCAGGTTATTCTAACACGGTCCAATACAGATGATGCTAACACAGTCCAATGCAGATGCTGATAACAGGGTGCAATGCAGTTGATGCTAACTCTGTCCAATACAGATGATGCTAACATAGTCCAGTGCAGGTGATGCTAACACGGTCCAATGCAGGTGATGCTAACACGGTCCAATGCAGATGCTGATAACAGGGTGCAATGCAGTTGATGCTAACTCTGTCCAATACAGATGATGCTAACATAGTCCAGTGCAGGTGATGCTAACACGGTCCAATGCAGGTGATGCTAACACGGTCCAATGCAGATGCTGATAACAGGGTGCAATGCAGTTGATGCTAACTCTGTCCAATACAGATGATGCTAACATAGTCCAGTGCAGGTGATGCTAACACAGTCCAATGCAGGTGATGCTAACACGGTCCAATGCAGATGATGCTAGCTCAGTCCAGGCAGGTGATGCTATCATGATCCAATGCAGGTTATTCTAACACGGTCCAATACAGATGATGCTAACATAGTCCAGTGCAGGTGATGCTAACACATTCCAATGAAGATGATGTTAACAGGGTCCAATGCAGGTGATGCTAACACAGTTCATTGCAGGCAATGCTAACACAATCTAATGCAGATGCTGACAAAAGGGTCCAATGCAGGTGATTCTAACATGGTCCAATGCAGATGATGCTAACACAATCCAGTGCAGGTGATGCTATCACGGTCCAATGCAGGTGATTCTAACATGGTCCAACGCAGATGATGCTAACACAATCCAGTGCAGGTGATGCTATCATGGTCCAATGCAGGTGATTCTAACATGGTTCAATGCAGATGATGCGAACACAATCCAGTGCAGGGGATGCTATCAT
>NW_008338566.1:111765-114326 GCF_000622305.1 Nannospalax galili | reverse complement strand
CTGATAACAGAGTCCAATGCAGGTGATGCTAACATGGTCCAATGCAGGGGATGCTCACACAGTCCAATACAGGTGATGCTAACATGGTCCAACAGAGATGATGCTAACACAATCCAGTGCAGGTGATGCTATCATGGTCCAATGCAGGTGATGCTAACACAGTCCAATGCAGGTGCTGATAACAGGGTACAATGCAGGTGATGCTAACACAGTGCAACACAGATGATGCTAACATAATCCAATGCAGATGCTGATAACAGAGTCCAATGCAGGTGATGCTAACATGGTCCAGTGCAGGTGATGCTAACACAGGCCAGTGCAGGTGATGCTAACACAGTCCAGTGAAGGTAATGTTAACAGGGTCCAATGCAGGTGAGGCTAACACAGTTCATTGCAGGCGATGCTAACACAATCCAATGCAGATGCTGGTGACAGGGTCCGATGCAGGTGATGCTAACATGGTCCAATGCAGGTGATGCTAACACGGTCCAATGCAGGTGATGCTAACATGGTCCAATGCAGATACATAATCCAGTGGAGGTGATGCTAACACAGTCCAATGGACATGCTGATAACAGGGTCCAATGCAGATGATGCTTCACTACCGGTGCCATAAATTCCTAGAAGGCAGGTTGTACTTCTTGCTTTCGGTGCAACATTATGGACTAAATCTAGTTAAAGTATCATTAGGAAAGACAATTGTGTTTGTTAACACACAAGCCCAAATCATGTTTGGTAAGAAACATGCAGATAGAGTTTTGCTAGCCAGGCAATAATCTTGCAATAAAAAAGTAATGTAATAAAAAAGAAGAAAAATATCAGCCAGGAAAGAAAAGGAAAAACAAGACACAGAGGTTTTTATCATCAAGAATGACAGATAATCCAGACAGTGAAGGTGTGGGATCCAAACTATGCAGTATGACTGAGAAAGAAAATGGCTGAATTAAGAAAGGACATAGCAAGACGCTAAAAAGAGGAAAAAAGACGACGATTCCAAAAAATTTGCAAAAACAAGCTTGAAAAATGCCATCAATGAAGGCAGATGAAGGAAAATTTACTGAACAGAAGACACAATTAGGAAAAAAGTGTTATCCCAAATTGCAGTGCAGATTTAGAGATTAAGAAACGAAAAGGGCTCTGGAGAGATGGCTCAGTGGTTTAGAGCACCGACTGCTCCTGTAGAGAACCTAGATTTGGTTCCCAGCACCCACATGGCAGCTGACAACCATCCATAACTCCAGATGCAGGGGATCCGACACTCTCTCTGGCTTCCGTGAGCATTGCATGAACAGGTGCACTTACATACATGCAGCCAAAACACTCATACGCATAAAATAGAAAAAAATAAAATATTTTTAAAGAAGAAAAAATTAAAGGGATGAAAAGAGATATGAAGACAAAACTAGATCTGATAAATCTAAAGCTGCATGTAAAAAGAGAGTAGAGAAAATGGAGTCAATTCCTCAGGAACGAGATGTTGGCTTAGACAGAAGATATGTGCAGCTGTTATTGTTGTTGTTATTGCTTGCTTGTTTTCAATACTTTTGAGACAGGGTCTCCCTGAAGCCCCAAGTGGCTTGGAACTCATTATGTAGACCAGGCTGACCCGGATCTCACAGAAATCTTCCTGCCTCTGCCTCCTGAGGGTCGTGATTAAAGCCAGGCACCACCACTTTGGCTATGTTCAGCATTTAAATTCTTCTCACCCAGATACTCAAATCAAAGAGTTTCATGCTTAGATAGACTTACTAAAACTTCAGATAAACACGGGAAAAATACTATCTAAAACTTATCCCAAATAGAGATGAATTGCAGACTGATAAATTAAAAATTATAAAACATGGGCATAAAGAGGAAATTATTTTTGTAAATAAAGGAATAAATAATTAATTGAAGGTAAAGTTAAGTAGAAAAATTAATCACATGAAAGAAAACTAAAATGTTGGCAACACCATGTCATGGTTTGAATTTCACATAGAATGGCATCATATTCTTCATATGTGATTAACCTGTTGGGCTAAACGTTAGATGTTTTTTAACTATGTAGGTTCATATTCTGGCGCGATCATAAAAGAATATTAAAACACAATTTTTCCCTTCAAAATCATCTAGAAGAAAATTTAACAAACATTAAATATTCAATAATTAGTAAGATTTTTAAAGCACATAAATACACTTACAACAATGTGATAGCATTAAACATAAATAAAATTGCAATAAATCATATTTTAATAATAGAGATCTAGTTTTGTTGCCAAAATTAAAGTTTCTGAATTTAATAAGACACTTATACAACATTGTTATGTTTTAAAGGGAAAAGGAAAGTAAATAAAAATATCAGACAAATATGAACCAGAATTATAGCCAATGTTGAGGGCTGAGCGATTGCTCAGTGGTCGATGTTGTAAACTCCTCTTGAAGAGGACCTGAATTTCCTTCCTAGCACCCATGTGCCATCTTCTGGCCTCTGGGAGAGTACCTGCACCCATGTAGCATAGAAACACACACACACACACACACACACACACACACACACACACAAACACGTCCATATGCAATTG
>NW_008338566.1:108024-110466 GCF_000622305.1 Nannospalax galili | reverse complement strand
TTTTCTTTATATTTTTATATTTATAAAAGTAAAATTATTTATTACTTAAGTTGAGAGCTTTCAGATAACATAGGAAATTACAGTTTCTCCTGCCATTAAGTCAATGTCATAGCCTTCTGAGAGAGAATTGGACAAGAGCCTTGGCTGACCCTTAGGAGTTGTATGCATCTTTTTCTTTATATTTTTATATTTATAAAAGTAAAATTATTTATTACTTAAGTTGAGAGCTTTCAGATAACATAGGAAATTACAGTTTCTCCTGACATTAAGTCAATGTCATAGCCTTCTGAGAGAGAATTGGACAATAGCCTTGGCTGACCCTTAGGAGTTGTATGCATCTTCCTACCACCATCCCTGGCATTGTATGCACGTAGCTGAAAAATATATCACAGATAATCAATATATCTTACAAAGAAAAAGAGAAATACACCTGTTATCAGGTCTGGCATGGAGAGATCAGGCATCAGACATTAAACATTTGCCTTGGTGATCTCCAGGCCAGCTCCATCATCTGGGTGTCATTCCAAAGCTCGATTTCATTGCAAATTGACGTGATATCCTGTAGGACTTTGTACTTTAGATAGCCTGTAAAGAATCTTCACTGAATAAAAGTGACAGAGCAGGTTTCTCTGTATCTGAGAATTTTCTCATGATGTGAACATCCACAATGACAAGCACGGTAGTATTTAGACCAGTTAAGGCTCTGGTACTCAGTCTGATATCTCTATGTTAGAGATGAGGAAATGAACACTCTAAGGGGTCACTGAAACAACGTGAAGGAGATTAAGTTGCAGCTTAGGCTAAGCTTCATGCATTACCATTACCCAACCCAGGATCTTGCCGTACCAATGCCTCATGGCCAATACTACCTGCTGACATTTAAATACACTCGTTTTACAAGTATATCCTAAATGTATAAATAAATATTATTGAGAGTTTTTTTGTTTTGTGTGTATGGTCATGTTTTCTGAAAGGGAGATGTTTTGGTTAAAGATTTAAATTTAGATACTCAATTTTGCATATGAAGATGGGTGGACTTGAGTCATCCTGACTTGACTGTAAATCAATCTCAAAAGGGTAGAGAATCTGGAATCCTAAATAGGATTCCAGATGAACAGAGTTTAGAAAGTCTGATGTTGAAAAACAGATACTCAATTACATGTATAACAATTTTATAAATTTTCATTTGTCTGTTTTTAAAGTGAAATAGAATCAGAAGTTAAGTTACAAGTTTAAAAAAAACAGTTTAAACAAATTACTACCTTGAAAATATTAGAAAAAATAAACAGCTCATTCGTGAAGAATGCACAAACAAAATGAACAAGAATTGCAAGGCTGAACCACAAAAGACCCATAAACATGTGAAAGTCTTCATAGTCTTTTTAATATTTAGGAAAATGTTATTTAAATCTAGAAGGAGATTTATTTTCCCCAATCATGTTGTCCCCAAATTCCAATATCAAGCAACATTAAATGTTTGCTACAAAAAGTAAGTATATATTTCCTTTTTTAAAATCCTGTTTATAATATAGACACCAGTTGAAAAGTAAGTTCTGGGTAAATAATTACTAATTTTGCTCAGCATTGCATCTTTTTTTCATAGACAGGGTCTCACTGTAGCCACTGATGGCCTGAAATTCACAATGTAGATGAGGCTGGCCTCAATCTCACAGAGACCCTCCTGCCTCTGCCTCATGAGTGCTGGGATTGTGTGGGTGAGCAATCTCCCCTCATCAGTCCTGTATTTTTTTTTGAAACCATGAACAACTTTGGCGTTACTATTTTTATAGCCTCACATGGAATCTTCGCAAAATGTGCCTATGTTTCCTCTCCACTTGTGGGGACCTAAAGGCCCCACCTTGCATAGGTCCAAAAGGTAGTTACTGGGGGCACGGCCTGGCTTGCTTTGAAAGTCTGAGGAATACTTCCCCACTGCTGAGGAGTGCATGATCAGCGCTTTACCATCCTTAAGATACACCCTCAGGAGGGGAGGGGGGAGTTCTAGGTGCCTTTATAAGCTTTGTAACACGTGTAATAAATGAATCCCTGCTTGACTAGACTTCCCATTGCATCTGAGTGTCCCCGGTACTGGGGGCGGTGTGGGCTGGTGAATGGTGTGCTTACTCATCCCCAATCATCACTGCCCTGGGGATGCTGGTTCAAACCCCCGGCAGCTGGTGCTAGGAGGGGAGGGGGGAGTTCTAGGTGCCTTTATAAGCTTTGTAACACGTGTAATAAATGAATCCCTGCTTGACTAGACTTCCCATTGCATCTGAGTGTCCCCGGTACTGGGGGCGGTGTGGGCTGGTGAATGGTGTGCTTACTCATCCCCAATCATCACTGCCCTGGGGATGCTGGTTCAAACCCCCGGCAGCTGGTGCTCAGCGTGGTGCTCAAAGGAAGGTGAAAAGAAGAAAAGAAAGAAGAAAGAAAGAAGGAAAA
>NW_008338566.1:104771-107259 GCF_000622305.1 Nannospalax galili | reverse complement strand
GTTATGCCACAGGGGAGCAACAGTCGGGCATTCCAGCCCCATATACAGAACAGGTCAGGGTCATAGGATTAAATGCTTGGAGAAAATTGGATGAGGGGCCTACCAAATCCCCCCTTGCAGGAATTAATCAAAAGCCTGGTGAACCCCTCTATGAGTTTATAGACAGAGTGGAGAAGAGCTTAAAATGAAAATTACCCCCAGGCCCATTGAGGGAGCAATTCATTAAACTCCTGGTATGGCATGTAATGGATGCTGATCACAAGATAGCCTGTGCTGGCCTTAAGGACAGGTCCATGGAACAATGGACAATTGACTCCAAGGAGGTGGGAACCTAGAGGGGGCAAACCAAAGCTATGGCTGCTGTCTTACAGATGCAAACAGAGGCTCTGACCCATGCCTTAACCCAGGCATTTAATTCACCTAATATGGGACAACAGGTAACAATGAGGCCTAGAGGGATAGAAAGTCCATGTTTTGGCTGTGGCTGGACTGGCCATATTAACAGAAATTGCCCTCAGTGAGAGAACTGGCCTAAGCCTGGAGGTGGGGTATCAAAAAGACCCCCATTTATGCCCTGTCCCCGGTGTCACAAAGGGCTCCATTGGCAGAAGGATTGTAAATCCAGATTTGATATTGAAGGAAAACCTTTAAACTAAGTGGGGGGCAGCCTCCAGCCCCATTGACAAAAGTAGTACTCCCTCATGATTGGCTACATTTACAATGCTTTCAGGGAGGGATCAGGAGGGGAGAAAAACCTACGGTGAATTGGACAGTCCCTATTATCCCCGGTGTAAGGCCCAAGATCGATCTTGAAATAGATGAAAGGAGGTTTCGCTGCCTAGTGGATATGGGGGCTGATAGGACCATTCTTAGAAAGGAGGAGGTCCCATCACAATGGCACCTAGTTTCTGGGCCCCGAATCCTAGGTGTGGGAGGATACATCCCATCAGAGGAGACTCGAGAATGACTCACCTGGCAGGATGCAGATGGAGCTAAAGGGGAGATGCGATCCCTGGTGGTGGCAGGGTTATCTGCCAACCTCATAGGACATGATATTTTGGAGGATGCACAGGCCTTCATAATGACTGATAGCAAGACCTTTTATGATGACCTTTTGGATCTTCAAGAGTTTGACAGGCTTCCTGAGTCAGCAACTCAAGGGTTGTCTTGCCACATCAATTACAGGGGGAACCCAAAGAAAGAGCATCAGGTTCACCCCCAATTCTAAGAGCCACTGCCCCTCAGGTTCTGGCTATCCAGTGGTCCCCTGGGTCACCGGTATGGGTGGAGCAGTGGCCATTACCTGAGACAAAGCTACATGCTTTAAAGAAAATTGTGCAGGAACAATTATGGTTGGGCCACATCCTACCTTCTGTAAGTACATGGAACACACCTGTCTTTGTTATTAAGAAAGCCTCTGGCAAATGGAGAATGTTGCAAGACTTGCATAAAGTCAATGCTAGAATGACCCTACCTAGTGGGTACACCCTTAAGGGGGCTGCCTTGGATCCCTGCTATTCCCTCAGATTTATTTCATATAGGCATTAAAGATTTTTTTCTCTATCCCTCTACAACCCCAGGATTGTGAAAAATTTGCTTTCTCTGTACCTTCCACCAACTTTAAAATGCTTGATGAGGTGTACGAATGGACTGTTTTACCCCAAGGTATGGCCAATAGCCCACCATTCTGCCAAAGCTATGTGAAGACCCTTTTGGGACCTGCTCACTTGCTGCTACATGCCACTGGATGCATTTATATGGATGATATAATCTTGGGAGCCCCAAGCCCCCAACAATTAGAAGAATTATATAAGGTTACTCAGAAATGTCTGCAGACAGGTGGACTCCATGTATCCACTGATAAAATACAGACTATAGCTCCCTTTAAAATTCTGGGAACCATACTCTCTTTGGAAGAAGTCCTTTAAAACCACAACTGGCTGTCAAGCCCACCATAACCCCGACAGAGTTACAAAAATTATTATGAGAAACTAATTGGCTACGAGCCTGGATGCCTATTCCCACTGAGACTTTAAGGCCACTGTTTCAGTTGCTAGTAGGGAAACAGCCTTCAGAACTAATTCACCTGGCTCCTCAACACCTGGACATCTTACATGAGGTCCAGGATGCCCTGGACCAAGCCCAACTTTCCCGGTACATGCCTAGTAAAGATCTTGAGTTATGGGTACTCTCCGGTGAGACCCTGATGACATCCGTCCTTATACAAGGCAGGAAGCCCCTTCAGTGGGTGCATGCCTCTCTGGGAGGCATACCACGGGTTTACACACCCATGGACCAATTGGCTGACCTGATCAAGAAGGGACGTGAGACAGATGGCATAGACCCTCTTAAAATTGTTATCCCTTATTGGCTTAGGGATTTTGAATGGCTCTGCAGAAATAATAACCAAGTGGCCATAGCTTTGGGGTTCCTGGGAAATTTGGACTGTCATTATGGCCATCATAAATGGGTGACCTCCTTTCATGCT
>NW_008338566.1:100334-104439 GCF_000622305.1 Nannospalax galili | reverse complement strand
AAGCCCCTATCTTCTTACAGCATCTTAGGGGCACCAAGTATTGCCTGGGTTTTTATCCCAAGACATTGCAGAGGCAGACGAGGTGGCTTCCACCCAGGTCCTGCCAGCAGGCCTAAAAGAAGCCCAGGGGTTACATAACCTCACTCATGTAAATTAGCCAGGACTCCATAAAAGGTTTCCTCAAGTTCCCATCAAGGACCTAAAGAAGATTGTACATACCTGTAAGTCTTGTCAACCCTTTCTACAGGTAACGCCTCTGCAACAGCCAGGGGTAAACTCCAGGGGACTCAAGCCCAATTCCTTGTGGCAAACGGATGTCACACACTATGCTCCTTTTGGAAAGCTTAAGCATATTTTCGTGCCCATCGACACATTCTCACATGCCTGTTGGGTTACCACTCATACAGGAGAGAATTCTGAACATGCTCAGTCTCATTTTCTCCAGTGCTTTGCTACTTTTGGATTTCCCCAGTGAATTAAAACTGGTAATGGACCATGTTTATTGAGTAAAAATTTACAAGATTTATTTTCACTTTGGGGAATTCAACACAAATAGGAATTCCGTACAATCCCGAAAGTCAAGCCATCAAAACCTAAAAATTCAATTACAAAAACAAAAAGGGGGAATAAGCCCCCACCAATAGTTGGGTATAGCCTTATTCACTATTAATGTTCTTAATTTTCAAAAAAATCAGTTGCAATCCTGGTTTCAGAAGTATTGGGGATGACAGGAGCAGAGACCTGAGGTATGGGTAAGATGGAAGGATCCCATTACCGGGCAATGGAAAGGACCAGATCCATTGCTAACCATGGGTAGAGGCTTTGGGTGTGTCTACCCTACAGGAGATTCAAACCTCATATGGGTGCCTGCGAGAAATCTTAAGTGGGTAGGCCAGGATCCAACTGACTAGCATGATGGTCCATGGACAATAGTTCCTGAGACAAAATTCCTCTCTTTATTTATATCCATCTGAGGTGAAGGGCCCAGTTCCTTGGCTTCATTGCCAGTCAGCCTCTACAACTGGCTGATTGGCTAAAAGGTACATGGTCTCAGAAGTATTTCAACTTGTCCTACACCATGACTTGCTTTGTTTTTCTTGATAATGCTTATCTTTACGTGTTTTTACCAGATAATTTGGCGACAGAAGACCCTTGGAACTGCCACAGCCCACCTCCTCATGATTATGGACTCCCCTAGGACCCCCTCCAGTTGCCCATGCTTGGCTAACTGGGTTATGCAGAGACTAAGACTGTCATGGGCTGGCATTACCCACATGGCTGCCTTTAATCATGACACATTTTTAGCCAAGGATTGGTAAGATGTCCCATGAAGTACTCCTAAGACAGGACATGCACGTGGCCAGGTGCATGATCCAATAATGAGCAAGGCTTGATCAGAGGTAACACAACCTAAGACAGGCAAAAATGCGTAAGGTTAGAGGAAAGAGATAGCCATCTCTCCTCAGGGAGCCTCCTATGAGGTGGGTAACCCGTGAAATAAAGTCAGTCTGGCCTTAAAATGAAAATAAAAAGGGGGATTTTGTGGGGACCTAAAGGCCCCACCTTGCATAGGTCCAAAAGGAAGTTACTGGGGGTGTGGCCTGGCTTGCTTTGAAAGTCTGAAGAATACTTCCGCACTGCTGAGGAGTGCATGATCAGTGTGTGACCATCCTTAAGATACACCCTCGGTGGGGGAGGGGGGAGTTCCAGGTGCCTTTATAAACTCTGTAATACCTGTAATAAATGAGGCCCTGCTTGACTAGACTCTCCGTTGCGTCTAAGTGTCCCTGGTACTGGGGGCAGCATGGGCTGGTGAATGGCATGCTTACTCATACCCAATTATCACTGCCCGGGGTCGCTAGTTCAAAGCCCTGGCATCGACTAACCCCCAGAATAAGGTTTTTTTCTTTAGATCTTTTACTAACAGAAAAGGCCTGACAGAAGATTTGGAGTAAGCAGGACTTTTCCACACTGGCAAGCAGGACTAGCTGTGGAAAACAGGCATCAAAAGTCTACTTGAAGAGTCCATTATAGTCTTTCATCATCTTTTTCATTTTGCCTCTGAAAAATTAGTTGGGTTAACAGCACACAAAATGAGGTTACACGTGCATAAGGAGCAGAAATTCAGTGTCCTGTTATGCATCCAAGCACATATACAGCAGATTTAAATATAATCTTAGCAGTTTATTCTTTTTCAATATTTCTTTTTCTGTTTTTATTTTATGCATACATACATTGCCTGCATGTATGTAAGGGCACCTATTTCACGCAATGTCGGTGGAGGCCAGAAGAGGATATTGGATACCCTGGAATTGGAGTTACAGATGGTTGTTAGCCTCTATGTGGGTGCTAGGAATCAAACATGGGTCCTCTGGAAGAGCACCCAGTGTTCTTAACCTCTGAGACATCTCTCCAGCCCCAGAAGTTCACTCTTAAACATGTATGGTTCAATACAATAAAGTATTGAAAAGAAGCCCTAAAGCAAAATATTTTTTGTTCTTTATTTTTGACAATTTCATAATTGCATCTAAATGTATTATGATCATATTCACCTTGTTACCTTCATCTTCCTCTGAGTCTTCCCAACTAGTCACTCCTCACTCTTCCCAACTAGCTCTCTTTCTTTTTCCCAACTCACCCCCTTTCTACTTCACATCTTGTTGTGTGTATGTGTGTGTGTGTGTGTGTGTGTGTGTGTGTGTTGTGCAGAGAGCCATAGCTGCTGTGTGTCTGTGATTGCATCAGCCATATCATATCCAGAAGAAAGCTTTCACAACTTTCCTTCAGATTTTCTAGCTTTTACAGCCTTTCCACCCTTTTCCTGCAATGTTTGCTGGGTCTCAAAGGAAGATGTATAGCTGTCCCCTTCAGTGATAAGCACTCAGCATTCGCTTACGCTCAGCACTTTCACCAGGTATGAGCATCAACATTAACTGTTGACCACTGCTAAAAGAAGCTTTGCTGATCTGTTGAGAGTAGCAATATTCTAACGGTATAAACATTAACATTTAGAAGGCAATTTGACAACATGGCTATTTATCAAAACAGTAATAGTGGGTTCAAACCCTAGGTCTGTGGGGAACTAAAGGTCCCACCTTGCAGAAGTCCAAGAGGAAATTACTGGGGCGCAGCCTGACTTGCTTTGAAAGTCTGAAGAATACTTCCACACTGGGAGTAGTGCACGATCAGCGCATGACCATCCTTAAGATATGCCCTCGGGGGGGAGGGGGGATTTCCAGATGCCTTTATAAGCTCTGTACCACCTGTAATAAATGAGTCCCTGCTTGACTAGGCTCCCCGTTGCACCTGAGTGTTCCTGGTATTGAGGTGGCATGGGCTGGCGAACGGCATGCTTACTCATCCCCAATCATCACTGCCTGGGGGTCGCTGGCTCGAATCCCCAGCATAGGTCCTGTGACCATGGAATTTTTTACCAGATTTACTGTATAAGGCATGAATTTCCTGCTGTGAAAAGGGCCTCAAATCAAATCATATAGCATTTGGTTACCTTCACAACAGTTATTCAACTATTGCACCAGTGGGCATATCTTGCCTAGCAGGCTGCTATGGTAACATGCAGATTTCATAATTGGGTAAGAGCAAAATGATTTTAAAACAAGTAAAAAAATATGTCCCAAAGGGGAAGAGACTCCAGAGAAATTAATATTATTTTCAGAGTAATGCATATAACTGAACAGACCTATAATGGGATGATTCTGAAGTTGGAAGGATCTGAAGGGTTTTCATCCATATTTGACATAACAGGAAGTCATTACATGGGATTAAAATGGAATACTTGTGAAATATTAGTGTAAGCACAGTAGGCATATATGTAGGAAATATTAGAAGAAATACCAAAAGAGGTAGAAGTATTTGTTTGTAGGGAATCAAGCTGTGGTATCTGGAAGAACACGTTTTTACCTTCGTTATGATTTTGTTTATTTGATACACCATATTTAAACCATATACACTTGTTATTCTAAAATATATGTATATGTTTATATTTCTGTATAAATATTAAGCTCTGCCTAGAAATGTGATTAAACTAATATTTCACAAGTAATGAAGACAATAAAGACAATTTAGAGTGGTTTCAAATTCTTCT
>NW_008338566.1:87761-100183 GCF_000622305.1 Nannospalax galili | reverse complement strand
GGGTGGTATTAACAGTCACAAAGGTTGGAGTCAGAATGAAGGAAACAAAAATATTTAGGAGACCAAGATGTGAGTATAAAAATTAAGTACATGCTCAAATCTGATTAAGAGATTAATCAAATAGCCTAATATTTAAATATTGAATAAATTTGTAAAAGACACAAATTGCAAATAAATAAAATGCACACATACATTCCAAGAATAGATTTTTATTAAGCTAATTAGCTAATTGAGTCCCTTGCTTCGTCAGAGACTCTCTATACCCTGTTGAAGACCCAGCCTTTTTCTCAAGAGCTCCACTTGTTTGTGCCAATCATTTCACAATAAATTATCTTCCTTTTTACATAATCCAGCATTAGTTAGCCCATCACCAATGACCCACAATAATCATATTTATGTCATTTCAAAAATACAAGATCATTAAAGTGATATCTTCATACAAAACACTTTTAAAATGTTTCAAATTCTTGCAATTAATGTATTTCCACACTCACAAGACAAGCTCATGGAGACAAATGGAAAAGTCACATTTCAGGATGGGCGTTCTCTATAATTCAGTAAAGTTCCACCACAGTGATTAGCAAGCATCAGTTTCCAGTCCAGGATTAAGAAAACAAATAGTACCAAAAATCTTCTACATTTAAAATGCTCTATTTTTGAGAAATTGAGATACAGACTGATAACATTTTGGTTAAATCCTGTTTTGGGGAAGAAAATTCTTTTACATGGATCAGTGCAGAACAGGTCAAAATTATGGATCATGGTAGAAAGGACATGAAGCCTCACACATTTTAGTGAAATTTAAGAACATACAATTGGGGCTGGGGTGTAGTTCAGTATTAGAGTGACCTCTGAGAATGCATAGGACCTGAATTCTATATCCAAGATATCCAACAAGAAACAAAAGCTCAAGTAAATGAAAAAAGAAGACAGGAACAAAAGGTTGTTTGATATTTGATGTCGGTTGAAACTTGGGGCATATACTTGTTCCAGGCTGGCTTCCTGAATGATAGAAGGAATCATCAGAGTCATCACTACCTAACGGAAGCACTGAATGAGCTGATAGTCAAGCCCCTGTCTCTCAGCAAGCTAGCAAATGGAAAGCGAGATCTAGTCATGGGCAGTCTATCACACCTCACAAGTGATTATGTTCTGAAGCCCTGATGAAGCCAGGCTCCTTCATCATGAACTGGATGCAGGAATTCTAATCTTTTGAGAATGCTTTTTCTCAACAAATAGAGATCCTCCCAGCTGTTTCTTTAGCAAGTCTTCCTACAAGTTGGAAATCATTAAGACGGTACTAATAAAAACTGGTGAGTTCAAATCATAGTTGCCAGGGGAACACCATCTGGTGCCACTTGCCTCTTTAACACTTCAAAGGAAGACCAAAAGTGTGGTTTAGCAGCCAAGCTCTTGACGGTTTACAGTGCTCATTCCATGTAATTATAGAATGCCAACAGAGTAACACAGACTTGTAGTTTTCAGCTGATATGACTTCAACAAATCTGAGGAAATCTTTTATTACTAAAATTCCAAAGTGTTACATAGCATTGATAAAAAGATGCAATCAATTAAAGTATTATAAATTACTTGGCATGTGACCACATATATTACTACTTGTAGTAGATAAGAAATGACAGTAGGGTTGTGTATGATGATAAGGGCTACTTACTATAACAAAGAGACCACAAAAATTATTATTTAAATAATTCGAGGTTATTTTTCTGTCATATAACTGTCTGATAAATCAAGGCTAGCAGGGTCATCCTATTCATTTTGTTGTTGAATTAGTTACTTTTATCAATGTGGCCAAAATATCTAACAGAAAAAAAATTTACAGGAGGTAATATATTTCAGTTCAATGTTTTAGAAAATTCATATCACAGTTATCTGACCCCATGCATTTGGTCAGAACATCACGGTGCTCAGAATATGTGGTTGAAGAAGCCCTGACCTTTGTGAATCACAGGAAATGGAGAGCAAAGAATGGACTGGGGATGAGGTAGGACTTTCAAAGGCATGTCCCCAGCGAGCTACTACCTCCCAAGGTTTCCAGAACCTCCTAGAAGGTACCACCAGCTGGAGCCCAGGACTTCAACATATGAGCCTGTGTGAGACAATTTATATCAAAATCAGGCAGCCATGAAGGGACTTGGGATTACTGTACGTGATTCTGTTTTTTGGGTAGAATGGTGTTTTAGCTTCATCTACATGGTCAAAACAACATAATTGCAGTTGACACATAAGGATTAAATAAGCCAGAGTGTAGAAGTAGTTTATCTACAGGAAAATCCTAGAACATACACTACATTTCTGTGAGGATACCCGCCATAAAAGAGACAGCCATATTGAACTACTATTTAAGAGATCTTATGTATAAGAGGAAAGAGAAGTGGATCTTGTAGGTATTGCTGGCAAGGCAGTCTGGCCAGATAGAGAATGCTGTAGCTAAAGGAATTTCAGTACAACAGAAGGAAGTGCAGAAAAGAGGAGGAATGGGAAGATCACAAATCTGTATCATCAAACAAGATGCCAATATGAAAAAATTGAAACTTAATCTTATTTCCCTTACAATAAGGGAATTAAAGTTTCTATATATATGTCAGTCATTGGTCAAAGCTGGTTTCCAGGAATCTTTTATACTAACAGTACTTCCTGTCTTCCATGAGCAGGTAAAGTAAGATCTTGTGAGAGATGACATTTGGAAAGAGAGAGGCAGAAGATGGAAGGTGGAAATCAGGCAGGAGGCCAAGAAAGCAAAGCAAAGAGTCCAAGGGGTGGGGAGCCAAAAGCCTCCGATACAACAGAGGCCATCAATCACTCAACGCTCTTCCAAAACGAGGAACCCATAGCTCAGTGTTGGCTTTTTGTCACAGCTTTGCTGAGGCAGAATTTACATACCATGGTCATCAATTGTGAATATACAACTTAATGTCATTTAGGTAAATTGAAAGGTGATGCATCTTTTGAATATTTTAATCTCCACAAAGGCCATATTTATAGTGTCTATTTTCATTCATTCTCTGGTTCCATCACTAGACTCAGGGAAGCCTTGAGCTATATTCTCTATCTAAAGGTTTGCTAGGTCTGCATTTTATATAGATGGAATTTTTTTGCAACACTTTTTGCGTTCTTCTTCTTAATATGAGAATAGTTTATCCATGTTGTAGTATATTATAGAACTGCCTATAATTTAGCTATTTTAAAACTATGAACTATGAACATTGATGTTCAAGTGTATGAATAATTTCCTTTTTCATGGATACTGAGGAGTTAGAATTTAAGATTGTAAGGGAAATTTGTGAAACATTTAAAAAAATCTGCCACACCCTTTGTCTATACCATTTTATATTTTTACTAGCAATGGATGAAGCATCTAGTTCTGTATCTGCTCATCAAGGCTTGTTATTGTTTATCTTATGTTCATTATAATGGGTGTGCGATGATAGCTTAAAATTGCATTTTCCTAATTGCTAATGGTTGTCTCTATTCTCTTTGTCTCTATCTCTATCTTCTGTTAGTCTCTCTCTTTTTCTCTCTCATATATATGATTATATATATATGTGTGTATATAATCATATTGGTTGACATTCTTGCAGTCTCTGATAAAACAATTATTTATTTATGTTGTATGTCATCAATTTTTAAGAGATTTGTAATAGGACACAATAGATTTGGAATATAACTCATTTGTCACATACATGATTGAAAAATATTATTAGCAAATCTGTGACCCACTTTTTATTTTCTTGATGGTACCTTTCAAAGCAAAGTAGATTTTGTGAAACAAAACTTATTCATTGTTTTCTTTTATATACAGTATTTTTAATGTGGTGTCTAAGAAAAAATTGCCTACCACATGCTCAAGAAATCTATTCCTGTTTTGATCTGGAAGTTACATAGGTATATGTTAGATAAAAGCCAGGCAGGGAATAGCCACCGAAAACATAGAAGGACTCTGGCAAAGCAAAGTTTATTCCTTAGATTGCTGGTGGCTGGCAGCTCAGCTGGGGAGAGAGAGGCAACCAGCAGCCTGCTGACTGCTGAGGAAGTTCTTATAGTGGGGTTGGGGAATGTGGAGGGTGGCAAAAATAATCTTTAGTTTCAAGGGAAGTAGCTTGAACTGAGACAGCTTTTACATCGGTGGGTCTGGGTGCACGGGCCTGTTTATCTTCCAAAATTATCTGGGGAACAGCTTTGTGCTGACACAGCTCTCAATGTATCTGTCTAGCCAGTTCCTGTTTTGCAAGGGGGCCCTCATGGCCTGTCTTGTGAGGCTTTTCTACACTGGGAGAGGGTCTTCTCCCGACCTGGACTCTAACAGTATATATGTTGTATTTAAGCTTGTGATACTTTTTTAGTTAATATAGTTTGAAGTTTGTGAAGTAAAATTCTAAATCTTTCTCTTTTTTTTAATTCAGCTTTTTAAATTTTGTACATTTCCCACTCAAATCCGGACCCCCTCCCGCTTCCATGCCTCCCTCTATCCCCCCACTGAACCCTATGCAGTCAGCCATACATGCTGAGTCTTGTTCATTCAGGTGTTTGTACCCAAATGTCCTTCAGTGTAAATATGTCCACTGGAGTCTAGTCAGCCATGTATGTCATATGTAAGTTATACTCTCCCTCACCCAGCAGCAATCAGTCTCAAATAGTTCTCAATCTAGTGCTTGTGGGGCACTTATTTCTCACCTCCCCTTTGGGCCCTCATTTAAGTGAGCTGACATGGGTCCTGCACTCGATGCCACCGCTACCACAGGCTCACGTGAGCAAGTGTCCAGTGGCCTGGAAGCCTCCACCTCCCTATGTTTATGAACTAGCCCTGACCCTTACAATCTTTCTGCCTCCTCTTCTGCAATGGTCCCGGAGCTGTGGGTGGGTGAGGTTTCATATAGGAGTTGAGTCCTCCACTCTACAGTCTCTTATTCTTCAAAATTTGGCCAGTTGTGGCCTTCTGTTGCATTGCACCAGGACTAGTTTCCCAAACCAGATTAACTAATCACCCTAACAAAGGTCCTTAAGTGCTCACCCAGACGGCCCCTCACCACTAAATTCCCAGCCTCCAGATCAGGCAGACAGACCTTCTCAGTCAGGACTCTGGTAAGTCAGTTCCAGCTCACTGTCTCTGTACCCCATTTCTCTCATTCACCCCCACCCCATCTCTTGAGCCTACAGGGGGTCTCCAATTCCTTCACTTCAAGTTCCAGGACTAGCTTCCCGAACCAGATTAACTAATCACCTTACCTTAGATCCCTAAGTCCTCACCCAGGCTGTCCCCCTTTAAACCTTTCTTTTTACCTGAAGATACGCAGTTTGTTTAAATCTCATCTTTATTCCATTGACTTGCTCTTTTGTTCAAAACCAATTTCACACATACATATGAAATAATATTTAGATTCATGAATTTATTTCAATTTCCATAATATCCATCTTTATAAGTAATAAACTCTCTTGTTTTTTATAAGTAATAAACTCTCTTGTTTTGGCTTTATAAGAATCTTGAAATCTGAAAGCCTAAATCTCTGTAAAGTACTATTTTTCTAGATTTTTTGAGTATCCTTTTGCCCTTTTGTTTTTCTGTATAAACTTCAAAATGACCTTTTGTTTTTCCTGTATAAACTTCAAAATCACTGAATTTTAGGGGGGGAATTTGCTGCTGGAACTTAACCAGGAATTGTGATGAATCTACAGATCAGTTTGTGAAGTTTGCCCTCTGAATTGCATTAAGTTGTGCCTGTTCCTTCGGATCAGAGCTGCCCAGTCTTGGCATTTGTGATATTCTGGACCAGTTGACTTTGCTGAACTTTCCCTTGGCAAGCAGTGCCCTCCCCAAAATGAAAGAAAACTATCTGCAGGAACTCTGATGTGTCCAATGTTTGCTATTTCCTCATTCTTCTGACCAAATACCTGACAGGAAACAATGAAAAAGAGTAAGGGTTCATTTTGGCTCATAGTTAAGAAGAGACACAGTTCATCACAGTAAGAGGGCAGTAGGGATGGTCATAGTAACAGCAGACAGGGAGCACGAAGCAAACAGGAAGTGGGCCAAGCTGTAAAATCTCAAGACCTGCCACTAGTAAAGCACTTCCTCTAGTGAGGCTCCACCCACTAAAGGTTTTAGATCTTTCCAGAATAGCACCACAAGCAGGAGACGGTGTGTGTGCTGTAACGTGAGCTACCGAGAACATTGACCATCCAAACCACATCAGTGTTCTGGGGGTGGATAGAGCTGCCCCTGCTGAGAACTTGTAACTTTTAATTTTACCCCACAGTATTTTAAGACTTCAGTACACAAGGTTTGCACTTGGTTACTTTATCCCCAAGAATATGGTGTAAAGTGATACAGAAGAGATTGCATTTCTTCTTAAGTAGATCCCCGATGCTCTGGAAGGTTGGTCTCTGCTCATAATGATAATCATCTCAAACGCAGCACAGACTGCCTTTCAACTCTAAAGTGATGCCTGCCAGACTCTTCCTGAACCTCTTAACTTCGGTACAGAGGAGCTTGGTTTTTGTGCGTGCCCACTTTCCTTCTTAGGAGTGTTTGCTTTTTTCTAGTTTTTCTGATTATGGGATGAAAGTGAGCGTGAACTGGTGTTGGATCTCCACTCACCATGGCATAGTGAACCCTCAAACCCATCACACAAATGGTTGTTTTCTGTGTCTTAACTGCTCCGCACCACCAGGACAGCAGCTGTGGCTAGTACTGGCCCCTGGAATGGCTGACTGACAGGGCTGGAATGGTTCACTGTGGTTGGGGCTCCACCCTGGATTACCCCACTAGGAGAGAAGGGTAGTCACAGAGAGACTAATGAACAAGTGCAGACTCCCGCGGCCATGGAAGTTTGCACACAGCTGGAGCCAGGGCTCTGATTCTTAAAGGTGACTTGATATTCAGATTTGGAGCAGAATTTTACTTTCAAAAGTCCTAATTTAGGATTTATGTGGATTCCCTATAAAGATGATAGATTCTCTAAAAATTTGCATAAATTCATGTTGTATAAGTTTAAGGCAATGTAATGGTAGTTAAATAGATAAATATATATTTAAGTAATTCTGTTGTAGGAATGACTTTTACAATATAACAAGCTCTGTACAAAATGACTTTTACCTCATCTTGCAACCAAAAAGTTAATCTTGTTTTGAGTTCATTTAACACTATTTCAGCTTGTTTATAAAGAAGCTTATAAAAGTTATAAAGCAAGATTACTAGGTTTTGGGTTCCTCTGTGATCTGGGAATATAGCCCTAATTCCTCATGGCCCTTCCTTGCCCTTGACTGAGAACACTGTATGTGTGTGTGTGTGTGTGTGTGTGTGTGTGTGTGTGTGTGTGTGCTTTACATACCAGTCAGGCACTGAATACTTGAAAGCAACAGAAAGTCTCATTTCTGTTGCAAACAACAAATGGGATTAGATTGATAATATTAATTTGTGGTTGTATATGTGCTTTCCTAGGTCAATAGAGGTAAGAAGACACATAATCCTCTGATAAGACAAATTTTCCTTTCCTACATCATTTCATGCAGGATATACTGTTTCAATAAAATAAAGAGGTGTTCAGAGCAGTTCCAAGAGTAATCTCAAAGAACAAGTTCTCATAGCATTTTGGGTCCTCTCTTGGCTAAAATGAATGCTAAGCATCAGGCTATCTTTATTCAAGCATTACTATGATGTGGCATCAGGTAGTAACGACACAATATATCCCTTTAATATAATATCTCTTGCAGTTCAAGTGATCCTCATGTCACACAATATAAACCACTATCCCAGAAAATGTTAACAATTAATAGAAAGATGATGGAGAGATAAAAAGAAAGAAGCAAAAAAAGGCAGTGAAAGAGAAATAGGATGAAATATGACAGAATTATAGAGAATGAGGAATTTAGTCCGTTATTCTTTTTAAATATTTTTATTTATTATTTTTATTATTTTATGTGTATGAGTGTATTGCCTGCACGTATGTGAGTTGTACCCATGTCATGCGATGCCACAGAGGTCAGAAGAGGGCTTTGGATTCCATTGGAACTGGAGTTAAGGATAGTTCATAGCTGCCATGTGGGTGCTGGCAATTGAAGCTGGGTCTTCTGCAAGAGCAGTCAGTGCTCTTAACTGCTGAGCCATTTCTCCAACCCTGAGTCTGTTATTCTTTAAAAATTAAGAGATTCATTGTAGAAGCAGAAGTTACGGAAAAGTTCAACTTTCAACTTCTATTCAGATTTTAAGATTATGTATCTGACTGTATATTTGTCTGAGAAATTTCAATTTAGGAACTTAGCAATATATTAATACCTTGGAAAAACATCTATTTGTAAGAGCCTGAAGCACCATTGCCTGCAGTTACAACAAACAACACAAATTATTTTTTAACAAATGAAAATTCAACAGCAATATCCCAAGTGCCCACAATAGTATATGTAATTATTAAATTCTGAAATGTTGCAATGGAGTTTTATGTATAAGTTAGGGAAAATGAGGTACTTTAGAACAAAATCTCCTTCATTTCAAGGATATTCTGCATAAAAAATGTAGAGATCATGAGAAGATAGCTGAGATTTTATTGTTTTTAAATGTAGGCACTTACTGCTTTAAACATGCCTCATAGAACTGCTTCCATTG
Source organism: Nannospalax galili (assembly GCF_000622305.1). NCBI lineage: Eukaryota > Metazoa > Chordata > Mammalia > Rodentia > Spalacidae > Nannospalax > Nannospalax galili. The sequence continues at coordinate 91,566 of NW_008338566.1, read as the reverse complement.
TATCTCCCAGGCTCTGTTATGCTGAGTTTTAAACTTCATCTAATTCGGGGAATTTTGAAGTTTCCCTCCAGCTTTCCTTTGATGACCCATTCATCAGTCAGTTCAATCTCATGAGTGTGTTTCTGTAGTTCTCCTGGTGTTTGTTTTCCAGCCTTGCTGCTTTGTGGTCAGAATGCAAGAATTTAATTTTCCTATATTTATTTCAACTTTGAGTCCTATTTTAGAGAAAGTTCCCTTCTTCAGAAGAATGTATATTATGCAGTGTTTAACTAGAAAATTCTGTATATGTCTGTTTAATATATTTTATCTCTCATGTCATTTAACTCATGTTTCTTTGTTGATTTTTTTTGTTTTGAATAAACTGTCTATTACTGAGAAGGAAATAATAAAGTTACAAGCTGTTATTGTGTTGCAGTCAATCTGTCTTTATATACAGTAGTGTTTGTTTTATGATGTGGATGTGCTCATGCTTAATGGATATGTGTTTGGATTTTAACATCAGCTTGATTGTCTTGATAGATTGGTAGAGTGACCCTCTTTATCTCTCGTCTAACTACTTTTGTTTTGTAGTCTATTTTTCCAGAAATTATAATTGCAACACTTCTTTGATTGTTGTTTCCATTAGCTTGTGGTATCTTTTTCTTTCCTTTTATCCTAAAGCTGTTTGTTTTTTCAGTGATACACATTTCTTTTAAGCAAGGAATAAATGGGTTCTGCTTCTTTTTAAATTTTTTTTGTTTGTTTTTTGGTCTTTTTGAGACAGTCTCAGCTATAGCCCCAGCTGGCTACAAACTCAGTAAGAACACTGGGTTGGCCTTGGACTCACAGAGACCCACTTACCTCTGCCTCCCAAGTATTGGGATTAAAGGTGTGCACCAACACACTGGGCTTGGTTCTGCTTCTTAACCTATTGAAAGGTACATCAATTCCTTTCATAATATCAGCACTCAGGAGGCTGAGGCAGGATATTGCCTGGATGTTCAAGACAGATTTGTTTTATTTCTGTTTTGTTGTGTTTGGTACTTTTATAAATTCTCATTTCCTAATTTCCTTTCCTGTGATCTCATGAATGTGTCCATCCTTCTCTTTAATATGTGTTATCTGCTATAGTACTGGTTTGGTGGTCATTAATTCTTTCAGTTTGTGTTTATCATGAATAGTTTCCTTTCTCCCTACCATACCACGTGACTCAATTATACCACTTCTTGGTATATAACTGAAGGACTAAAAGGCAAAATAATGCAGAGATACTTGAATACCTATGTTTATTGCAGAATTATTCACAATAGTCAAGTCATGGACTCAGGCTAGAAGCCCACTGAGAGATTAATGGATAAAGAAAATGTACATATATGTTGAAGTTTTTCTTCAGCCATAAAAATAGAAAAATTATATTATTTTATGGAAAGAAGATGCAACTAGAGATCAAACAATGTAAGTCAAATGCAGAAAGACATATGTCAAGTGTTCCCTCATTTTGAGATACTATACAGAAAATGATTATGTGTGTATATATGTTATTATATACTATATATATTGATATAACAGCAGAAGTAAGACTAGGGAAAGGAGGACAAGACAGGCTTGGATGAATATTTTCAAAGTTCACAGCATACTTGAAAAAAAATTCTATGTGAAGCCCTACACTGAGCACATGTCAATAAGATTAGAAAAAAAAACATTGAAAATAATGAAATGGGACTGGATAGATGGCTTGGAGGTTAAGAACACTGGCTGTTCTTGCAGGAGACTTGTTTTTGAATCCTAGCACCCACATGGCAGCTAAAAACTGTCTGTAACTCCAGTTTTGGAGAATCTGACAGCCACTTCTGTCTTCTCTGGCAATGCATAACACAGGTACACTTACATACATGCAGGCAATACACTCATACACATAAAATAATAAAAATAATAAACAAAATATTTTATTTAAATAATGAAAAGCACAACATCAAGCCAGACAAACATCTCAGCTAGCTTAAAACAGGGAGATGGGCAGGAAAACCTAACCTTAGCTGAGGCGCTATTGACAAATGATTGGCGCTGGGAGAGAGAGTCAGTTTTCTTGAAGCATGTATACTCCAGTAAATGGCCCGATAACCATGCACAAACTGGCAGTACTACATGGACTCTGCGGGTACTTTTTTTTTAAAGGAGAGAACACGTGAAGTTGGAAAAGAATTATTACAGTGGGGAAATGAGAGGATTTGTAGAAGAGGGGATAGGAAGTGGAATTGATCAACACACATCATATGCATGTATGAAATTCTCAATCAATAAAAATAATAAAAATGGGCTGGAGACTTGGCTCAGCAGTTAAGAGCACTGACCGCCCTTGCAGAGGACCTGGGTTCGATTCCCAGCACCCATGTTGTGGCTAACAACTGTCCATAACTCCAGTTCCAGGGGAATCTGATGCACTCTTCTGACCTCCATGGGCTGTTGCATGACATGAGTGCACTTATACATACGCAGGCAATACACTTATACACATGAAATAAAATAATAAATAAAATATTCTTTTAAAAATTAAAATAAAAATATAGTGTGCTGGTTAGTTTCTGTCAACTTGGCATGAACTTCAGAGGCCTGGAGTCCTTCTATCAGAATGACCTGTGGCCATCTGTGAGGAATTCTCATAAGTGTTAACTGATGTAGGATGGTCCAGCCCACTAGGGGTGGTGTCATCCTTGGATATGGGGAGCTGGGCTATATAAGAAAGATAGCTGAGCAAGCCAGAGAAAGCAGACCTGTAAGCAGCATTTCTCTATTGTCTCTGTTTCATTTCCCACCTCAAGGTTCCTGCCTTGCTTGACTCCCTCAATGATGAACTATAAACTGAGAGTCAAATAAAGCCTTTCTTCATCAAGTTGGTTTTGATCAGTGTTTTATCACAGCAACAGAAAATCAACTATGACAAAAGTTATTAAAAGCAAATATTTAAAAATAAATAGAGGCTGGAGAGATGGCTCAGCAGTTGAGAATACTGACTGTTCTTGCAGAAGACCCAGGTTCGAATCACAGCACTCACATGGCAGCTAACAACTGTCTGTAACTCCAGTCCCAGGGGATCCGACAGCCTCTTCTGACCTCCGCAGGCATTGCACAACATGGGTGCACTTACCTACATGCAGGCAATACATGCATACACATAAAATAAAAATAATAAATAAAATAAAATAAATTAAAGAATTAAAAGATAATGAAGAGTAACTAGAGAATAAAACTTCTAAAATTTCCACAGGAATTGTGAAATGTGCTTATCTTTGTGGACCAGTTACATAAATAATACTCTTTTTTTTCTGTTGCTTGTTTTGCTCTTGGTTTCATCCCACAAGTTCATTCCATACCGGAAATCAATAAAAATAAATACATCGACACCTCAAAACTCTAAGATAATGAATAGGGGGCATACTCACAGCATAGGGGGCAACCCTGGAATGTTCTCTGTCATGGGTTCATCACATTTTTCTTCACAGTGTCATAAGCATGATCCTTTGTCTATAGAATACTTTAAATTTTTCTTCGGAGTGAAAAATTGATTATATCATTTTAAACATCATTTGAATTAATTTTTTAGAAATTTGTTAATTTCAAAATATATTGTGGATTCATGCATTTTTCCTACTGTAAAATTACAAATAGTGTTCTATGTATCATAAAACCTTGCAGATGCATATGCTTCTAGCAGATATAATTTTGTAACTGTTTCCTCATCCTGAATTATTTTGGAAATACATAGTATCCTTCTTTTCTATTGTTATTTTACATATGTATAATTTATCTTTCTCCATTTTGTGTTCCA
>NW_008338566.1:84060-87453 GCF_000622305.1 Nannospalax galili | reverse complement strand
TTTTTTTTTGCAAATACATAGTATCCTTCTTTTCTATTAAGTTAGTTTACATATGTGTAACTTATGTTTCTCCATTTTATGTTCCATTATTTTATGAAATCATTGTCTTTTACAAAAATCCCACTTTACATTTTATGTATCTTAATATTCTACCTTGTTATAATTTAGTCACCTTCCAGTCAATTACTATTTAAAAAAAATTATTTAGGAAACATTTATGACAAATATTGCTTTTAAAAATTGACTTACTTTATTAGCATTTTTGCTCCTGATTTGAGTGATGGTTAATAGCTCATATTTTTCAAAAAATTCTATAGTGAATTAGAAGTGATTAGAAGTACTTGTTGTGGAAAATCTTGTGACTGATTTTGCCTTTTGCCTTAATTACCTATCATGCCCGAATGCATTGCTTCTAATAGGGCATCTGGCCCACTAGAGTGTAATAGGATGCTAGTCTGCCATACTAATAAGGGGTCCCATATGCTGTGCTGTGATTGGACTATTACGCTTATAAAGCCCGTACTTTCTTGCAATAAAGCAGATCTGTGTCACAGAATCTGGTCTCCTGTGCCTGAATGCAGTGATACTGGCACAGACTCCTCATGGTGTCCAGACCAGATGACTGATCAGAGGAACTAAGAGAGCAGGAGAGCAGCCATAGCTGGAGGAGAGCAGCCACAGCCGGCAACCACAGCACTGACTGCTCTTGTAGAGGACCTGGGTTCTATTCCCAGCACCCACATGGCAACTAGCAACTACCATAACTCCAGTTCCAGGCAATATGTTGCTTTCTTCTGACCTCCACAGGCATTGCACAACACGGGTGCACTGATATACATGCAGGCAATACACTCATACACATAAAATAAAAATAATAAATAAATAAATATTTTAAAAATGAAAAAGCACAAAAATCTCTGCTTTTAGTATTCATTTTTATCTCATTTCAAAAAAGGATTTGTTTTAAATTTTTCATTAGCTACTTAAAAAGCTTTTTAATTTTTTGAAATTATATTTTTATTGAATTTTTGTGCATTTCATACAATAATCCTTATTTATAATAAATAATCATATTTAGACCCTTTTTCCTATCTGCACCCCAATAGTCCCTACAATTTCATGCATTCTGTCATATATGCTAAGGGCTATCAAGTCAAGTTTGTGTACCCAGATGTCCCTTGGTGTGAGTTCATCTACTGGCGCCTGATCAGCCTATCTAGAATCATTCCCTTAAAGAAGAATGGCTCTCCCTATGTTGATTTGAATGAGAATGTCCCCCATAGGCTGCTAGTGTTGGACATTTTGTTTACAGTTGGTAGTACTATTTTGGGAGGTCTTGGAAGGTTTGGCCAAGCTGGATGAAGGAAGTCACTGGGACAAGGCTTAGAGAGTTCTTAAGTCTTGCTGAAACCCCAGTTGCTCTCTGCTTCCTATGCCTGCTTGAGGCTTAGCTTCTGCTCCTACTCCAGCCACCCCTGCACCATGCCTCCCTGCCATAATGGACTCTTACTCCTTTGGAACCATAAGCTAAATAAACTTCCTTTGGTCACAGTGTTTCTATCACAGCAACAGAAAAGTAACTAATACATTCCCTTACCCAGCAGTGATCAACTGCCAATAGTTCCTTGACTAACATTGGGGTCTCCTATTCATTTATCCAGTTCTGTGCTAGGTTCCATCTGATTAAGTTTGCATGAGACTTGTGTATGTTATCACTGGTGCTGTAAGTTCATATTAACCAGTTCCCAGAAGCCTTGAACTTATGTTCATGCACCTCCTCTCCTGGCTCTTACCTCCCCCTCCCCTGCCCCCGCTCTTCTGCAATGATCTCTTAGCCTTGGGTGGATGAGATTCAATATAAGAGTCCTATCCATGAACACATACTCTACAGTCTCTTACTCTCTACACTTTGGCCAGTTGTGGCCTTCTGTGTTCACTGCCCTCTGTTGCTTGGGGAAGACTTCTCTGGTAGAGTTGTGAGATGGATTAGTATTCTTTCTACCCTTTGTTCCACTATGTTCCCTGAGCCTTAAGTGTAGAATTTCCATTTAAATGTGTCACTTAGAGCTGGGTATCTCAGAGACACTTATTCTCTATGTTTGATAATTTGTAGAACTCTGTAATAATCTGTTGAAAATGAGACTTCATTGATGTGTGGTGACTGATATACTTGTCTATGAATATATAGATCCATATTTAGCATATACTAAGAAATTATGTTTGTCTAGGGATTGGATAGACATAGGGTTTTCTCTAGGTTATATGACCTTTCCAGTCGTGTATATTTGGCTCTGTTCACTGTGCTGCTATTGAGCAGGCTTTAAGTTCAATTTGATAACTGTTGATTACCCCCAAGATTCACTAATATAGTTTGATGTGCCAGACCATTGTTGGGGTTACTAGGTACCCAAGTTGGGGTAAGGCCATTGATTGACTTTCTCCCTTAGTGGCTTCCATAGTATCCTCTAGAACTATGGGAACTAGTCTTCAGAGAGGAGTCTTCCAGGTCAGTTCCATCTCCATTGCTTCAAGTACTTTGAGCAAAGTGCAACCTCTCTTCAACAATAGAGTCACACCTTCAGAATCTCATAGATAAATAAGGGCTGTGGCAGTAACCCATGTTAACTTAGCAGTCTCTTGGACTACCCTGACTAACAGCTTGAAGGGAGGTTTCTCCTTTCTGGCACTGTATTTCTTTTTATATGGCCTTCATCTATACAGATACATTCATGTTCAGATATCGTATGTATATTTTTCAGTAGGCATTTGAACTAATATATTTCCCTCTTGTTTTTCATACCACCTAAACATTAGTTCTCTTCCCCTTTTCCTACAACATATAACCCTGCCTCATCTCTCCATAGTTAAAGTATCCTAATTTTCCCTGTTTTCTCCTTGATAATACTTGTCTCTCATTAGCACCCCCTCCCTTGAGTGTCTTCTTCTCCTTTACTCACATGATTCCTTGCATAACTCTCCCTCCTCCATTCCCAATTAAATACCCCCATTTTCCTCATTTCCCCCTTGGTAATACTTGTCTTCTACTATCTCCCTATCTTGGGCTCTTTCTTTCTCTTTACCCTGAAACTGCAGAATGCAGCAAGTGTGGTTGCAGAGTCATCAGGATACAGTGGGTGGGCTCTGGGTTAGAAGGCTAGTCCAGTGTCTTAGGCAGGAAGAGCAGGAGCAGGCTTGGCCCAAGGCTAGAAGGGGGACAGCATAGGAGGGGAGAATGTTGCTGGCCAGAGAATGGGAGAATAAAGCTGCTCTGTTCAAGATCTGGGTTACCAGGGTAGTCTGCAGGTCTCAGGAAGGATGATCAGGAGGGAGACCTATGGCCAAAGTATGAGTGGGGGACAGCTTGGAAAGGGTCTAACCAGCTAGGCAGATAGG
>NW_008338566.1:73618-83986 GCF_000622305.1 Nannospalax galili | reverse complement strand
TTATGTTGTCTTCCTTAAAACAATTGTTCCTCACAAGTTCAGTTGCGGATTTCTTACCCACTTCCTCATGTCAATGCTGTAGTTTTGTCTTGTTTGACTTTATATGGGACTTGTGCATGCTGTCGGCATTGCTGTGAGTTCATAGGAGTAACTGACCAGTTACCTGGAAAACTCAGTTTCCTTGTGGTCATCCACCACCACTGACTTTTACAATCATTCTGCCACCTCTTCCGCAATGATTCCTATGCTTTGGGAGGCAGAAGTTTGATATAGGTGTCCTATTCAGGGATAAGTAATTTTATTTCTTATAAGAAATCTTATCCACTTATTCTCTGCATGTTGGCCAGTTGTGGTTTTCTGTGTTATGCACCATGTGCTGTATAAGGAAGCGTCCCTAGTGAGAGTTGAAAGATGCATTAATCTATGGGTGCAACAATAAGTCATTGGGAATAAGTTTAATACTGTATCTATTCAGCAAGAAACTGACACTAGGCTCTGACCTATGCCCTGTGACCTGTCTACCTCAAACATATCAGAGAATTTAACTAATAAAACAAAAAAATGAATTTTATTAAGATTTTTCTGGGTAGGCAAATACAGAACTTTAAGGAAACCTCTATGATTAAGAAAAGAGTTGGACTTTCTCCTTTAGAAATGGTTCAATGTAGCTAAATAAATAATTGGGCTATTTGATTGAAATGCTCAGATTATCTTCCAATTTCTGTTTACCTGAGCCATCAGATTTTAAATGGATTTCCGAACCTTGTGTATGCTCACAACTGGATTAATTAAAAGTCTGGTGATAGTTTATTACTAAGGGTTACTCTGCAATCCACCCTAGTGTCAAAGGAATTCATACCAGACACAAATTCCCAATCATATTATCATTTTCAGAAAATTTAACCAAAGATTGACTGGCTGTGATACCAGGCAAGGGGATGGACTTCTTAGAAACTTTGTATTTCAAAAGATGTCCTAATCTAGGTGTAAATCACACTGTGGCCGATTATCATGTTTATGAATATTTTCTTTGTCTTTACCCATCTGTTCACAGGGAACTGTGACTTTGCAGTCATGTCTGAAGTGCAATGTGTAGTCTTTAACTTTCTAAGAAGAAATTTACGCAGGTATATTTCCATTGTATTCCTGGATTTCCTTTAGCATACCCAACTTGAAGACTGTATCTATTTTAAAAAATATCTATTTTTTATGTTTCATTCCACATTTGGGAAATAATTACCCATCTGTTCACAGGGAACTGTGACTTTGCAGTCATGTCTGAAGTGCAATGTGTAGTCTTTAACTTTCTAAGAAGAAATTTACGCAGGTATATTTCCATTGTATTCCTGGATTTCCTTTAGCATACCCAACTTGAAGACTGTATCTATTTTAAAAAATATCTATTTTTTATGTTTCATTCCACATTTGGGAAATAAGAAAATTTCTTATAAGATGTAAAATTACTTTTAATAAGACAGCTACTAATAGGTGTGAGAATATTTGTTCTTACTCTGCTCGGCATTTTTAATTGATTATCTCCATATTTTGTTAATTAGTTTTTTTTTTTTTTTTTTTTTTTTTTGATAAAACACCACAACAAAAAGAGAGTTACGGGAACATTTTTTTTCTGTGATAAAACACCATGACCAAAAGTGAGTTACGGGAAAGTTTATCTTGGCTTATGTTCTCAGAGAGAGGGTCCATAATGGTGGAAGACACATGACAGCAGGTGCTGGAGCATAAAGTTGAGAGAATGCATCTTCAACCACAGACAGAAAGCAGAGAGAAAACCAGACGTGTGATGAGATTGCAAACTCTCAAAGCCTGCTCTGGTGAATACTTTCTCCAGCAAGTCTCCTTGTTCTAAAAGTTCCATGACCTCCCCAAACAGTACCACCAGCTGTGGATCAAGTGTTCAAATACATGAGCTTATGGGGAACATTTCTCCTTCAAATCACCACATTAATCATTTTAAGTTTTATTTTCTTAATTGTAAAATGGAGATGATAATTTCTCATTGGGTTACTGTGAATGAAACCAAAAGTAGGGATTGGAGAGATGGCTCAGCATTTGACAGCACTGCTTGCTCTTGCAGAGAGCCCAAATTCTCCCAGCACCCACGTGGCAGCTGACAATGAAGCCCTCTTATGATCTTCTCAGGGATTGCATGACATGGGTGCACCTACCCACATGCAGGCAATACACTCATACAAACAAAATTAAAATAATAGAAATATTTTTAAAAAGAAAACCCAATAGTAACTTAAGCAAAACCTCCACAACAGTGAGAAGCACATGGTACTTAATGTCAAGTCCATTTGTCCACTCATCGTGTGTATAACAAATGATTATTTAAAACACACCTCAAATGCAAATTTCTGGCCTGAATCTTTACAAGGCTCATCTAAGTCAACTTTTTTGGGGGGAGGGGAGCATTTCTTAATTTTATAATAATAACTGGGAGAAATTCATGTAAGGATTTTAATAACTATGGCTATAAATGCTATAATTTCGTGGAAAATTCATTGGGTGAATCAAGTGTTTATACACCCTGGCCAACTCCAAAGGGAGAATATGGTTAACATCTATCAATGAATGAATAATTCAAGTGGGAACATTGCATATGATTTAATTTGAATCACCCCATTATTTGAGAAATGACTTAAAAGACAATAACTCATCTTTAAACACAAAAAAGCAGTTGTTAATTTCACTTGAAATATTGGTTGCAGCTTCCTGGCAATTACAAGACTATTAGAATTTTTCAAAAAGCATCAGTGGTTGCTGGGAAGGCCGACAAAGGTTTGCAACATCTTAGTTGCTGACAATGTACAAACAGCAAAATGTTCACTGTTGACACAATTCAATGAGAGATTTACTAAATGGAAACATTTGTTCCCTTGAGGGCACGTGGCACTTTCAAGGATGTGGCCTCTGCTTACAGAGGCTGGCCTTCCATGGCCTCAGTTGCTCTGCCAAATCCCCCCTGAGAGCTAGCAGGGGCAAGAGGACTTTAGAAACCAAAATGCTGTTTTTACCTTTCATTTTTCAACTGGATACTTAACACAGCATCTGCAGGAACAAAAAAAATGGTGAAATGTGCATTTCCATGATTCTTGAATATTTCCAGATTTTTCTGGCTGAGTTTCTGTTATATCTCTGATCAGCAGGTAGGTTTCCTTGATCTATAATTTTTGTGAAGTAATCCCTGTTCCTCTCATTCATAAGGAGCAATAACAGTGTATTCTTAAAGTTGTTTATTTATAGTAACAATTTATACTTGTCTCAAAGTATATGCTGCATATGGCTTCTACAAAATTAGATGGCTTCTTTAAATATTTAATATTTAAACAAAAACAAGAAACAAGTGCAATTTATCGGCACAAGTTAGTTACGATCCTGGAATGTTTAGACTGATCACTTGTTTTGAGTAATTAGTAAAGAAGGACGTTCCTTACACATCTCCCTTCTCTGCAACTTCGTTCTTGGATACTAAGGAAAAGCTTCTAAGGTGAGCTGGAGAGGATGTGGCTCAGCTCTTCTTTTCAGACAAAATATTTCTTTAAAAATAATTTTAAATTCTGTGAGAATTTCATACAATGCATTTTGATCATATTTATTGTCTTTCCCGTGTGTCAAATCAACCCCCACCTTTCCACACCCTCAATTTATGTCTCTTTATAAAACCTCATCTACTTCAATTTGCATTCCCCAAATACTCTGAGGTGTGGGCCCATCCCCTGGGGTATGGTCAACCAAGCAGGGGCCACACTCTTAAACACAGACTTCCCTTCTCCCAGCAGTTATCAGTTGCAACATTTCCTCAGCTATGTGTGGAGTTCCTGTCCACCTCCCCACTCCATGTTGGGATTTTATTTGGCTTAAGCTTGTGCAGATTGTGTGTATTCTCTCACAACCACTGTGAGTTCATATTTTCAACATCCGTAAGATGTCCAGAAACACTATTTCACTGTAGTCAATCACTACCTCTGCTTCTTACAATATTCTGGATCTCTCCTCCACAATGATTCTTGTGTTTGGGGGGCAGGATGTGACATAGGTTTCCTATTTAGTGCTGAGTACTCTGAAATCTCTTACTCTCTGCACAGTTTCCAGTTGTGGATCTCTGTGTTACTAAACCCCTTTACTACAAATAGAAGCTTCTCAGATGATAGTTAAGGGATGTGCTAATCCACCAGTATAACAGTACATTAGGGGTCACTTTAATACTATGTCCTCTTAAGAAAATAAGAGTGGTATGCTCTTCCCTAGGGAGACCTAGCTTTTTGACATGGAAAGGGATTTTAAGTCTTATCAATGGTGAATATGTGATCAAATTTATTAGATCAACATCAAATGCTTATTAATCACACAGAGAACAGCAGAAAGAATATTAAAACACTCAAAAAGAACTGGCTTTTGATTCAGAAAAGACAAACCCCAAGCTCAGGAATATTACCAAACCATTCAATTGATGGGATTTTCCTGTATAGCAGAAGAAACAACCTAATAGAATGGCACAGAATCTTTGCCAACTATATAAATATAGAGGGTTAATATCCAGAATACACACACAAAAGAAAAAAAACTCAAAGAAAAAAATAGAAGTATTCAACGTCTTTAACAATGGGGAAATGTAAGTTAAAACTACTTAGAAATTTCATCTTACCCCAATCAGAATGACTAAGATGAAGAAAACAACAGAGGGTAAACGTTAGTGAGGATGTGGGGAAAGGAGAATCCTCATTCACTGTTGGTGGGGTTTGCAAAGTGGTGCCGTCACTATGAAACCATTTTGGTGAATTATTTTTAAAAAAATAGATCTACCGTATGGTCAAGCTCTACCAGTTCTTGGCATATACCCAAAGGACTGCATATCCTGCTATAGAGACAGTTGAACAGCAATAGATCATTGTTGCTCTATCGGCAATAGCTAGGAAATGCAAGTGGCCTAAATGTTGTCAATCGACTGATGAATGGATAATGAAATTGTGGTAAATATGTACAGTGGAAATCTATTCAGCCATAAGGAAAAATGAAATCCTGAAATTTGCATATAAATGGATATAACTGGAAAATAATATTATACTGAGAAATGTTGCATGTTCTCTCTTAGTTGTAGATCTTCCCTCCAAATTCTTAGATTTGAGTATATGACCTGGGGTAATTGCAGAAGCCAGGAAAATAGTAAGGAACCATGAGGAGTAGGAAGAGCTCTACAGAGGGAGGTTAATAGGACACAGCTGCTATTAAAGAGGAAGGGCAAAAAACAGGGGGACTTAAATAGGGAGGAGGGAAGGAGAGTAATAGAGAGGAGAAAGAAGGAAAGATAAATAACATGCATCTCAGTAAACTATATATATATATATGTGTGTGTGTGTGTGTGTGTGTGTGTGTGTGTGTGTAAGAGTAGCAGTTATAGAAGGAGAGATGGTGACTCTGAGAGGTAATGTGGAGAGAAGGGAGGAATTGGAAGGAGAGAGGGAGAGAGAGAAATGATATAAATATAGTAGTAGACAGAGAGAGAGAGAGTTAAAAATGCAACTAGATACTGCCTTATAGTTGGAAAACAATAGGAGATCAGTAAATATTAATTGACTCTATCCATTTTCGTACTGTGTGCTAGTTCCTATTGATGGAAACAAGTAAAGAACATGATATATTTATTTACTTATTGTCATCCTTTGTGACAATAAAATAATAATTAGTATAACATAAAATAACTAGTAAAATAATACATGTCATTTTTCAATAAAGAGCAAAACCAATACTTTATAATATAATGCCTAGTTTTAAAGTTAGTACCAGACACAATGTGAATGTGAATACTTACTACTGAAAGAAAATTCAGAGAGGTGAAGGACAGTTCGATGACATGGAGGGAGGAGGTCAGAGATGTCTGAGGAGCATGCCATATTGTCAGATGAGCGTGTTCGCTGAGTTATGTATTTCATATTCCTCTACCAAAATAAATAACCTTAAAATCACTTTCTGCCCAGCAAAATATCATATTTTACTTTAATGCATAGTACAACTGATGTTGCAGATTAGATAAAACAAATTCCTTGAGACGTTGAATTTTATTGATTCTTCTTTGTGTGTGTTTGAAAAGCATTTTTCCAAAATCATGAAGACATTTTTCCCATTATATTGAGCAAATGCCTTTCAATTGCATTATCTTTCCTTCAATCTGCAGTCTTGGTCCTTTCACTCTCTAGAAGATGGGGGTCTATCTTTGATGTTCCACTGAGTGCTTCATCCCTTCGACTCTATTCTTAATCTTCAACGCTTTTCTTCTCAGCTTTCTGATTCTTTCTCCTTCCCTTCCTTTGCCTTCCTTTCTCCTATTTTGTCCTGGAGCTCCTCCTTAGAATAAGAGCACTCCTAGCTTTACCCCGTGACCTCGCGTCTTGTCTCTGAAGTCACTAACACTAGCCTTCCACAGATCACTTCCGGTGCATTGCTGTCTACATCCTTGATGGTTCCATTATTTGGTGGTGTTTCTGTCATCCCCATTAGCGCCTCCTCAGGTGACTGGGAATTTTTGGCCATTCTTAAAGCTCTTTTGAAAACTTGGATAATATTTGGAACTCATGTTAGGCCAAATAAGTTTATTGTTTGTAGTCCAAAGCAAGATGACTATTTTAAGTGTGGAAGCTAACTTTCGGTCACTGTGTAAAGCTAAAAGATTTAAGATGGGACTGTCACCAATGAGGACTTACAGTGATCTTGAAAGCCCGTTGTTAAGATATCCCCCTTGTCTAGGTCAAGGTCTGGAAGGGTCTCTGTGCCCCATATTAAACTTAGAGCTTCTCATGCTTCCATCCACAGGAGTATCCACAACCAGTAATCTCCAATGAGGTTAATACGTGCAGTTTTGATCAGGCTTCATCATGTATACAGTTTCTCTCTGGCCAAATAAGTGGACTTGAATGCCATGTTTCATCCGGAGAGGTCAACATAGCTCAAACCAGCCCTGCAGTCATGTGGTGGGGTTTTATGGAGGCCAGCTCCCATCTTGAAATTATCTAGGTAACTCCTCAAGAGTCATCTCATTTGCATAAACAGACATGATTAAAAGGCTCATGAATGACAAAAACAATCCTATCATTCGGAAAGTGTCAGAGGTTTTAGAATTTGCCTCACAGGAACAAGGAACAAGTAGTCAGTCAAATTATTTCATAGCAGGTACAAATTGTTCATGTGCTATTTACCTTTCATTGTTTTTACTACATTTTGTTTTTTACTTTTCTCTCTTATTTTCTCCAGTCTTGAGAATTTGTGTTTACAAAAAGTATCGCTACTGTTTCTCAACATGGGTTATCATTTTATCTCTATCTCTTTTTATCTCTGTCTCTCTATCTATCTCTTTACCTCTCTATCATGTATCTATCATCTATCTTATTTATTTATTACTTATTTGTATTCTTGAGACAGTCTCCCTGTAGCCCCAGTTTGCTATATATACCAGGCATCTGGCCTCGATCTCATAGATAATCTGCCTGCCTCTGCATCATGAGTGCTGGGACTAAAAGTGTGCACCACTACACTTGGCACATGTGAGTGGGTACAGGGCCATCCAGTGGAGCATGGGAAAACTACAAGTGGTTATATCCTCATAAAAGAATTACTCTCATTTCTTAAGCAACTATCCACTATAAATGGCTCATCAGTAAGGAGTGAGACCTAGAGATTGTCTACTTTCATGTATTCAAGAATTTAGGTTGACCTGATCTGCAGGTAACTGCAGCTGCTATGAGACCATGATTGTGATTGCAATGTCTGGTGCAGAAGACATGTTTCTTGCTTTACTGTGCCCTTTTCTCTACAGAAGCTTTTCAGTTGTTGGCCAGTTGTGGATTGCTGGTCTTACTTCCTGTGCTACCAGAGTCCTATTAGGATCTCTTTACTTGTGCATATAAGTTGAAGCTTGTTTCTTCCTTTGTTCCTTTTGTAGTTTCAGGGTATCAGGTCTTACATTGGAGTTGTGTTTCCTATTGCTATTTTGCAGTTGACACTTGTTCAATTCAAACGTTTCTGATATGTTCAGAGGCTGTGGCCCTAGAGTATTCATTGAGGAAAATAGTTTTTTATGCCAATAGTATCAATACTTAAGTGATGAAATGAGTCAGGAATGGGGGAGAAAGAAGGAGGAAAATGAGAATGAGAAAGAATGCATGTGTTAGAAGTATGAGATGTAGAGAAGTTATTGTAGATGGAGGGAAAATGTGTAGGCATTTAAAGAGCAGACAGTTTAAAGGGATTTTCTGGTGAGATGCAAATTAAAACACAACAAACATGCAATTAGAGTCTAGAACTGTAAATGACAACTTTAACAATAAGCAATACTTCAGTCACCAATCTTCCCCCTCGGGGTGTTGTACTTTCTCTCTCTGCATGGGCTTTCCTTCTATCAAGCTTCCCACATCAGGTTGTTTCAATAATCAACACAAGCTGATTCAGTGCGTCCTTCCAGATAAGGATTTCTGTGACCCAAGTCTGCTTTTTGCCGTAATTCCTGATCTTCAGCACTCTGTCTCTAAGTTAGAACAGCTTTTCTGAGGGTGTATTGATCTTTCCTTGAACAGGCTTTTCAGTGGCCAAGGTACTAAGGGAGTATGGAATGTCTGCACACCTGAGTTTACCATCAACTCGATAAACTTGGAGTGCCATCAACTTAACGCGATGAGTGCCGCAGCACACACCGCTTTTCCTATGTCGTCCACCTATGTGTTGACATGTGTCTGGGAGCCATTGTCCTTGTAAATAACACTGTGTCTCAGATTCAGGTTCTCAAGCCACTCTTCTGTTCCTCCTCGAGCGTCCAAGCTCCAGCTTGCTCTCCGTGCATGCCTCATCTAGTCTAACATTGTTTCCACAACTAAGACCTTCTTTCTCTGTCTCTCATGGAACCTGTCTATGGGAGCACTTTTCTGGTCACTATAACTGACACTGACCAGAGGGAGCAGCTTTTAAGAGCTGGGCACCACTCGTGGCCCAGTTCCATCTCTGAAAAGAAATTCTCATCTTGAATGGACTAGCATCCATTCAGTTTTTATTATTAACTAAATAATTAACTTGGTCTCTTTGAAACAGTGTCTCTCTGTAGCTCCATCTGGCAAGGAACTGGCTATGTACACCAGGCTGGCTTTGATTTCACAAAGATCAGCTTGACCCTGTCTACTGAGTACTGGGACTACAGGCATGTGCCACCATACCCAGCTTTAATTTATTTTTATTTTATGCATACGAGTGCTTTGCCTACATGTATATAAGTACATCCATATCAAGAAATGTCCATTGAGGCCAGAAGAGGGTTTTGGGGCTCCTGAAACTGGATTTATGGATGATTGTTAGCTGTAATGTGGGTTCTGGGACCTGAACCTGGCTCCTCTTGTAAGAGTAATCAGTGCACTTAACCTTGAGCATTATATTGACTTCTCTTTATTTGCTTACCAGAAGTAGTGCCCAAGCCAGCATCTTACCTGGACATGTCCCATAGCCAAAAAATCAGTATAATTCCTACGCATCAATAAAGAACATGTTGGGAAAGAAATCATGGCAAAGCAACAACAAAACAATAAAAATAACAAAAAAATGGCTTTAAATTTTACCTATGAATAAACCTAATAAAGGAAGTTAAATATCTCTACAATAACAACTTTAAAAACAGTAAAGAAAGAAATTGAAGAAGATATTAGAAGATAGAAAGGCCTCTCAATGTCATGGATTAGCAGAATTAATATTGTGAAAATGGTTACCTTACTGAAAGTGATGCACAGATTCAATGAATATGTTACAAAACTATACAAAAATCCAAAAATTCACATGGAAGCACAAAAGGCACCAAGTACCCCAAAAAGTTTTCAAGCTAAGAGCTACAAATGTACAGCAAGCAAAACACAGTGTAAGTCAGTGTACTAGGACATGAATCTAGAGACTAACCCTCACAACTATAGACACCTGATTTTTGACAAAGGTACCAAAAACACACTGGGAGAAAAGGTAGCCTGTTCAGTAAATGATGCTTAGAAAATTCGTTATCTGCGTGTAAAAGAAAAACTAGATCTCTGTATCTTACCTTACACAAAAATTAATTCAAAATTAATAAAGGCTTTAATGTAGATCCTGAAACTTTGAAACTGCTAGAGAAAACGCAGGTATTCACATCAAGACCCAGGCATGTGCAAGACTTTCTTTAAAAAACTGTAATAAGGCACTACTATCCTCAGAACTCTTGAGGTAAGTCTATAGCGCAGCTCTCCGTGCCGGGACTCCCTAAGCCTCATTCACCCTTCCAACCCCACCCCCCCCTCTCTGCCCCCCCCCCCCCCCCGTCCTTTACCTTGTTTTGACCCCTGTGCCCTT